>NC_137782.1:121762474-122299308 GCF_963455305.1 Plecotus auritus
CTTCTTCAAAATAGACTCACCCAGGCCGTGGTATTTTGTGGAAGAACCACACTCAAGGGGCCAAAGAGTCGCACGTGGCTCGTGAGCAGCGGTTTGCCGACCACTGCTCTACATGACCCACTTTCATCATCCCTCTTTGCCTCTAGACCTTTATCTAAACTCAAGTACCAAGAGACCCCAAAGGTTGAGGGAGAGTTTCACCTATGATAAATAACTGCATGTATCTACTTTACAGAGAAAGAAACTTGGGTAATATATTTGGGAATGGATATTAAGGATGTAAGATAATGGTCAGAGGAAAATAAAGTGGACTCAGGCCAAATGTATTGACATGAGATCATAAGGCAGGTATTCTGGATGCCAAGTTTTAGGAGGAAGATTAGAAAAGGCTCTAACAACTTATTTGGTTGGTTGGCAGAAAGTGGACCAAAAAAGTGACCTATGTTAAAGTTGTAATGCCAGTACAGAGAGGTAATACAGTACAGAGAGGTAATGAGAATCAGGGAGAGTGAAATAGTAGAGCAGATTTATCAAGTAAGACCTGCTCACCTGCTCTTGGAAGGTCCAGTGGACACAGATTTCATCATGGCTATGATGGGAAGTAAATTTGTAAAGAGAGCTTCAGCATCCTTAAAGAGCTCTGTTGTTACTCTTCTATGTAGGTCAGAAACTATAGTGGAAACTTTGCCACTGAACTGGTGTCCTCAAATGCAGTGGAGAAAATTGGATGGCAGAATATCAAGGAACAAATTGTCAGCAATTAATCATCAAAGCCAAGGTGGTCATGGTTAGCTCTCTGTAATAGACAGCACAGTCAAAGGTAGTTGTCAGAATACTCAAATTCACAGAAACCTTTGTTGTTGACTAGTTGATCGTGGTATCCCTATAAATGAAATAAATGAGCAGTCTAATAATTCTTACTGGATCTATATAAGTGATATAAGTATATGAATTCTAAGCTAAATGTACATAATTCGAACTGAATCATCAACACAAATAGCTACAGCCTTTTTATCAATTCCCAGCCTTTAGTGGATTTATAGGCTCCAAACCCCTTGAATTAAGGGGTGGATGGGTCCCTTTCAGAAAGCACTCTGCTATAACTTAAATTGTTAAAAATTACCCAAGTATTCTTCAAAGATATCTGTCACCATAGATCAGGGTTGTTGTTCACTATGGAAAAGGAAATAGTGAGATTTTGGGGAAATTACTGGAATACTGAACTGACACTACTTCAAGGAGACCCAAACTTCCTGGAGGTCCAACTGTCAGAAGGAGAGCTTATGGAAGTCAGGTGCTCAAATAAGTCTTAGCTCAGATCCATCCTCTAGTGTAGCCACATTGGTGGAATGAACACTCTCCTATATAATAAAAGCCTAATATGCTAAGTGTCTGGTTGTCCGGTGACTGGTCGATTGTTAAACCAATCAAGACATAATATGCTAATGATATGCTAAGATTGCTCAACCACTCATTATGACGTCCAATGACCACCAGGGGGCAGACAATTGACTGGTTGACTAGTCACTATGATGTGCACTGACCACCAGGGGGCAGATGCTCTGACCGGTAGGTTAGCTTGCTGTTGGGGTCTGGCTGATCAAGACTGAGCAAGATGGGCCAGACACGCCTTGGAGCCCTCCCCCGGTCCCTCCCTAGTTCTGATCATGCACTGGTGGGGTCCCTCAGCCTGGCCTTGGCCCTTTCATAATCCGGGACCCCTAGGGAGATGTCAGAGAGCCGGTTTTTGCCCGATCTCGCAGGGCACTCCCCTCGGGAGGGTACCAGATGCAGGGCTCATGGCTGGTGAGCACTGCTGCGGTGGCGCAAGCCTCTCCCGATTGGGACTGATTGAGTGTGAGCCCACAGCAGGCACAGTGGGGCCGGAATGAGCGGAAGTGGCAGATAGGAGCTGCAGGCAGCATTGGACTGTGGGTTTCGGCCCAATTTCTGTAGGCCACCCTGAGGGACCCCACCAGTGCATGAATTCATGCACTGGGCCTCTAGTTATATTATAAAAGGTTAAGTGGAAGCAACTACAACTACCTCTATGTAGGAAAATAGTAAACGCAAACCAATGGCACATTCCTTGAGGGATTGTAGAGATTGGTGCCAGGCCTCAAGAGATACATGGGTAGTGATCTCTCTACTCCCCCCTCCAAGTTCCCATTCAATTTGCCTATTTGACTTGTGCAGAAAACAGATGGGATTATCATACACTTAACCAGGAGTGACTGCAATTGCAGCTGCTTCCCAGATGTGGGTTCATTGCTTGAGCAAATTAATATTTCCCTTGGTGCCTGGTTTTCAACTATTGATCTAGGAAAATATTTTTCCCCTCAATACCTTAGTAAAGATCAGCGGAAGCAGTTTTTTTTGTTTGTTTGTTTTTTGTTTTTTTTTTGTTTTTTTAGTTGGTAAGATAGCAATCTAATTTTAGTGTTCTACTTCAGGGTATATGACTTTCCATCGTTACACCATAATTTAGTCTTCAGGGAACTTCATCACCTACCCCTTCCAAAAGGCATCACACTCATCCAGTATGTTCATGATATGCTGATTGGACCTGGTTAGCAAGAGATAGCAGCCATCCTAGACATATAGGCAAAACATTTGCATGGTAGAAGGTGGAAATATAATTCAACAAAAATTTAGAGATCTACCTCAATGAAATTTCTAGGGGCCCAGTCATGTTGAGTATATTCAGCCATTTCTTATAAGGAGGAGAAGGATAAGTCACCTGGTCTCCTCTGTATCCACAATACTGACACAGGACCTAGTGGGCATCTTTAGATTAGTGATAACATATTACTTAGTGAGGTGTGCTACTCCTAAAAATTTACTGAGTAATCCAAAATGCCACTACATTAAAGTAGGATCCAGAAAAGAGAAGGCTCTGCAACAGGTTCAAACTGTTGAGCAAGCGGATCACATGGCCCAGAAGATTCTGTGGCACTTGAAGTGTCAGTGGCAGATAGAGATTCTATTTGATCCTTTAAGCCCCTATGGAAAAATCAACACAGACACCTAGGTTTTGTAGCAGAACCCTAACATGTTATGTGTATAACTGCTCTCCTTTTAAGAAACAGACTTTGGATTGCCACTGTCTTTAGTAGAGACTGAAAGCTTAATCATGAGTCACCAAATTACCAGGTGAGCTCAGCTGACCATCATGGACTGGGTGTTGTCTGACCCATCAAACCATAAATTTGGGCAGGCCCAGCAGCACTCTCTTTTCAAATGGAAGTGGTATATAAGAAATCAGACTTATGCAGACCCTGGAAGCACAGAAAAGTACATTGGGAAATACCCTAAGTGCCTGTGCCCCTTACACCTGATATATTATCTTCTCTCTCCCAGCCCACACCTGTGAACACATAGGGCATTCCCTGTGACCAGCTGAATAAGAAAGAAGAAATTTGAAGAAACTTGGGCCTGGTGAACAGATGGTTCTGCCTGATATGTAGCACCATCCAAACGCTTCCAGCAGTATTACTGCATCCCTTTCTGGAACATCCCTACAAGACAGTATACATGTATAGTTGTATCAGAATTGTTAGCTCACACCGCATGGGAAGCAATTTCACTCACTAGAGCACAGTGAAAATGTACAATTTATTTTGCCTTTAGTATCAGAGACTTCATTTATTTCCAAAATTTCTGCAAATTATGAAAGTCAGCAACTTAAAACTGCATCTCCTTCAGTGAGGCTGTGTCATATATTTGAAATACATAGACTCTTTATTATAATGTGCATGCCCCCTTGGGATGGAAAAGGTTAAATATATTGATGTTTAGTCTTTCTGCTGAGAAGTTCTATGTGTTTGACAAATGCTTAATGCCTTGGGTTTATCATTTCAGTATCATACAGAATAGTTTCACTACCTTATAAACTCCTCCTCCACTATCACCAAACTCATAGCAACGATTGATCTGTTTAATGACTTTATCGTTTTGTTTATTTCAGAATGTCATATAATTGGAATCATAAAGTACTCAGCCTGTTCAGATTGGTTTCTTCCACTTAACAATACTTATTTCAGATTAATTTCTTTTTCTCCTGGGCTTGGTAGCTCTTTTATTTTTAATGAATAATATTTTATAGGAGTATCAAAATGTATTTATTCACCTATTAAAGGACATATTGATTGCTTCTAGTTTTTGACAACAATAAATAAAACTGTGGTAAACATTCATGTTCAGTTTTTTGTGTGGACAGAACTTTCAAAAAAATTGGATAAATAATTAAGATATTGATTGCTCAACGTATGGTAAAACTATGTTAGTTTTGTAAGAAATTGCTAAACTCTCTTACACTGTGAATGTAGCATTTTGCATTCCCACCAGCAATAAATGAGAGTGTTCCTGTTGTTTACATCCTGGCCAGCATTTGGTATTTGGTATTGGAATATATCTTCATTTGAGACATTTTAATAGATATATAGTTGTATCTCATTTTTGCTAACTATGAAATGTTGAGCATCATTTCATAATGTTATTTTTCTATCTGTATTTCTTCTTTGCTGTGGTATATATTGACATTTTTTGTTCATTTTTACTTTTAGGTTGTGTATATTGTTGAGTCTTAAGAGTTCTTTGTACATTTTGCAAACAAGTCCCTTATATATGTTTTCAGCAAATACTTTTTCTAGTCTGTAACTTGTATTTTCACTTTCTTAAGAGACTTTTGCAGAGAAAAAAAATAATTCAAAGAAGATCAGCTTATCATTATTTTCTTTCAAGAGACAGGCTACAGATGACCCATTGGTATTGTACATCAAAACGTTTTGGGTTCAATTCTAGATCAGGGCATATACCCAGGTAGCAGGTTTGATCAATAGTCCAGGGCCATAATGGAGGCAACCAATAGATATCTCTCTCTTACATCAATGTGTTTCCCCTCCCCCTCTCTCTTTCTCCCTCACTCCCCTTCCTCTCTTTCTCTAAAATCAATAAAAACATATCCTCATGTGAGCATTGAAAATATACATACATATTTTAATTTCTTTGGAGAAAATTGTTTTTGTATGTGCTATTTGGAAATGTCTAGTTTAATTTCTAAATATTTGGAGATTTTCCAGTTCTATTATTTACTAGAGGCCCAGTGCACGGATTCCTGCACAGGTGGGGTCCCTCAGCCTGGCCTGCAGGGATTGGGCTGAATCCGGCTCTCCAACATCCCCCAAGGGGTCCTGGATTGAGAGAGGACACAGGCCAGGCTGAGGGACCCCACTGGTGCACAAATCTGTGCACCAGGCCTCTAGTTTGCATATAAGATCTTTGGTTAATCTCTTCCCGCCCTCCCCATCTCCCTTTCCTCTGAGATTCATCAGTCTGTTCCATGTTTCCATGCCTGTGGTTTCCACTCGTGCATTGAGCGTCTGCCCCCTGGTGGTCAGTGTGCATCATAGCTACCAGTTGGACAGTCAAACGGTTGGCCAGGCACTTAGGCTTTTATATATATAGGTTGCTATATATTTTTATTTAATTGTAGTCTGAGAATGTACTTTGTAGGCTTTCTATTTTTTTTTTCAAAAAAAAATTTGAGGTACATTTTGTTCCCCAAATGTGCTCTATGGTAGTGAATGTTGCATCCATGCTTGGTAAAAATGTGAGATTTGCTTTTGCTGGATGAAATATTCCATACATGTCAATTATATGGAATCAATAGACAATACTGTTCAAGTCAACTATACCTCTATTAATTTTCTGTATCTATTAATTAATGAGAGTGGTGGTGTTGAAGTCTCCAACCATAGTAGTGGATTTTTCTACTACTTTTTTTTTAAAAAAATCTTTGTTGTTGAAAGTATTACATATGTCCCTTTTTTCCCCCCATTGACCTCTCCCACACCACACTCCCCAAGGCCTTCACCATTCTATTGTCTGTGTCAATAGGTTATGCATATACCGTAAGAGTACATTGGTTGATCTCTCCCCCACGCCTCCCCTGCCTTCCCTCTGAGGTTTGACAGTGTGTTCCATGTTTCTGTCTCTGAGTCTATTTTTGTTCTTTGGTTTATGTTGTTAATTAGATTCCACATATGAGTGAGATCATGTGGTACTTATCTTTCTTTGACTTGCTTATTACTTTTTTTAGTTCCATTATTTTTTGCCTCATATATTTTGACTCTCCATTCCTCAGTTTACACACTTTTAGAATTATTGTATATTCTAAAAAAATAATTCTTTTATGATTATGTAACATCTTTATTTTTGACAATTTTCCTTTTTGCAGAGGTCTGCTTTCTCTGAAATTAATATGTCAGCTTTCTTTTGATTAATGTTAACATGATGTATCTTTCCCCAATCCTTTCACTTTTAATCTATCTTGTCTTTATGTGTAGTGTTGGTTTCTTGTATACAACATAGTCTTGTGTGATTTTTTTTATTCCTCTCTGACCATCTCCATCTTTTAATTGGTTTATTTAGAACATTCACCTGATAGTGATTATTATATATTTGGATTAATATTGACCATTATGTAACTTTTTATTCCCTGTCCAAGACTTTTTTTCTGCCCTCTCTGATCTTAGTTGAGTATCTAATATGATCCCATTTTATGCCATATGTTAGTATATCATAATAATATTTCAGAAAATAAAACTCCCTAGAGTTTACAATATACATATTAACTAATATAATTCAACTTTAAAATAACAAGATTTTTTCCCCAGCCAGTGTTGCTAGGTGGTTAAGCTTTGACTCAGGAACCAAAAGGTCATGGTTTAATTTCCAGTCAGGACACATGCCTGGGTTGTGGGCTTGATCCCCAGTAGCGGGTGTTATAGAGGCACCTGATCGATGGTGTTTCTCTCTCATTGGTATTTCTCTCTATCTCTCTCCCTTCCTCTCTCACTAAAAGTCAATAAAAACATTCAAAAATGTTAAGATAATAAGATTTTGCTTTATGTGTGGTACAGGTGCCATTTATAAAAAAATTGTAACAAATTCACCTTTCTTTTCTTGTGAAAATATGGTCACTTCAATATACATATGCTTTAATCAATCAAAACATAGTTAGCATATATATTTTCTGCAGTTATATTTTAGGTCAGTTAAGGAAGAAAAGAGAAATATTTAATTTGTCCTTATTTATTTCTTCTCTGATGTCCTTTCATTATGTATATCCAAGATTCTGGCTTATGTAATTTCCTTCTATAAAAAAATAAAACTATTAATATTTTTGCAGGGAAAGTTTGCTAATAATATACTCCCCCAGAATGTATTTGTCTGAAAATGTCTTTATTTATTCTTTTAAAAAATTATTGGTTATATCATTCTAGATTGATAGCTTTTTAAAATCATTCAAAACATTTAATTATACTCTCTTCTTACTTGCATGGCTTTCAACCACAGATTTGCTAATTATTATTCTTGTTTCTCTCAAGATAATATGTTTTGTCCTCCTATGGATTCTTATAAAATTTTCTCCTTGTTTCTGAATTTTTGGAGTTTGAGTATGATATTCTTAAGCATAGATTTTATGCTATTTATTCTCCTTGGTATTTTCTGAGCTTTATACCTGGTAGATCTGTGTTGTGTTCTGTTAATAATTTTGTAAAAGTCCTTGATTATTATTCCCTCAAATATTCCTTCTTCTTTGTTCTCTCTTTCTTCTTCTGTTATTCCAATTACATCATTTGAAAATTTCCCAAGTTTCTTTGATGTTCTCTTCTACCCCTCCCCCACCCCACACACACTTTTTCTCTTTTAATTTCAGTTTCAAGGGTTTCTATTTACCTTCCCTCAACTCCCTGATTCTTTTTGGAGGTTTGTGTTTGCTTGCCTGCAAGCTCACTGGTTCCTTTTTTGGCTGTGTTGGTTCACTGAGCAGCCCATCAAAGGCATTCGTCCTTCCTATTGCGGTGTTTTGTTTTGTTTTCTATCCTAGCATTTCCTTTAGATGCTTTCTTAGGATTTTAATTCCCTTCCTTATGTTACTTGTTTGTGCACATTATCTGCCTTATCGATCAAAGTTCTAAACTTATGTATCATTATTATTTCAATTTCCCTGTCTGATAATCTCATCATCTGTGTCATATCTGAGTTGGCCCTGATGCTTGCTTTGCCTTCCCAGACTGTATTATTCTTGACTTTGATGTGCTCTGTAATTTTTTTTTTTTGCTGTTGCTGAAAGCCAGGAATATTGTATAAATAATAAAATATGTTATTTTGGCCAGTACTTTCATTTTGTTTTATGTGTGTCGCACTTTTAGTTGTTGAGGATGCAATATTTTCTACTGTTTTGGTTTTGTCTTCTCTCTTATTTGAGTTTCCTAAATACCCTCAGAGAGAGTCTGTGTCTTGCAATTCTTTCATCTGTGATGCATTATTATATACTGGAGGGTTGTGTGGGAAGGTATGATGAAAGAGAAGCATTCTATTATGTTCTACTTAAATCTCAAGCTTTTAGTGGCATCTGTTTCTAAATAAATTTTACAGTTATTGCTATTTGATAGGTTCCTCCCTCCTCATTGATGAGACACAAAGTCTAGATGCTGCTGGAGTGTGAGGAATGCCCTTTCCAATAGCACTTGAAGGAGGCTCTGCTAAGGAGTTTATCTTGTAGATTAGAATTTTGTGATGAAAATACTCTGTTCTCCTTACCTCTGTTGACTCAGAGAAGAAAATATACCTGTCAAGAAGTACTCCTTGTGGTTAACTGGGTCCCAAATCATAACTAGAGTAGCAGCTATTGCTAATGGAGGCCTCTCATGCACACTGCATTTCGAGGAGAGGCCTTCAGCCTCCTATACTGTGCTCCTGCCCTCTGAGACAAACCTTAAGGAGGAATCCCTGGTTTCCTCTTTCAACCAATGAGCTGAGACTTATGCCATTCAATTGGAACTGCAGAGCTATATCCTCATTTGTTGACTAATCAGAGCAGCCCAATAATGACCAATCAGAATACTTTATTCCTACCAATCAGGACAGTGCTATTTGGATTAATCTGACTGTACAAATTTTGATTCCTCATTTGCAAAAACAGGACAAATCAGGGACCAGGGCCAGAACTTTATAGAACAACGCATCCCCATGGAGTGCACTTTGGCTTCCACTAGAGTCTGTGTTTTCCTGCTTTTCAAACTGCTCATTTGAATAGAGTTTTTCCTCTAGCATATCAGATTGAGGACTCTTTTTGGACAATAGATTGGTTGAAATTTTTGTTGAATTTTTTTTAGTGCCACAAGGGGCTTTTTCTTGGCTTTTCACCATTAGAACCTTGTGGGATCTTAAAAGTAATATCCATGAAAGTGAAGACTTTCCTAAGAGTGCAGCTCCCAGGAGCTTCTCATGCTCGCTCAAATCTTCAATTTCTTATCAATTCATCTAAATTGTCATTTATGTGTGTCTACCAGTTGATGGCTCCAGCAGCTTCTCTTCTAAGTAAGCAGATCTTGCATCTGACTCTAAGAATTCACCTACCTCTGCAGAGTTTGGGGTGGTAATTTGCCCTGCAAACTCAGTTATGTGATGGGGCCATGAAAGTTACTTACTTTTAATTTGTCCAGCTATTTCTTGCTGCAAGGACATGGATGTTGTTTTATTTTGCACACTATGCCAGCATGCATTGAAACAGATTATTTTAATTCCCAAAAAATATTACAATTGATATGTTCACTTTTCTTCAATGTTATAATTTTAGGAATCAGACAAACTTGGGTTTGAAACTTGTCGTCTCTGCCTACTTACTAGTTGTACTGGTTAATAATGGCGGATTTTGTAATCAAAGAAAACATGATAATTTCAAGAGAAATATCAAAAGTGCTTTATTAAAAGTAATGTCCATCGCTAGCTACACATTTCTCCTATGTTTCAGGTAATTTGTGGATACCGTCCCAATAGAACTTTTCTTGTGTTGAGGCAAACCATTCAGAGACCCAATTTTCCACTTCTTCGTGACCTTGTGGGAACCACACCGAGATGCCTGGTAGTCAAGGTCAATTAAAGCACAGAGGCCTTGTTGTCAATACACCACATGTCCAAGGCCACTCTGCACCTAGGCTAAGATACCATCAGCAGCTACAAGGACACCAGCACAACCATCCCACAGTATACTGCACATGCATGCCCTTCTGTAGCCAAAATATGATTGATGTAACTATTGGCATGAAGCCTTCTTTGTCTCTGGAATCCTATCTAATAAAGAGGGAATATGCTAATTGACTATCACTCTGTCACAAAGATGGCTGTACCCATAGCTGAGACCAGGTTCCCATAAGAAGCCTTAACCAGCAATCAGCAGGGACCTGAGGCTACACCCTTCCCCGCCCCCGTGGGGCTTGGCAGGGAACTTCAAGCCCCACCCACTGCCTTGGCATCAGGCTGGGGGACCTCAGGCCATGCCCCCACACCCCAGCGCTAGGCCAGGGGACCTGAGGCTGCACCGCCCTGCCTGGTTGGGCTTGACAGGGGACCTCAGGCCATGCCCCCCCCCAGTGGGGCTTGGTGAGGGACCTGAGGCTATTCCCCCCTGCCAGTGGGGCTTGATGGGGGACCTGAGGCTGTGCCCCCTCCCAGTGCTGGGCTGGGGGACCTGAGGTTGTGCACCACCCGCCCACCTGGTGCGGCTGGGAGACCTGAGGCTGCGCCCCCCCGCCCGGTGCTGGGTTGGGGGATCTGAGGCTGCGCCCCCCCACCTGACATGGCTAGGGGACCTGAGGCTGCGCCCCCCCCACCCGGTGCTGGGCTGGGGGACCTCAGGCCACCCCCCCGTCCTGGCGCCGGGCTAGGGGACCTGAGGCTATGCCCCCTGCCCGGCAGGGCTTGACAAGGGTGGGACTGGCTGGGTCTGGATCTAGCCCAATGGGGGTGGGCCAGCCGGGTCTGGGTCTCACGCGATTTTGAGGCACATGTGGATGGGCAGGGACTTGACTCTGGGTCCCATGGTGCGCCCCGGACTCTGACAGGAGAAATGTTTTCATAGACATTTTACTAATTTTCTTTCATCTCTGATACTTCTATTATAGAGAAAAGGCAAGTAGCAATAGTAAATTATTTCCTCTAATTAATCCCCTTTTAATGTGCATGAATTTTGTGCACTGGGCCACTAGTAATATATAAGTGACTGACCAGCTAGTGCTGGAAAGTGAAGCAGTGTGTTAGAGTGTGAGGAAGTGTGCAGAGAGAGAAGCTTAGAGGTAGTTACTATGTGCAGCTAGCTACAAAGACCAGCCAGTGTGCTGGGCAGAGGAGACAGGAGAAGCTGCTGAGCCATTCAGACTGCTGGAGAAGCTGCTAAGGCAGAAAGCTCAGATACTGCTACGATGTGAGGTGGTGAGTCTAGAGCAGCCGTGGGCAAACTACAGCCCACGGGCCGGATCCGGCTGTTCTATCCGGTTCTCTTGCTCGCCCCCCTGCTCCTTTACTTTGAATTTATATTAGTTCACACAAACACTCCATCCATGCTTTTGTTCCAGCCCTCCGGTCCAGTTTAAGAACCCATTGTGGCCCTCGAGTCAAAAAGTTTGCCCACCCCTGGTCTAGAGACAGCATGCAGCTGCTCTGATAATAGCTGTAGGTACAGAGGCTGTTAGAGATGCTACTTCTGTGTGGGAAAGCTGTATTTATCAGCGGTGGACAGCTGCCTGATTAGGATACTGTTGTAAAGAACGGTTTTGTCTGATGGCTATACAGCCACTGGCTTCTGCAATAAAGACTCATTCTTATACACCCACAACCTCTCATGGCTTTTTCGTCTAAGACCCGACTTCCCAGAAGGTCCAGTCCCTAAGCAGAGGGGCTCGAACCCAACACCTGTAACTAGTGAGCAGAGGATAAAGGAGGAACTTGGACTAAGTTCCCAACAGTTAGTACAGTGGGCAGGGTTCCAGAAGGAACCTGGCCTGGCATTGTCAGGAAGTATTTAGAAGAATACATGGACTCAGAGCAGCTAACAGCAGCTCTGCTCTGACAGCCCTTAATAAAAATACTTAATTCATATAAACATCAAATTTTTATCTACTTTATGGGGATACCAATCATATCCACACCATAGGGCAACTGTGAACATTACATAAAGAATGTTTAATGGGTGTTGGTTAATACTGCCATAAGTATGTGAGCTGTATACACCTAAGCAAAGCTATTCATACTCCATCCATTTATTTTTCATTGAAATAAATAAGACAGACTTTTTGATGAGACCATTTAATTTATTTATGTACTATTTTTAATTAACTGGTTTACATATCCAAATCCTAATACATTTAAGCCAAATTTCTGATACTTTGTTGTCTTCTTACTCTAAGCAGCCAGAGTGACTCCACACACAGGAAGTTAACAACAAACTAAAAATAATAGACTGATACAAAGTTAAATAAAAATATAAGAAAAAAACTTAAAATCACATGTTTGAAGCAGTTTCAATAAAGCAAACATGTAGAATTTATAGAAGTGTTTTCTTCCACAAAAAGGAAAATTAGTAAAGGAAACATACATTCTTACTATGGGCTAGAATAATATAACTCACTTGTATACAAAGAAAAAATCATGCTCTCAATTAGCTCAATTTTATCACTTTGTTTCCATCGGAAATATTGTTTTTTTAGTTTCATTTTATTATTATTATTATTTTTTTTGTGTGTGTGTTTCAAGAATTGGTGAGAAATATAGCTTGGGAGAGTTCATCACTTGAATTATATTTCTATATCATTGAGCTTCATTACAATGTCCAATGGCCCAGTCATCACTCTATACATAATTAAAATATATATGCAGTAATAATATTACACAGTTTCATTTGTATTCCAATTAACATTTTGCATTTTGCTATTAGATCTCTCATTACAAATAGATAACTAAAATAGATGAAGTGGCAAGTTTTCTATATTTAGCAACATCTACTTTTAATTTGTACTTTCCTGGTGAAAAAATATGAACAATTATCATCACTACTGATGATAACTGAAAAGAATGGAGCAATATAGAAATACCCTCAATAGCTTACAACCATCTTCCTGGACAAAAATTCTGCTATCATTTGCTTCAATTATAGAGTCAAGGTTTTAAATCTGATTGAAGCTTGAAGCTAGTTTTTTTTTTTTTTTTTTTGTCCCAGTGTGGTTAAGGATGATTATATGAAAAATTAAGGACTATTATATGTATTGTGTGAGAAATCTCATAGCCATAGTTATAAATATTCTCAAGCGAATTAGAATAAAAATATTTGTACTTTGTGATTTTAGTCTTAGGGAGGTTTTTTTTAGGACATATATGGAGGCACAGTAATATATTTGCTATATGAATTAAGTGAGGTAATATATATAAAAGGCATAGGACAGTGCTTGTAATAATGGATTATGCAGATTAATAATGGATTAGCACTATTAAGTTTGTCTTTATCTTGCTTTATTTTTAGGGAATTATTAATTATTCACATTAACTAATGCTCAATGTATTTTTCTGCTGAGTAAAGGTTAATACTATAGCAAGTATTGAAAAGCAAGACAAAGTTGGCTTTCTGTATCCACAAATTCCACATCACTGAGTTCAACCAACTGCTAATTGAAAACATGAAAAAAAAATTAGATTGTTGCTGACATGTACTATGTTGTTATGCTTATTGTAGTAGTATCTGTACAAAACATGTATAGACTCTTTTCTTGTAATTTTTCCCTAAACAATATAGTATAATGACTATATGTATAATATTTACATTGCATTAGGTATTATAGATAATCTAGAGATAATTTAAAGTACATTGAGTATATGCATAAGTTATATGCAAATACTACACCATTGTATATAAGTGCTTGAACATCTGTGAATTTTGGTATCCATGAGAGACCCCAGAACCAATCCCCTACAGATACTGAGGGACAACTGTTTAATTATTGAAAAAGAGGAGCAAAATATGAATGGACAAGAGACCATTAATAGTATGATATCCCTACAACTAGTTCAAGTAGTTATAAAAGTTGCCAAATGGCATAATTCACTTTTTAATTTGTTGAAATAATTAACATTATTGTTAAAATTCTAATTTACTTTTGTTTAGTTAGCAAATATATACATATATCTTACCTAATAATAGACAAACATGTAAATTGACTGTACCTCTGCTATGCCCACAGCCAATCAGGAGTGAGTATGCAAATTAACCTGACAAAGATGGAAGGTTAATTTGCATATGCAGGTGTGGAGCAACCAGGCAGGGCAGGACACCTGCTATGAAGGGGAGGAAGCTACAGGAGTGGTGCTCCAGCTGGGAGAGAGGACTTGGTGGGGACTTGGTGGCTCTCGGGTGGCCCGGGAGCGGGGACTTGGCAGTGGCCGGGAGCAAAGCCAGGGGAAGGAAGGCCTATTCTTGCATGAATATTGTGCAATGGGCCTCTAGTATATATATACTATAAATCAGAACTTGAACACATATTTCTCTAATAGCTCCAGTCACTCCCTTCATTAAAAAAAAAAAAAAAGTATCTCATGTTGCATCAGTCTTCTCAACATTTCTATTACACTGATGATTTTTAATAATAACCAAATAATCTCCTCATGCTCATTTCCTTCCACCATGTTCACTAAGCACCAACATCCAGTATAAAAAGGCAGGTGAGTAGTAAAGCTTTATGGTGTTGAACCTTGATCATTTATTGATTGTGCCAGGAATGTCAATGCATCAATTTAACCAGGAAAGGAAAACTTCTAAGTTTACTTGAAGACAAGTCTAAAGAGTAGTAATAATCTATAAAATTTCATAATTTTGGCCTTGTTCTGTGACTACAAGATAGGACATTTCTAGTAGCATCCTATTGATTTAATAAATTATCCTATTTATTCAAATTGTTTCCAGCAAAATCAATTTCACAACCTCAAAATACTTTTCCAGGCACCACTGAGATGTGCTTGTGATTAAATTACTTTTGTCCTTCCATAATGTTGGACCATAAGCAGTGTGCTAGGAAGGGAGTTTTGCTTATTTCTGTCTGCCAACTTAAAATCTGTGTTACCGAACCTCTTTATAGCTCATGAACTCTGACCCCTCTGAACCCTCAAAGTAAAAAAATCTGTATCTGGAAACTTATATAAAACTTCTGCTGAAAGAAAAACTCAATGATGTATGTATGTATAAGTTAGTAAAACATGTCTTACACATTTTTTAGTAGACAATTGGATAGTAACTGCACAAACAATTAGTGAAAGGAAGAAAAAATATCTATAATAATGGAATGAATATATACCTTTCCTATTCTAATTAGACATCCTGAAAGGATCTTTTTTAAGAAAAGCATCACAGCATGCTAGCTCATCCCATGGAGTATTTAAAACACTTGGCAGTCTTTCATGTTGCTATTTTCTAAAGTTATTCAAGCTAACATTTCAATGGAGAAGTTATTTGCAGTAGTAAGTTTCAAACAAATTGTTTGTTGTAATTATTTGATGATTGCATAGACTTCATAATAAAGAAGACTTAATACAAAATGAATCAAATATATTATCTTACAGAAGCTATTTCATTCTGATTGTAAAAAATAAGAATAGCAAAATACCATGAATTAAACATAACATTGTTAGTGTCTTGTTTTATTGTGTTTTGCCTTTCTGAGAATAATATTGTACTGCTGTCACAGCAGTCTACTGCACTAGTACTGGAAGTGATGTACTCTGTAGTTACCCAAAAGGTATTTATGTTTTCTGTATCAGAGCATTTAGACATAATTACCATAATAAACATAGATGCTACCAAAATACCAGGGGCATTATTAGCTTATGTTAAGGGAGAACTGAATATCTTATTATACGTTAATATTTGGTTTAATACTCACCTATAATTTTATAATTTCAATTGCACGTATGCTTCTGCAGTGAGTCATATATCTTCAAAGTTGGATTAAAAGTGAATAGTTCTGCCTGGCTGGTGTGACTCAGTGGTTGACCATTGAACCATGAACTGAAAGATCACTGGTTTGATTCCCGGTCAGAGTATATGCCCCTGTTGGGGGGCTTTATCCCCAGTGGGGAGTCCTGCAGGAGGCAGCTGTTCAATGATGTTTCTTTCTGATTGATGTTTCTATCTCTCTCTCCCTCCCCCTTTCTCTCTCTAAAAATCAATTTAAAAATATGTATTTTTAAATAGTGAATAGTTCTATTACCCTAACACCTTTGACTTTTCTGTAATTTTTTTCTTCATGTTCTTTCTATATAACGCTATATGCACTGATGACTTCATTTATCTCTTTTACAGACTGAAGTTTGAAGACATAAAAGCAAGAAAAACAATATTCAGTGATAAAGTTGACTATTAATATGAAGTCCGAAATTAACTTGAAAGTGACTTTTTGGGCAAATTATGAAAATCATCATGTGTCAGATTTGGGCAGCTTCTTATTGCCATGGTTATGAACATCTGTCTCTGACAAGCTTAGATGTGAATATTGAGTTTCCATCAGGAGGTTGGGAGCCGCCTGATGAGATTACTGCCCTGTGCCTTGAATACATTTGGCAGAAAAACAGAGCCAGCTTTGCTGAAGGTGAAAGACAGCAGGGACCCCTATAAGTCCCTGCATTGTTCCTAGATTTTAACTTCTTGGCATCTTCAGAGATATACTTGAGATAAACACTCTCCTCCTCTTAAGTCCTACAAAGCAGGAATAGCTGCTATATATGTATCAGTTTTCTTCACCTGGAAAGAAGTTTCCTTCTGGGGACTGTATTTACATTCTCTTTACTGAGATGGGATTTGGTAGTTTGAGAGCATTCAAGAACATCTTTTTTTAAACAGGCTAACGTCACGCTCTTGCAGGATGTTCACAACAGGAGGAAAACAGAAATGTAACAAAGCACAAATTACCACCACCTGAATAAAATTTAGTTTTAACCATGAAGTAGAAATCTACCAAGAAAGGCCATGCTATCCCAATGTTCCTTTGAGGTATAGGATGAGAAGTGCTCCCGAAAGCAGAAAATCCACATATGTTCCCAGACTAAAAGCCTGGTGAAGTGATTTATTCATTTCTAATTATTAAAATATGAGATGAAATATGTGCACATTTTAGATTTTTAATGTGGAAGATTAGAAATAGAAGCCAAAATGTACTTCGTATCTTAACACCAAGAAACTACAACTGTTTGTACCTTGATGGTTTGTTTATATCTTTAAAAAAGTATCAAGAGATAGTTCAGATGAAAAAATGGTAGCCACCAGCTAAAATGCAATTTGTTCTTCCTAATTATTTCCTTTATTTTATACTGTATCCAATGAGTTTAGATATATTCATAATTAATATTTCAATTCCGATTTGTAAATGTTCACAACCCAATTTTTCAGTGTGCATTAAGCTAATTACCTCTCTGTCCTTCTGCTTCAATTATAACTCCATACATGCCTCAAACAACAAATGTTTTAATGCTGCTGCACCATTTTCCCTCACAATATCACTAACGCAAAACTTTCTGTGTATGAGTCAATACCAAACATTGAAGAAGAACAGGATGCTAAACCCCAGGATAATGGGAGGTTATGGAACAAACCAAAAGCTTCATGCTAATTATTTCTTTTTTCCAAAGTCCATATGTTTTAGTTGGTTTGGGTGACGGTAACAAAATGTCATAGCCTGGGTGACTTAACAGCAGACATTAATTTCTCACAGTTCTGGAGGCTGGAAAGTGCGCCAATAAGGCGCTGGCAGATGCATTGTCTAATAACACCCCCCTTCTCCCTGTATGCTCACATGGCCTTTCCTCCTAGCCTGTTCCTGGAAAGAGAGAGCCCTCTTAGGTTTGTTTTAATTTAAGGACTGATCCCATCATGAAAGCCCCACCTTCAAGACCTAATCTCTTCATAATTACCTCCCAAATACCAGTGGCTATTAGGGTTTCACTATATACAGTAGGGGAAGGTTGGTTGACAAAATTATTCAACTCATAACAGCAACAACATAATCTTTCCCAAAGGCCTGGGTCTTTTACCACTGCTTGACAATTTAGCTGCTACAAGGTAGCAATATATTTGAAACATGATTTTAAAAAAAAAGATTTTGTATTGAGTTTTAGAGAGAGAGAAAGGGAGAGGGAGAGAGAGAGACATCCATGTGAAAGGTGAAACATCAATCAGCTGCCTCCTGCACGCCCCTACTGGGGAGTGAGCCTGCAACTTGCATATGTGAGCCACAACAGCCAGGGCTGAAACATGATTTTTTTAAAAATCTAGTCTAGATTGGGTCAAATGATTAAATATGCATTTTTCACAACCAATATTTGTAAGCAGATAAGTAACATTGACATGTCTAGTGTAAATATATAGGGATAGAAGGATGCTTTCTCCTACCAGTTAAATTTACATGCTACTTACTTCAACCATTTACACAGCTCTCTATTTTGCATACCTATTTATGTGTCCTCTTACTACTCCAGATAGACTTCAAATTAGAAGTAGACAACAACAGTGCTCTTACCTAGTGTGCTGATTTTAATACATAAATCATTATAAAACATATAGATTCAATACATGAAGCTTTTAGATTTGACACATTTTTCATTCTCTCTTCTGCTGAGCAACTGCTCAAGGGAGGGAGTGGAGAGGAAATGAAGTTTCTGCAATTTCTTCCGTCTCTTTTTCCTCCCCCTTGTCCTCATCCATCAATCCCAGACACATCCACATGCTTTTGTGTCATCTAAACAGTCAAGCAATATCCTGCTACAGAAATTCATCTGCCTGATAACAGACCCCTGCATTGCAACTTTTTTCCAAGTTTCACCAAAGGTTTGGACTGTTTCTTTTTTGTCAGCTCACTGCTGCTGGCAGGATATAGATTTATCTGCTGTCCTTTTGTGACTAAATAATTAAATAAACAAAATTATATTAGTTCATAATAGTTTACCTTGATGGCAAATTAAAGGGGTGAACAATGTCTGGTTATCTGTTATCTTTTAAGTAAACAAATCCCATCTTTGGAAGAGGGAATGTGTGCCTGTGTGTTCTGCAACTAGCTCCAAAGAATTTACACTGGGCCTAAGCCTATCTTCTCTGAGAAGATGCTTGATATGATTCCAATCCTCTTGAATTTGGAGATACTTTGCCTGTGTCCCAATATGTGGTCTATCTTTGAAAATGTCCCATGTGTGCTTGAGAAGAATGTAATTCTGTAGTTTTGGGGTGGAATGTGTTGGAGAGTAGGAATTTTTGCCCATTCCAGAGAGACCGTGGACTATGCCCCAGATAGAGTTGTCAGTGCTGACACCAGGCCAGGCCTTGAGATATGGTCTCATGGTCCCTTCCCAGCACGTAGGCTTTCGTTCATAGAACACTGTCAGCTTTCTGAAGAACAGGATGATCCTGTAAATAACAGGATTGTCAATGGCATGATCCTGACGTTGCTTAGGAAAAACTGTTTTGTCTTGGGTTACTTATTCTGCAAAAACAGGATGTGGTTAATGTGCTTAAAAGTGGTCCCACACAAAGGGTCGGGGCTGCTCTCTGGACTCCCTGCGTGGAGAAAGAGCAGTCGCTGGCCAGTTATTAAAGGCTCCCTAAATTTTAATTTGGTCTGGACTCCAGTGGTCGTTCACTCGAGTTCACTCCACAACAGAATGCTCTAAAGATGTCAATTAAGTCCATCTGATCTAGTGAGTCATTTAAGATTGATGTTTCTTTGCTAATTTTTTGTCTAGAGGATTTATCCAGTGATGTTAATGGGGTATGAAAGTCTCCTACTATGATTGTGTTGCTGTCAATCTCTTCCCTGATATCTTCCAGAAGTTGTTTTATGTCTTTGGGTGCTCCTGCATTGGGTGCATAAATGTTTACCAGAGTTATATCCTCTTGTTGTATCAATCCCTTTAGAATTATGAAGTTGCATTTATTGTCTCTTGTTATGGTCTTCACTTTGAGGTCTATTTTGTCAGATATAAGTATTGCTACCCCTGCTTTTTTTTAATTTCCATTCGTCTGATAGATATTTTTCCATGTCTTCACTTTCAGTCTGTGTGAGTCCCTTGTTCTGAGGTGGGTCTCCTATAGACAGCATATATATGGGTCATGTTTTCTTATCCATTCACTCACTCGATGTCTTTTGATTGGAGCATTTAATCCATTTATGTTTAATGTTATTATTGATAGGTACTTGTTTGTAGTCATTTCTGTACTTTATGCCTGTGTTCCTTCCTCCCTTTCTATTTCTTCTTTTTACAGCATTCCCTTTAGCATTTCTTGCATTGCTGACTTGGTAGTGATAAACTCCCTTAGCCATTTTTTGTCTGTGAAGCTCCTGATTTCCCCTTCAATTTTGATTGATAGTCTTGCTGGATAGAGTATTCTTGGACTCAGTCCTTTGCTTTGCATCACTTTGTATACCTCCTTCCATTCCCTTCTAGCTTGATGTGTTTCTGTTGAGAAATCATTTGATAATCTGATGGGGGATCCTTTGTAGGTAACTCTCTGTCTATCTCTTGCAGCCTTTAAGATTCTCTCTTTGTTGTTAACATTTGCCATTGTAATTATGATGTGTATTGGTGTGGGTCTTTTGGGATTCATTTTGCTTGGGAATCTCTGTACTTGTGTAATTTTTTCTTCCCATATCCGGGAAGTTTTCTGTCATTATTTCTTCAAATAGATTTTCTAATTCTTGCTTTTCTTCTTGGCCTTCTGGCAGCCCTATTATATGTATGTTACTTAATTTTGTGTTGTCCCAAAGCTCCCTTAGGCTCTCCTCCTGCTTTTTAATATTTTTTCTAGTTGCTGTTGAGATTGAGCTTGTTTCTCTACCTTATCTTCTAACTCACTAATTCAGTCCTCTGCTTCTTCTAGTCTACTATTGAAACCTTCCATGGTGTTTTTGATTGTAGCTATATCACTTTTGATTTCTTCCTGATTTTTGCATAGGTTGTTGATTTTCTCATATGAGAACCATTACTCATTACTCTGAATTTTTTTTTCTGTCATATTGCATGCTTCAATTTCACTAATTTCCTTTCTTGCCAACTCCTCATTTTCTTTTCTCTGGGGATTGTGTCATCTCCCCATTCTGACTATCACCAGAAGGTTCAATCTTTGAGTTGCTTGGGCCTGGGCCATGTGCAATGGGGAGCTTTGCACCACCTGAGTGTCACTGAAGAGCTCTGACACCAAGACGTGTGGCTGCTGTGGGTTGGTGGGAACCACGCTCGCCCAGGATCAGAGTCACCAGCGCTCAGTGTGGCCTCATGTGTGTCACCTAGAATCAGGGACCCTGCCTGGGTGGGGCTGAAACAGAGACCTCGCTGGCATGTGCTGAAAATCAGAGTCCCCTAGCACATGCCAGGAGTCAGAGTTCCCTTGTGCCCGCACCAAGAATCAAATATCAGAGTCTCTATTGCTTGATGCGGCCTCGTGCCGAGAATCAGGGTCCCTGTGTGTGCATGCACCAAGAATTGGGGCCACTGGCTTTTAATGTGAATGCACTGGGGATCAGGGATCCCAGGAGCATGCAATGAGCAACAGAGCCAAGTCACTGATGCTCAGTGCCGCCTCTGGCTCAGAGAATCAGGGTTCCCAGTCTGCTTGGGGGACGAGGTTGCACAGTAGCACTGTGTCAACAGGAGGTCCACTCATGCGCTGCAGAAAACAGACTTCCATGTGCGCTTGCCCAGAATCGAAGTCAGGTGGCACTGCCACCTTGCGTGGGTGTGGGGTTTGGTCACCCGATTGTGTTGAGGGGAACAGATTCACAGTGTCCGCATGCTACCAGGCTCAAATTCCTGTAGTGGCACTGTGGCCCATGTGAGGGGCAGGCCTAACAGTTTCTATGGCACTGCAGTGAGGCTTCAGAGAGGGAGATGGGCTCTGTGACTCACAGAAATCTGCAGCCGGGATGTCTGGATTCTTGGTGTCTGTAGGTCTGCAGCTGTGGTCACAGGTCTCTGTCCCCAGTGGCTGCAGGGTGCCGGTTTGCATCTGAGACCAGACTGGGTGGTGCTGAGGCCAGGATCCTAGTCTTAAGCAGCTCTGTTTTTCAAGATGGCATGGTCTCTGTCCTAAGCCTATCTTCTCAATCCAGGATCAGCAACATATGAGTTTATAATTGGATTCAACCTTCCATATTTGGAAGCCTTTATAAATAGCACTGAAAGCTGTATGGATTGAGAAGCTGTATGGACTGGCTGTGAAGCTACCCAAAACTTTATGTTTCTGTTTTTGTTTTTTTTTTGTCTTACATAATCCATTATCTGCCCCCTCAAGGAACTTAGAAACTAAAACAGGCCTTTCTATTTAGGCAAACAGAAAAGCAGCTAATCTTACCACTTTATGAATAACTTAAAAATTCATTCTGTATATTATCATTATCTACAACACCAATCATCATATAAGAACAATCAAATCTTTTAATCAATAACTCAAATAATCTGTGTTTATTTTTTGCCCTATGGTTAAAAAAGAATTAAAATGATGTACACACTTATGGGAATTATGCAATTATAATGAGATTAAAATTAAAGGTAAAGTAATTAGAGCATTTGGGGAGAAATGAACAAGATCATGTTTCTAGGACCTTTTGCTTGCCTGATCTTATAAAGAGACTGTGATCTATTTGTTTTGGTTATCAAATATAATAATGTACTTTATTTTTCTTAACACAAAAAGCTGTCTTCCCAGAAAAAGCACTTATTTCATAGCAGATTGAACCTTCAGGAAATTGGGGAATAGATTAATATCTGCAAATTGTTTTAAGTGTAATTAAGGATCTAAGAAAATTCAACATTCCACTGCAAAAAATGTAGTTTTCCCCATAGGCACTATGACAAATGTGTCCATTTGGGCAAGTGGATGACTTGCACTGAGTGATAATGAGGGAGTCAATATTCCATGGCGACTAGATGTAGTGGGTGACAAATTACTTCCCACACTACTCCCTTTGTGGTCCCTTAGGGCCAATCTCATAAATAGATGGATTTAACTGCCACAGCTTTAGAGAGAATTGAGAAGTAGCCAGAGTCTGCCTTATAACCAAATTAGATTCCTTTCTCTAGAATCCCCAGTGGGATAAGAACGAAAGACTGTTACTATAAATAGCAGAAGGCTACTATAAAAAAGCACATATTTTAATTGGAAGAGGTGCTGTGTGTGTTGTTGTTGTTATTGTTTAATCTTCCATCATTCTCTAGATTAGTTTGATAGATTAATTTAATACTGGACAATGATGGCATTTTGATTCTTGTGCATAGTTAAGTTAGTGACTCATTGATTCATTGACTACATATGGTTACCAAACTCTATGTGCCCGATGCTTCAAAAGACCAAAACTCAAAATGTCAGAATTTGGAGTAAATAAAGGTTTATTGATAGAGAAGGTGCCAATGGAGAAGATGGGAGACTCAGCAATGCCTCAAATCTTTCTCTCTGGACTATGCTAAGGGCCTCTAAGGGCCTAGGGGAACAGGAGTGCAGAAGCACTGGTGGGGTAAGTTTTCGTTGGAGGCTTGAATCTTGGCCACTTAAGGAGAGGGGCATCAGTGCTTGATCTTCCTCGACAACAGACCCTTCGCTTCTGAAAGGGTCCCAGTAGTCAAGGTCCGGTTGCTTATATCCTGGTCCTTTGGTTCTATGTGTGTGTGTGTGTGTGTGTGTGTGTGTGTGTGTGTGTGTGTGGTGGGGGGGCTTTGGGTTCAGAAGCAGCTGGAGGTCAAAGTTCTCTCCTCTGTGCATGCTTCGGCTGGATAACTTGCTGTTTTGGCCTGTTGTCTCTGTAAAGCAGGGTTGGGGAATGTCCCATGGGCCATAGAAGGCCCAGGGAAATCATTTGGTTTGGCCCTGCCAAGGCATTAGGGATGACTTAAGTAGATGTTTGGCTAAATATATCAGACTAATTTTTTTTTTAATGCAACAACAACTTTATTGAAAGAAAAGTGCAATTAAATTGGTTGAAAGCTTAAAAGGGGGAATTTAGACACCTCCTCTGAAGCGCAGGACCAGGTGCAGAGTGGACTCTTTCTGAATGTTGTAGTCGGACAGGGTGCCCATTTTCTAGCTGTTTGCCGGCAAAGATCAACCTCTGCTGGTCAGGGGGGATGCTCTCTTTGTCTTAGATCTTGACCTTGACATTCTCGATGATGTCACTGGGCTCAACCTCGAGGGTGATGGCCTTACCAGTCAAAGTCTTCACAAAGATCTGCATTGTCAAGAGCAGTGAAGGAAGCTGCGCACGCAGAGAAGAATGGAGACTGGACTCCAGGCCACCGAGAACTCTATATCAGGCTAATTTTTAAGTTGATAAGTTTTGTATGGCCCACAAATGATGCTATAAATATCCACATGGCTGTTGGCAGAAAAAGGTTCCTCATCACTGCTGTAAAGCAACTCAGTCTCTCATTAAACAGGTTAAAACCATTTTGAGCTGGTTCTGCAGTTACAATACTTGTTACTTTCCTCTTTAAGCTTCAGGTACATTAACTACAAAGTAAGGAACATTGACTCATTATGTCTGTGGCCTCCCCAGAAGAACATTATGTCTATGTTCTCTCTAATACCTATAGCAAACCTAATACTGTAGTACACTAGTGCTTCTAACCACCACCTTTCAAGGCACAAAGAAGATAGCATGGGAAAATTTCCAAGTTCAACATTAATAAAATTGGACTCTGACTTTTCTTTCCAACCACCTTTCTCCAATGTTGAACTCTGTAGTAGCTACTGTTGGTGCTCTGTCAAGAGCCAGTGTACTCGACGGGGATACATATCCACTAAAGGCTATAAACGTTGGCTGCTAACAGCTTGTATCTACACCTTTCTTCTAAGATTGCTCTCAGCCAACACAAGGTGATTCACCCTAAAATGCCTGGGAGATAAGGTCCTCATCCTCTGACATTAATGACAGCTAATGACAGACTGGAAAGGTGTATAATATTCTGGCCCTCTGTTTCAAGTTGGTAGTATTCTATTACTGTAATGCTTCAGAGCTCCCTGTGGGATCAGACTGAGCCTAGACCTCAGCTGAACCCACTTCTTAGCCATGTTCATCCTTTGTTCTGTTTTGATCGCTTCTCTTTTTACAGGCTTCACCAATGAGCACTTCCTCAACAGTTGGCTGAAATGTCGTTATGCAGTGCATGACTGTATAAGCTCCATGAGTACAATGCCCAAGAATGCTTTAAACAGTGCTCTTACTCATCATATTTTATGACCCATGAATATTTCTGAAATAAATGAAGAACAGTCATTCAATTAATGTTTGTGCCATAAGCATCAAGAAAGATAATTTTAAATTTAATAGAAAGTAGAATTGAGGGAAGGGAAGAAAAAAATTATAAGCTCAGAATTTTTTTTCTAGATTTTCTTTTTTTTGTATCATCATATGTAGTTTGGAAAACTGAGTAAGAGGTATTAAGGGTGTTAGGATTTTAGAAAATATTGATCACAGAGAAATCTATATTGTAGAAGAGGGAAATATACAATATTAAACATCTTTATAAGAGGATAAAGAACAAATTGCATAATTGGTTAAGAAAATTGTAATAAGGATAACAGTTAATTTAGAGTTTTATACTAAATAACCCAAAAGTGAAACAAGCAAGAACCAGGTGGAGATCTGCCACATAGCAAAAAATTGGGCATATCAAATGTTGCTCCAAAATGCCATGCCTACAGGGCTCCCTTATTTTGTTGATCATCTATAATAATAAAAGCCTGATATGCTAATTAGGCCAGACATCCTTCTGGACATCCTTCCTTCCGGACAAAGCTGCGGTGGGCAGGGGCGGTGGCAGAGGTGGCTGCTGCAGCAGCGGGGCCCTAGGCCCTTGCGTGAATTTCATGCATTGGGCCTATAGTATTTTATTTAAAAAAAAAAAAAGTAAAGGCAAATAAAATTCATAGTAACAACAGAGTGAAGTTACTATGTGTATATTTGAGGAAGATCTCAGCAGGGGTTCCATTTAATGAAAAGGAAATGGCATTAAAAAAATATGGTCTTAGGTAAAAGGGCTAAAATATGGTCTTAGGTAAAAGGGATTATATATATATAATCCTATCTAATAAAAGAGTAATATACAAATTAACCATCACTCCACTATACCCACAAGCCACGCCCACAAGCCACACCCACCAGCCAATCAGGAGCGAATATGCAAATAAACCAAACAAAGATGGCTACGGCCACAGAGAGCAGGAGGGAGGCTTGTGTTTCCCTGGCAATGGAGGAAGCCAAGCTTTCTGCCTGTCCTTGCCAGCCTAGGCCTCCACTCAAGGCTACAAAGTTTCAATGATAGAAGATACATAAACCCAAACAGAAATGGCGGCAGCCACGGAGCTGGAAAGAGCAGGAGGCTAGGGTTGCCCCTGGTGATGGAGGAAGCCAAGCTTCTACAGCCCTGGCTGGCCCAGGCCTCGGCTTAAGGCTACAAAGTTTCAATTATAGAAGATACATAAATCCCAACAGAAATGGCTGCCACTCCAAGCTACAAAGTTTCAATTGTAGAAGATAAATAAACTCCAGATACCAGGGCCTCCACTTGGGTCACCAGGGGGCGTGGCCAGTCTGCAAACCACCACAGGCCCCTTGCCCAGGCTGCTCCACGTCCCAAGGGAACCCCCACCCTGATCTGGGACACCCTTCAGGGCAAACCAGCTGGCCCCCACCCATGCACCAGGCCTCTATCCTTCCTAATAAAAGAGTAATATGCAGATTGACCATCACTGCAACACACAAGATGGCTGCCCCCATGTGGTCAAAGATCCTGCCCCCATGTGGACACAAGGTGGCCACCACAACATGGCCAGCAGAGGAGGGCAGTTGGGAGGGACCAGGCCTGCAAGGGAGGGCAGTTAGGGGCGATCAAGCCTGCAGGGGAGGGCAGTTAGGGGTGACCAGGCCGGCAGAGGAGGGAAGTTGGGGGCAACCAGGCCTGCAGGAAAGGCTGTTGGGAGGGACCCAGGCCTGCAGGGGAGAGCAGTTGGGGAAAAACAGGCTGGCAGGGGAGCAGTTAGGCATCAATCAGGCTGGCAGGGGAGTGCTTAGGGGGTGATCAGGCTGGCAGGCAGAAGTGGTTAGGGGCAATCAGGAAGGCAGGCAGGCGAGCAGTTGGGCGCCAGCAGTCCTGGATTGTGAGAGGGATGTCCGACTGCCCGTTTAGGCCCGACAGGTGGTCAGACATCCCTTAAAGGGTCCCAGATTGGAGAGGGTGCAGGCTGGGCTGAGGGACAACCCCCTCCCCATGCACAAATTTGGTGCACTGGGCCTCTATTATATATATATTTGTGTTTCCACAAATTTACTTTTTTGAGAGGGAGAGGGAGAGAGAGAGAGACACATTGATCTAGTGCCTCCAACACATGCCCCAACCTGAAAAAACCCCAAAACCTGGGTATGTAACCAGACTGGGATTGGAACCTGCAATTTTTTGGTGCACAGGATGACACTCGAACCAACTGAACCACACTAGCCAGGGACCCATACATTTATTTTTAATTTATGTGTGACTTTATATTTAAATTGGATTTCTTACAGACAATTATAGATAGGTCCTTTTTGGTTTTGTTTCAGTCTAACAATCTCTATTTCAATTACTACTTTAAGACTAAAATAAAAACTTGGTAAGATGATAGATTGCATGTCAAATGTTCTTACCAGGAAAATAAAAAAGGGACATGAGGAAACCTTGGGAGATATTACCCTAATTGTGGATCATTTTACAAGTGGATGTATATGTCCAAAGTCATCAAATTGT
Organism: Plecotus auritus; assembly: GCF_963455305.1. Classification (NCBI taxonomy): domain Eukaryota; kingdom Metazoa; phylum Chordata; class Mammalia; order Chiroptera; family Vespertilionidae; genus Plecotus; species Plecotus auritus. Next base: position 121,790,114 of record NC_137782.1, read on the forward strand.
ATACATTAAATATGTACAGTTTTAAAAATATTTTTAAGACCTCAGTAAGCTGCTTAAAGAATAATAAAATTCAAAGAAATTTCTGGAATGCCTTCTAAATAAAGAAACATTATTTAGATTTTTTTTCTTTTTCTCTTATGTATTTTACAATACACCAAGTTTTAAAAATATTATTGATGCTTTAATAATGGAGATGAAAATTTCCACTGATTACCATGCCTAAACGAGATTAAATATGCAAAAGCTCTTTGTAAACTCTAAATTGTAAACAAATATATATTAATTGCTGATAACCAGGTCAATTTACTCCATTGTTATGCATGATAACAGAATTTATTGTACAAAATTAATATTTTTATCTCTTGCACTTTTTTATAGGTATTACTGCACAGAATTGCACAAAAAAAAGAGACAATTGACACTTACAGTGATTATTGGTATATCTGAACTAATATCTACCATATTTGTTTTTGTTTTCTATTGTTACCTTCTTTTCCCCTCCGCCCCCCTTATTTTTGTCTTCCACTCTTTTGCTCCCCATTTGTGGACTTAAATGATATTTTTATATGATCTGATCTTTCATAGTGTATCAAATGCACTTTTTTTTTTTTTTTTACTTTTTTAAATGTTTGTCCTGGAGATTGAAATATACATTTACTAGTTTAAGTGTACTTTCAAATAACATCTTTACAATTAATGCAAATATCTAATAAGAAAATAATTATAATTTCTTCTTCCTCCTGTCTTTTGTATCATCGCTGTCATTTATTTCCATTATATATATGCATACACATGTATAACATATGGATATGTAAGCATGTATAAATAAATATAGTTATTGTTATAAAATTGTCTTAGGTAAATTAATAAGAAGAAAAATGCTTTTTATTTTACTTTCACTTTTACCTTCTCCAATGCTCTTTTTTGTTGTTGTTGTAACTCTGAGTTTCTGGTGCATATCCTTTTTCTTCTTATAACATTTTTTTGCAAGTCTTGTCTATGGACAGCAAATTTTTTATTCTTTTTTCCTCCCTGACTTTCCACTTTGGAAGTTTCTATTTACATATCCTTAAGCATAGAATCTTCCTTCAGCCATGTATAGTCTAATAATGAGCCTATCAAAGTCTTTATTTATTTCTGTTACAATGTATTTGATATCTAACATTTCTTTTTGATTCTTACTTAGAAGTTCCATCTTTCTGCTTGCTTATTTGTTCGTGCATTTTGTCCATTTCATTCATTGTACCATGTGCTCCTCATGAATTCTAGGAAGGCCACAACCAAGTAAAAAGGGACCTTGAGTATTAATGTGTACCAAGATATTCAGCAGAGGAACTTTGAAACCTACAGACAGGACGGTGTGAAATACATCATACCCCCACGCACCTCACTCCTCAGATTAGCTGAGTGATGCCCATCTGCACTCTGAGCCAGTGAAATAGATTTGCTTGCCTTGCTTCTTTAATAAATCTGCTTGCTTTAATTGTTTTAATAAATTGGCATTATCACAATGCAATCAGGATCTCTCATTTAAATTCATTTATATGAGAAGATGAGAACCAGGGAGGGGACAGCCCTCTCCCTCCCACTGATGGGCCTGTCCTGTATCACCTTCTCTGGGGTCTCTGGGATCCCTGTAACAAGAGCACTTGGGAATGTTTCTCTGATATTCATTGTGAAAACCTTGTAGAGGTGTTAGAGGTAAAACTTACAAAGATCTGAGTGTTTCTTATTACTGGCCCATCCCGGGAAGTTTAATGTCAGACTTGTCCACACTGAAACTTCTAGCAATTTACCAATGATCCTTTGTTTTTCTGCCATGAAACTGGTTCTTGCAGAGGCTTCTGCTCAAGAATTCTACTCTGGTAAGTTGTGATTCCTATGTCTGGTTGTGTGTGCCTCTAATTTAGGAGACAGAATTGATGGATTTATGCAGAATTGTTGATTTCCACTTTATTTTTTTTTAATTTATTGTTGGACAGTGAGAATTTTCACATTTCTTACACAATTGATCAGTAACTGGACATAACAGTTTCAATTTTATATATATTTCTTCTGTGAAGTTTGTGACTAATATGTTTGGAGGACATATGGAGTAGGAGACTTGAGGAACATGGAGAAATAATAAAATAGATGTTGGAGGTAATGCAAAAGCTGACTAAAATGATGGAATGTTTTGCAGACAATGTTAATATCTTCTTAAAACAGGAGATCGATTCTGAAGTGGTAAGAAACGCACAAAAACCTATAGAACATCAAAGTCTAAACAGTATGAATAGCAATAGTTGGGTACAACCAGAATTCCAGGAGAATCAAGGAATTAACAGAATGGCATGGGAGTTTTTTTATATTAATTAGAGTATTACTGAAATAACAAATCACATGAACCTAGTGTGAAAAATGGAAGACAGAAGTTAATGTATAAAATATTTATATGGCCCTGGCCTGTGTGGGTCCATTGGTTGGAGTGTTGTGCATGGACTGGAAGGTTGTGGCTTCCATTCCTGGTCAGAGCACATACCTAGGTTGTGGGACTGGTGTGGGAGGCAATTAATGGAGGTATCTCTCTCACATCAATGTTTCTTTCCCTCTCTCTCTCCCTCCCTCTCCCCCTTTTTCTCTCTAATATCAATTAAAAATAAGATAAATATGTATGCCAATAAACTGGAATACGTCATGGCAAGGATAGCTTTGAGAGGTGGTCTGCATACAGTGAGACTCTGAAACTAAGTAACTTTACATTTTGATTAATTTGATGTGAATGCCAAAGTCTAGGGCAAGCATGTCAAACTTGCGGCCTGCAGGCTGCATGTGGCCCACAATGAATATTTTTGTGGCCCAGACAATAAGTAAGAAACATTTTAATAAAATTTTTGTGACTTAATTTTTACAATATTCTGTTACACATAATTATTAATAACGAACTACAATGTTCGCTAATGACTGCTTACTATACTTGTGTTGCAGTCATTTCCCTTCGCGCCTTATGCGCAGGCGCACCATTTCTCTCCTCTAATACCAGCAGCGAATGTGCTAGCAGCCGATTGCCATGCCTTTAGTTTTGGACTGACTTGTTTAGTGTATGCAACAGGAAATATTTTGCTTTCGGAGAACAAGAAAAATAGGTTTATTTGCGTTACATTTATTAATTTGTGCAGTTATTCCGTGTCTGGTAAGTTAATGTTCAAGAAAAAATATTAATTTTATTAAAACGTTTTCTTATTTTATGTTAACTATTATTTATTTTAGCCCTTTGTATTCAGCATGTCTCTAACGAAATAAACCTACATTTCTATGAAAATTGAAGTTTTTGGTTTTTTTGCAGCCCACCTAAACTTAAAGCTTGTTTATTTGGCCAGTGTCAGCCTTTGAGTTTGACATGCTTGGTCTCTAAGGGGTAACTGAAAGTTATTTGCTAAAATTAAGAGAAGTTCATTGGAAATGAGGTCAAGCTCTTCAGGAATAAGGATTTTGGATGAATTTTCCACGTAGGTATTAAAATCGACAAGGATGATGGCAAGAGTGACAGTGGAAAGACAGTTGCTGAAGCTGAGAAAAGTGATTGACATCTCCTCCCTCACACCCAAATGCATTCAATTTCAAGGCCTGTGATTCTACAGACTGAATCTCTTTTCAGTCTGAACACTTACTCCCAACACTGCTATCATTACTGATTATTTACTCGAACTAATGTAATATCTTTCTAATGGATTTCCTGTTTTACAAATGTATTTGTTCCAATACTTTCATCATATCATAGTTCTTTTCAAAAGGCAGAACTAATGTTATCATTTCTTTCCTGAAAATTTTCATGGCTTCTCTTTGTACTTAAGATAACATACAAAATCATTACTTTGGTCTGTAAGTCAATCCTCTTTCTCTCACACATCTCATGTCACTTATTTTCTAGGCTAGATCTACATTATTATTATTTAGTTCCTGAAATACAGTAAATATCTTTCTAGATGGTGATCTTCAAATGTCATTTTTACGCTCTTTGAAGATTTACTACTTTTTTATTTTGCATTTTGCTCAGTCATTGCCAATTCTATAGGTGACCCTTTGGTTTACCCTTTGGTTATGTTTTATAATACTCTCAAGATTGAAACCACAATATGGTTTGAAAATTCTATTTGCCTGTGTGTAAATTTTTCTGAGATAAAAATCTGAACACCATACTTCTAATGCTTTCCTCAATAACAGCCTCATATTTTCAAAGCAGTGACAAGATATTCCATCTCTGAGCTCTGTCTGTATCTATAATATTAAATTATAAAACAAGTGAGACCATCTCAATTTAATTAAAGAAATAATGTTCTCTGACAATCCTTTAGAGCATTTTTTGCACCTATTTCCCATTGCTAATGTTATTTTATTCTACTCAATCTAAAAAAACATTTTCTTTGTGAAATAAATTATAACCAAAATTAGTGTTGAGTTGATTTTTATTTAAAATACATTATACCAAGCACCCAACATAGTCTCATTTAATGAAATAAAATTTATCAACAATTAGTACAACAGAGTACTAAGTTTCTTTTAACTTCATAAATGTGTGAGAAAAAGGAATTTCTAATTATATCTCCTTGGTTAACAAATACACTGATTTAGCTTTGGAGAATTAGAAATATCAATATAAAGATTAAGTAAACAACCACTTACGTCATAAAGAGAAGTGTTGTTTATGGATCTTTTAGTATTCTGGAATTCTTCTGGAAATAATGACGCATAGCATTCTTACACCTTTCTCTAGCCTACAACCTGGTGTAAAGATATTAGGGATGGAGTTATTGCAGTCATCTTCGACCATGAGAATATAAGCCACACCCCACTGTAAATTACACATAAAGGTGACAAGAATCTGGTTGGTTGAAGACTTTGTGGAATTGCCTTAACTCTTTTGTGTATTGCACATCTGCATACCTTTCATATTTACCAAGTTGTTAATCCTATCTTATCTCTCTTCTAGTTCTTTTTCTTCCCCTCTGATTTTTGCATTTATATCTAATCTATAAACTCAAAAGCTATTACCTACCTTCTCCTGGTTAGTCTAATTTCATTTGCCTTTTGGTTTCTCTCTTGATATTTTATTCAAATATCACTGAGCCAGTTGAAAGAGAAAGTTGTTGAAAATGAAGTGGTTATGATTTGACCCATAACTTACCTTTGCTTTTACTCTTTGATCCTACAAGGATATATTAAGAACATTCCAACATGTTTTCTTTATGATATTATTTTTCAGAGTAATAAGTCATCACTTGATTCTTTGGAACTTCCTAAGATCTTGATGCTTTTGCAATTCATGAAAAATAATTTCTCAGAATTTGTTGCATAAAGTTTTACTCCTCCTTCTTCCCAATATTAATAGAGGTGTTTTTTTTGTATTTATATTAATTGCTAATTTCAGTCCCACTCCTGAGTGTGGAATTTAAACACCAGTGCTTATTTAATTTGTTCCCATGTATGTTTTAAATAAGCCCATTAGGAGAAACTTTCTTAGACAATAAATAATATGTTTTTCAATCACACCTAATTACACCTTAAAAGTGAATAACAAGACTCTTAATTTATCCCTGCCCACCCTTCCTCCTATAAAAACTTGCTATATTGTACAGCTCCTCTGAATGCACTTCTATTTGCTAGATGGAATGGTGCTCAATTTATAAATCACTTAAAGATTATTAAATCTTCAAATTTACTCAATTGAGTTTTGTTTTGCAGTGTCAGCTATTGGTGAAAAAATAGACAAGCAAATCAATGTAACAGAATAGAGAGCCCAGAAATATACCAACATAAATGCATTCAACTTATCCTTGACAAAGGAACAAAGACAATACAATGGAGCAAACCAGTCCTTTCAACACAAAAACTTGCATACATTCATTTACAGCAGATTTATTCATAGTTGCCGAAATTTGGATGCAACCCAGACATCTTTCAATAAGGAATGGATAAATAATCTGTAGCATATCCAGACAATAGAATATTATTTGGTGCTAAGAAAAAAATGAGCTATCAAGCCATGAAAACTAAGTGAAAGAAAACAATATGAAAATACTACTTACTATATAATTTCTACTATATGACATCCTGGAAGAAGATAAATGCAGAGATGAGTGGAGACAATGCAAAGATTAGTGGTGGTCAGGAATTGGGGAAGGAGATAAATAGATAGAACATGGAAGATTTTTAGGAGAATGAAAATACTCTGTTTTATTAGTTAGCATCTCATACCTATCCGAAAGGCTACCATCAATAAATTTGTGTGTTTTCTTATCTTGTAATTTGTCATATCCATTCAGGACACCAGATACTTTAAAAAATGGAAGAGAGGTAGAGAAAGTTGGAAGTGTAGAAATTGGGTAAGTTTGGAAAATAAGAAAGTGAATAGATAGTTATGAGTCAGTTCCGGAGGTTGGTCCCCCATCCCCCATTCCCCTCAGCACACCTAAAAGTTCACGCTGAGCTACACAGCTGGTGGACACTTGTTTTGCTTGGACACAGTTTTCTATCTCAAGCATTCAAGTGCCTCAGCTGCTTCATTACCCATGGTCTTCGGGGCCATGAGAATTGTCTCAGTGCATGAAAGACACTCTGACTTGGGAACAAATTAATGCTGTAGCAGCAGGCAACAGAGACTGGAATCCAAACTCCTGCTTTAGAATCCATTGGTTGGTCTATCTGTAGAGGAGCTTCACCTGGCTCTCTACAGAACTAAGCTCCTGCATAGCAGTAACCTGCTAAGTAGTAACATATTCTTTATTGTTCATTTTTTTTTCTGTCACACTCTCCTTGAGAGTCACTTTCTTGGCATCACTGTTGCATAAAAACCACCTTATTCAATTTCTTATCTAATTTTCTGCTTTTGAGAAATATCTATGGTAGTAGGTATGACTGCCTGAGGGAGGCAGGGCAGACTGTTAGAAATCTTGGTACAAAAATAATGTTTAAAGAAAATAATATTAATGAGGGTTGAATAAATAACTTTGAAAAGCAGATAAGGAAAGTTTTCTTATTACACAATATGAAAACAATGGTATTAAAATTATTTAAATATTAATATCTGCCATATTTGATTTTTTTTCTGGCTGCATTAGTGTTGTCTGATACTTACACTTCATGTTGCTTTCTTTCTTTTTTTGTTTTAATTTGAGGCAGGGAAGTATATGTGGAAGATTCAGTTCCTGATTTCATTATAGATAGGGCCTCACTGAAGGAGCATCTCCAGCCCTGGCTCTGTCATCAGAGATCACAAATGCAATTATCCACCTCTTATATGCATGTGATTTCCCACTTGCTGCAGTGAAAAGAAATAATAATTTAGATACTTAAAGCACTGCTTCTAATCCTCAAGTGTTCACTTCTAATGCAATACACTTAGTCCCCACCACATTCCTGTGTAATGGAAATTGGTCAAGGATTTATATAGTAAGACTTTAAAGTTTTTTTGCCAATGAAGTAGAATGCTATATCTTTTGATTTGCATTTCCATAATTTATTTAGTAATTTTTAAAATATATTTTTATTTATTTCAGAGAGGGAGAGAAAGAGAGAGATAGAAACATCAATGATGAGAGAAAATCATTGATCCTCTGCCTCCTGCATACCCCCTACTAAGGATTGAGCCCATAACTGGGCATGTGACCTTGACCAGAATCAAATCTGGGGCCCTTCAGTCCCCAGACCAATGCTCTATCCACTGATCTAAACTAGTTAGGGCTCCAATAATTTTAATTAAAATATTTTCTTATTTTATTAGGTGGCTATATTTCCTTCATAATAATTGCTGATTCATTTACTTTGTCTATTTTTTTTACCAGTATCCTATTTTTCTTAGCAATTAACAGAATATATATATATATAATTTGTGAAAAAGTCTTGGAGAATCAAAAGTAAAAAGTTACCAATGCTATTCTTTGTCAATAGAAGCCTGAAATTTCAGAAGAAGCTATTTCAACCATTTTTTCTATATGTCATCTTGTGAATGCTATTGCCTTTATTGTTCTACCTGAAAAGTAATATGGTAAGCCTTGGCCCGGTAGCTCAGTTGGCTAGGGCATTGTCTCCATACACCATGGTTGCAAGTTTGACCCCTGGTCAGGGCCCATAAAAGACTGAACCAATGAATACCTAAATAAGTGGAACAACAAATCAATGTTTCTCTCTCTCTGCCCTTCCCTCTCTCTCTCTCAAAAACAAATTAAAATATGTTTTAAAATATGGTAGCATGAGTAAATGAATTCCTAGTGATTTATATTTATATACCAGTTTTTATTGATACAAGTACCATTTTTAATGTGTGTATTTTTATACATAACTAGATGCTATTCAAATGTGACTATTAATTTCATTCACTGTTCATTCACTGTTCAACTATCTTTTAAAGATTTTCAATTTTTCCTGTGCTTAAGTTAAAAAAGAAAATATGACTTTTCATATACATATAGTCTCTCGTATAAATATACTGGAGAGGATACTACATTTTTTGTTTAAATATTTTTTGCAAGTATTTTCTTTCAGTCTGAATCTCAGATTTTTATTCTACCAATATCTAAAATTACTTAAAGGCTTTTTTATTTAGTTTGTCTTTTTTCTTTAAAATCCATTTCAATTATTAATATGTTCTATATTTTCTTTTATATTGATAGATATTTAAAATTCATATTTATATATTTATCTACATGAAAATTAATGTTCTATTGATAGCATGAAGTGATAAGCACTTTTATGGTTACAGGTGGATAACTATTTAGCATCATTTATTCAGTTATTTATTAATTACTTCTTTCTATCATTTGCTTGATCAGCATCTTTCAAACACTGCCTGCTCTGCCAGACAATGTTGTGGGGAAAGAGTTTGAGCAGTGGGTAGAACACGGTCCCTGCTCCCGAGGAGTCCCCTGGGGATGCCAGGATAGGTGTAACAGCTCAGTTCTTTATGCTGGACGTAAGAGGACACACTAAGTTAAAGCTTTCGTTAACGTTTTTGTTTGGCACTTTTGTTTTCTAATATTGATAATTCAACTGGTTTATTGCAAATTGCCTGAGGGTTTGTGGGAGTGCTTACTCCTGAATCCTACTCAACTGTGGGGTGCACGGATCCTCTACCAGGAAATGGACCTTCATAGACGCCGGGTATCAGACTGAGAAGACATGAGAAGACATAAGCGTATAGGAGAGTCTTTATTGGAGACCAAACAGCCATAGCTAACAATGTGCCATTGGATAAAACAGTTCTTCTAAGTAGCTCCACCAAATAGTAGCCACACAAAGCAGCCCTTGTAATACAGCAGCAAACATAGGAGCCATACCAAGCAGCCACGCCCTACATAAAAGCAGCCTCGTCTCTGCTGGTCAGTAACATATCTTTATCCCAACTTAGACAAAAGGGGCTTCTTGCCAAATGGTGACAGCAATAGTTGGGCTACAGACAGGCACACTTACGCAGTGTGTATAGTACAATCACTGTGTCCCTGCTTTCGCACCTGCGTATGGCCAATTGGCCTTGAGCATCTGGAGTACTCTGATCAGGGCTCCCACAGGGGTGCTGAATTTCCATGTGCACAGGCATCACACACTCACTCTGACTGGAAATCTCGCAGATATATCGCAGCTCTGATGGTTCAGGGTGGAGTGTCATGATGTTGGAATTGGGTGATGTTTTTCTCTTCCCTTAAAAGTATCCTCGGGAAGACATTACCCTGAACATAATGAGTTCTCAAAGAATTCTGATACTCAGGAAAGGCAAAAAAAAAAAAAAAAAAAAAAAAAAAGCTGATTACAGACACAGGGACCTACTAAAAGGATTTAATTATTATTTTCCCCCATAGTGAAAAAAATAACATAGGGGCAATCTACCTACTACCAGTTCCCAATCTTACAATTCTCTTTCCAATGTCAAATTGTGATGAAAAACACTACTTAAATTCTAAAACATGGCTATTAATATATTGTGTCTTTCATGTCATCACACAATGCCTTATTTTAAAATTACAAGTTCTGTTAAAATGAATTTCTGTTAGAATTTATAGAACATAGTGTAGCTATTAATAAGATTATAAGAATGTGTGCAGGAAAACAAGTACTTTTTTTTTTTACACAGGAAACTGATACTAAATATTTTTCTCAAATACATTTTTCCTAATTCCTCTACTGGCTGAGCAATTGTTATGTGTTAGAGATCTTTTCTGTAATTTTCTAACTTGTTAAGAGTCACCCAGAACTAAACTTCTATACTTTTATTGTGGGCAAGAAATTACAGGTTGGGCAGTTTCCTAAATCATGGGCACCCTGATTCACTTATTCAGCTTTTAAAATACATTACCTTTCTTGTGTGAAAGTTATATTCTACCCTATGGTCAACAGTGCATGAACTCTTACCTGTTTGTCAATAACATCATGGATTGTGCTCCGTTCTCAAGGCTCACTTAAATTCCTTTTGCTACCAAAGTTATAAGTGTTCAGGATGCCGGGGAAGTTCTTAGCCAGAGAAGCAGCACAATTAACTGGGTGAACTGATAACACTGACAAGCATCAGCTTTAAATTCATGAGCTCACTTGCCAGAACCATCAATGAACTACTCAGGAAAAAACCTGTAAAGAAGTATATATTCAGATTTCTTGCAAAAAGATATCCAAGGCTTCAAATCTGGAACTCATAAAGTAAGTTCCATATGATAACAAGAATTTCAGAAGAAAAGTTCATAAAGCTTCAATAGTATATAACACAGAATTGGTCCATGCCTGAGAATCACTGTTGCCCTTTTTATAAAAGCATTTTCATTATCCAGGTCTTCTACATTCAATCTGTAAGAAAAATCACTTCTTAAAATATTTAATGCCTACAATGTTAAAGTGAAAGTGAATTAATTTGACATTTATGGTCTAGCTGTCATAGTTTAATTCCTTCCTGGTTTTTTTGAACTGATTGAATTGTGACTCTTGGGGTATTGAACTTTGATGCTTTCCCATCAATATGTATGGGGCTGTAAAAATTGTGATGAGAAATCAGACAGCAGCATTCAGCAGTCATGAAAATCTTAATATTTTCACAGAAAAGATTGATCCATGCTGAATCATAGACACTCTCTAATGTTTTTAAATTGATAAAGTAGATACATACAAATCAAGTCTACATATTGAATTTCAGTCTTTATATATGAAAGTGATATTATAGAGATACAATAAGATCCTTATTTCATAGAGGGAAGAAAAATTGGATATTGGGAGTAGAAATAATTTTCTGAAATACCATAATTATATGATAAGAGTTGGAGCTAGAACCTTAGGTAAAAAGCTATAAAAACCTATTCACCATTAAAAGAAGCTTCCTTCTGAATTGTTTTGCCCAAAATATATTCTAGGCAAAAAAAAACTCTACAAATAACTTTTGTGGTTCAAATAAGATGGTGGGACCCTCAATACCTTATTCACTTATTTAAAATATATAGTTCATTGTTTATAAGAAGTTTGGGGAAATTTGTAGTAGAGAAACTTTATACATATTTTAAAGGTATATTTTAATTGTTTCCTAAAATTAATCAGTAAGGAGAAAAATGCTGTATCTGACATTGGCAAGTGAAGTGAGAAAAAGATGCATCCAGAAAAAACTTAAGTACTAGCCATTGACTGACTATGATTTCCAATATTTAGTACCAATCTAACTCAAGCTTGGGTGCCCCTACCACCTCTATTGATGGAAATCAGGCTCCACACTCATTGTTTCTAAAACACAATTTTAGAAAATGATCCAGCAAATACTTGTTGCTTTGCCTCCTTGCCTTGTCCTCACATGACTTCTCTCATGCTCCTGATAATTATCTCAACAACAACAAAACCACCCAGTTAAAAATTTGGCAGAGGATATAAACAAACACAATTTCCAAGACTTATAGATAGCCAACAGGAATATGAAAAGAAGTTCAACATTACTAATTATTAAGACAATGAAAATCAAAACAATAAGATATCACCTCTTACTTCTTAGAATGATTATTTCCAAAAGACAAGAAGTAACAATATTGGAGAGGATGCAGGAATAAGGAAACCCTTCTTTACTGTCAGTGGGATTGTAAATTGATACAGCCACTATAAAAAACAGTATGGAGGTACCTCAGAAAATTAAAAATAGAACTACCATATGACCTAGCACTTCTATTTCTGGGTATTTGTTGAAACATATGAAAATATCAATTCAAAAAGATATACTAGAATGCACTCCTGTATTCATTGAAGCATTATTTACAACTAGAGGTCTGGTGCATGAAATTAATTCATTCGGGGGCGGGGGGTCTCTCAGCCTGGCCTGCACCCTCTCACAGTCCGGGAGCCTTCGGGGGGATGTCCAACCACCAGCTTAGGCCTATTCCCCATGGGCAAAGTATATACCTCTGCAAAAGTATTTCTCCACACTAATACTTAGTTATCTGATATAAAAAATTTTGCGTCAGGTTTAACTCCATATCTTCAATAGAAACAGTCTCAGGCAAGGAAGGGTGAGCGAAAGTAAGGAACAGAAAGTAAGAGAATTTTATTGTTCATTCTATTTAATTCATGGTTCAATGCTTAGATATAATTTTTGCCATTTCAATCTATATGCCTGATGAAAATATAGTAACTTGAAATATTGTACTTAGAGACATTTTAGTGTTCTTTATCATTAAATGATTTGCCTAAAAGAAAAAAATTGTGCATCAATATATGTCCCAGTAGGCTATAAGAAATACATATGCTTGTGTGTATATGTACTATATTATGAATACACGCACACACACATGCACATACAAATACAATAAAGAATAAGGAAAGCTTATTACAGCATTTCTTGTCAATTTTGCACATAAAACAGAAGATACATTCTTAGTTGGAATAGAAACTCAGTAAATGTTTTAAATGAATGACTATAGCTTTCTTCCGTAGACTTTGGGATAGGTCAACAACACTATCTACACCATCATCCTTACTATTAATATTTTACTGTGTAACTACTAGTATGTGAGACTTAGGTAATAATGCACACAAAGTTATTAAGACTTTCCTCATACACCCCACATTCCCATTAATGTTTCTGACTGAACCAGAATACACAAAATGCAGAGACTCAGGGATTTCACATTTATTGCAACCAAGTTCCAACCTCATATAAAATAAAAACACAACAAATCCCTAATTTCTGACAGTCTACAAAAGATGGTACTATCTACACAGGCTTGGTTAATTACTTTTTAAATATAACTGTTTATTTTTGTTTCCCTGAAAATCAATGTTTATTTAGCAGCATAATTAAATAGCCTTTTTCCACGATTAATATTACAGAAAATTTCATTTGAAAGTCTGCATATTTTCGAGAAATATACTGTAGATACAACAACTAAACTGTCAAAAGTTGTTTGGTTATTAAACTGACTAATTAATATTTACTTTTAATTCTGATGTGATTTGTGTTTCTAAATCTTGGTGTGTTTTTTTTTAATTTAGTTTCTTTAGGTGAATTTATATAACACTAATAATAAACAGATGATGAATTTTTTATTTATCAAGTCAACTTTGCCACTAGGCAATATACTGAGGGAAGAACATCTCCTCAGTTTTTACCTGTTTCATTGACACAGATGATGGGTATCCTATGCTCTGTTAAAATTTTTGATTTATTCCAATTGGTCTTTCCTGACATTATTATACAAAAAAAAAAATCAAAAGGGAAAGAAAATACATAGTAATACACACTAAAAGATCACCAATCTTTCTTTTGAAAATCCAGCTTCTCGTTGACAATGCCAATCTTCGCATCATGCACATAGACACATTTTTGCTAGCAAGTTTTTCCACTGACACACACACACACACACACACGCACACACGCACACACAAGTACAGTTAACAATGGTGCTGCTCACAGTGGTCACAACTAGTACCAACTGTATCTCAGACATTCTGCTTTGTATCTTACCTCTATTATCTCACTTATTCTCTAAGATCAACCTGTGAGGTAGCAATAATATTATTCATCATTCAAATGAGTAATTGAATGCTTGCGGACCTTATGAAAAATGGACATAGTCAAATGATTCCAAGTGATAGATCTGAAACCCAAACACATATCTCAAATATCCCAAAGGTCATGACTTCCCATGTTACAAATCTGTTGAACATGAATTTAATAACAGTGACCGTGTCACTGAAGTTGACACTGGGGGTGAGAGGAGTTTAAAGAGTGGGCAAGCCTGGCCAGTGTGGTTGAGCATTGACTCATGCACCAAGAGGTCACTGTTTCTATTGCCAGTCGGGGCACATGCCCAGGTTGCAGGCTCAATCACCTGAAGGGGGCATGCAGGAGACAGCCAATCAATATTGATGTTTCTCTCTCAACAATGTTTCTATCTCTCTCTTTTTCTTCCTTCCTCTCTCTCTAAAATAAATAAAAACATATTTAACAAAAAAAGTGGGCAAAAATCATAAGCTCTTTTATGAGCCAAAATAATTTAAAATGTTGTGATTCAATAAAGTGAAAATCCATATAACATAACAACTAGCAAATTGCAAACATTTATGGCAGTGACACAGAAATATGAGTTTAAATATAGTTCCAAGGCCATGCACATGTAGATGATAGCCACAGCCCACCTGTTATATATGTACACAGACCATGGAAAGATGTACTTTGTCCCAATATGTGTGCCTTCCTCTTGGTACTGAGTTGCAATATCTTTGATAGACCTATTCTGATGTCATAAAAAATAATTCATGAAGTTTTAAACATATTCACGGATTAGTTATCTTTATGTGATCTGGGCACGAAGGAGCAGACAGATTAAAATGAAAGCCAAATAAATAAGAAAAACGTATTTATATTTTTATAGTGGGTGTCTTCATGTTTGTGCACATAGGTCCTATTCTCATTTAAATTCCATCAGGTAAAACATCTGAATCTATGTTTAGTCATATATAAGAAGTTTCTTGAAGCTCATAAAAATATTTCCTGAGCTTTTCATCTCACACTGTAACTTAAATAGAACCAGTTGACATAAAACATTTTGGGAGATGTAATATTTTAGTGCAATGTGCATGCTGTCCTGGAACATAAAATTTATATGCCAGAATCTGTTCTAGCTACTTTATATTTATAAACATATTTAACTCCAAAAACAAACTTCATATTGACTTCATTCTTATTTCAGATATTATAAATATCCAGAATATTTATAATGCCTATTATATAAATATAAGTAATATTCTACAGAATATTTATTATACTCTCATTTACAGAATATACAGACAATTACAAAGTAAATTTAAGTGATTAGATTTCATTGTTTGAAAACACACTGACATTGTTCTAAGTTCTAAGGTGACACAAATAAAGACATGGCTTAATGCAACTTTTAAAAAAATTACCATTCTTGACTGGCTGGTGTTGCTCAGTGGTTGAGCATTGACCTATGAACCAGAAGGTCAAGATTCGATTCCCAATCAGGTCTCAATTGCCAGTAGGCAGTGTGCAGGAAGCAGCTGATAAATCATTCTCTCTCATAATTGATATTTCTATCTCTTTTTCCCTCTCCTTTTCTCTCTGAATCAATAAAAACATTGTAAAAAGAAAGAGAATAATAACCATTTCTTTAAAATATCACCATTCTTGATGAATAATTTATACAAAACAAATTTTATCAATTTTATATGTACAGATTTACATTTTTGACAAATACATCTCTATAACCTTCACTATAATCAAAATATAAAATATTACTATATCTGCCAAAGTTTGGCCTTAGTTCTAAGCATTAGTGGGTCTTTGCTCATTTTAGAATGGCTTCTCAGTTTCTCTCTTCTTTACTTTGATTTTTCCCTTAGTTGATTGGACTTCACCATCATTTTTCTTTTCAAGAGGTTAAATAAATTCTGTATTGTCTTCATGGCTTATAGGGTATAGGATCAATTCTATTCTTACAAAATTACAGCTGGATTGGGAAAGATGAAGGAAAGTATGCTGATGTGTATATACCTATAACATTTTCTACTGCTTGGTAAATACATCTGAGAAATGTCCTTGAATTTTTGACATCTGGCAGAGTACCCAAGGAAATCTGAATATAATTTTGAATATGTACTTTCTGGAGAAATCAAGGCACCCACATGCATGCATGTATAACTCTTTGGTGCAAGTAGAATGGGATTGATTATGGACCATATTCTTAAGCAAATAAATTTTGGCAGATAGACATTTCTGTATTTCTATATTAAAAAAGTGTAATATGTATTTATAAAAATAAACTTCACTGCATCTCAAAAACAATGAGACAATATCCAATTAAAATTTAATTTTACAACATTGTTAACGTAAGGGTTATTTAAATAATATTGTAGGCATGCATAAATAATACATTTATAACTAATTAGCAGCTTGTATATTACCTTCCCAACTTCTGTTTAACAAGCATCCTCAGACATTTAGGAATATTTAAAATTGTAGATTTCTTTAGCGGGGAGAAAGGGTAGTGATTATAAATATTTGTTGTAGCTGACACTAAGGATTCTTAAAATGTATTATTTGGCAGAATAAACATATTTATTCTCAAACCAATTATAAGAATGGTATGTAATTGAAATAAATCTCTCATTCCTTTCTATTTCCCTGGAGGGTCAATTTTTCACTGGAACAATCTGCGAGATTCTGGCAGGTCTGTAAACTCTTTAACCCAAACAGGACCAGCAAAACTAGGGTAGATAATATGGGCAAAGTGGAGTTGTCAGCCAATCTGTTATTCTGTAATGTTTAGCGTTATATCTGAGCTAAGAAAAGAAACCTGGAAAAGTCTTTGACGCTGTGCTTCTTTTTACATTAATGGTGTTAATTAATCACTATGCAAATGAGGTGAATATGAGCTGTGTGGAGTCTTGTTTGGTAGTCCTCCCCGGGACCAGCGATCTACTCACCAAACTGAGGCAGTAGCCATCTTTCAACAAAGAGACAAATCACATACCCCTGTTAAATAATCATTAAATTGAAATATAATTAGTACTTCCAGACTATAAATATGGGCTTTATAGGCAACAAATTAGTAAATCTGGACTATAGAGGCAATATATATCTAATGGGGTAACTTAACTTGGCATACTATACCAGAAAATGAGCATTTACTCCAACCAGGCAATACCATAGAAAATGCATACATTTATTATGTATCTCTCATGTCCTATCTACATGGGTGGTAAAGAGAGTAAACCCAATAGGCATTTAGAAAAGAAAGAGAGATTATTATGGGCAAAATTCTGGAGAAGCTTTGTTGAGAAATGAGACTTCCAGGATACGAGGGTTGGATTATGGGGAAAAGACACAGCATGTCCTCCAGATAACGCTAGCCTCTGAACCCTTGCTTCAACAAAGGCTGTTTGTTTCTGACACATTCAATAGCTTTGAATTTAAAGCTTTCAAATATCTTACCCTTGTCTTCTTTCCTATTGCATACTACAAATGCCTAAGCCAACCAGACACAACAATCCACCATTAATGTACAAATGGGATCTACATTTTATCATATATGTGGTATTCTTTTCATAAAACTGCCTGCAAAACTAGAGAAGGCTTTAATTCTGTTTGCAGTATCTACCTACCAGAAAAAGTGGTCTATGCAAATACTGAGTCCTTGCATCTGCCTCTGTATGTTCCTGATAGAACTAGGTGCTATTATGGTTTACTTATCGATACCTTTTAAACTTGGCTATCATAAAATAGTATATCTCCAAAGTCCCATCATCCTATATTCAGCTGAAAATTTAGTTTGTAATGAAACACTCAATAACTTGAACCCCCCAAAGTCTGGATAACACATGAGACTCTACCCATGAAAGTAAGTTTTTTTCTATCTAATCTTACATACTCCCACATTCTTCGGCTGTTCAATTAAGGACAGTACCTTTTCATGTGATGGCTATCTACTGATTCCAGAGACAGGGACTCTATTCATTTATTCATTTGCCCTTGGTTTGTGGTCGCTCTCTTTAATACTACCTTTGTCATTGCTCCTTGTGTTTCCAGATCCACATAGATGATCCTTCCACTTCCCTGACCCTTCAACCACTCAACACCATTATTATAATCTAGATTCTGGTCACATCACTAATCACTAATTAAAAACATTCAGAATCTCAATTTGAAGCAATCCATGCTCTTACTATCCCCACTATCACCTATCTGTTTTTCTGATGAATACCTCTAGTACGCTGACTTATTATTGAATCGTCTTTCTGTTTTCTCATTGTATTATGATTACCTGGGAAGGCAATCTGCAGTCTAACTTTTCATCTCCTCGCCCCATGTGCCTGCACAGCTTAGCATAGCATAAGAAAAACACCACTTAATAATGTTTTCAAATTGCTGTAAAATGATGATTAATCCTACTAGGGGGTCCTATGCATTATGTGATAATTATGTAGTTAGCTTTACCCACACTGGCTTTCACTTATTTTCCTAGAAGGGTATTTCAAACCTTTTGCTCTTTCTTCAAACCTCCAAAACCACAACTCCCATCCTCACTTTCATCTGTCCTTGTTTTTTGGTAGGACATTGACAAAATAGGATGCAGACATGCATTTGTGGCTTTATAGTATACTAGAGGCCCAGCGCGCACAAAATTGTGCATGGTTAGGGTCCCTAGACCTAGCCTGGCCTCTGTCGCTGGCCTCTGCCACCCTGCAACGCTACATGAAGCTCCCTGCCCCGGGACCCTCCGTGATGCTCGTGGCCCCTCGACTGTTCCACGAGGCTCCCCCCACCCCGCCACTGCTCCATGAGGCTCCCCCCACCCCACCACTGCTCCGCGAGGCTCCTCTCCCTACCATGCTCTGCAAAATTCTCCCCGCCCTGTGACTGCTCCACAAACCCCCCCCCACAACTGCTCTGCAAGATTCCCCTTACCCCTTGACTGCTCTGTGAAACTCCCCCACAACTGCTCAGCGAGGCTCCTCCCACCCCTCAACTGCTTCGCAAAGCTTGCTGCTGTCCTGCAAAGCTCGCCGCTGGATGCCCCGGGAAACTCCCCCCACCCCACTACTGCTCCGTGAAACTCGCTGCCGCCCAGTTACTGCTCCACTAAGCTCGCTGTCTCCCCGAGAAGCAGACTGCCGCCGCCACCACTGCTCAACAGTCCCCAGTCCTGCCCACCTCCACACCCCCCAATGGCGAGCGGCTCGGGGGCCGAGAGGAGGGAGGGGGAACCGAGAGGTGCTCCATGCACTTCATGGTGACCGGTCGTCCGTTCGGTTGTGACAGCACCTGGCTCTTTATATACTAGGATTCTCTTCCCCTGCTACTCTTGATCAGAACTCTGTGTCCTAGATAAGATCAAGGTTTGCATGGTGTACTACACTTCCTATCCTCTTGGTGACCAATATACTTCTTTCTCTCTTGTTCCTTACCAACAGATCACTTTGATCAGCAAATAGCATCCTGTTATTTTTTCCCACTTTCAAGGAAAAACAATCCTAAAATTAACTCCCATCTGCTGAGTAAATTCTCAGCTTCTTTGTACCAATATCAGCATGAGGTCTGGTGCCATTAAAACACACACAGTCAGTTGTGGACTTAGCTCGCTCCAGACTGACAGGGACTCTAAAGGGCAGCAGTGAGAAAGACATGGAAAGAATGAGCTTAGTTCTTGCATGCCTGCATGGGTATCATGCATGGGATCAGAGTTTTGGTTAAAAATCTTCCTACAATTGCTCCAATCTACCATTGTTTCTCTCATAGTTTATTTTTTTATAAGTTTTGTAGGTGTTTCCTTCACCAGCCAATTTTGAGTCCTTGCCAACAATTCCATGCATGATTTATGGAAGCTTCTTTATCTTTTGAAAGAAACAAATAGAAACACTTTTTGAATCTCAGTAAAGAATATTGATTAGTTTTACCTCTTTTTCTGTCCTTAAATGCAGAGTCTCTATTGGTGACACCTTATAAGAGAAGTGTTTTTATAAGTACATGACACTGTAGATGGTATGTGGGTCACGTCTGATGCACTGGTTTGTTCCAAACATGATAGTCACAATGATCTCCCTTCAGCTCCTATTTTCAGTTTGTCAACTCACAGCCCAGAGAGGGAAGTGCATGTGACTGTTGCCGATAGCACTGCTGCATCTGTGGACTCCTTTTCATGACCAGTCATTCCTCCTGTGCTTGAAATTCTGGAAACCAGCAGAGCACTTACTATTGGGAGGGGGGATTAAAATCCCTATTTTCAACTGTGTAAAATTATAAACGTAAACATGGAGATAGCTGATAAAATGCCCCAATTTAGCAATTATTAGGAATGAAGCTAAAGATTGCTTTCCCTCATCTTTCTATCAATTAAATAAAAATCATGAAAATATGCAGACCTCCATTAGTCTTTTTTAAATATATTTTTTAATTTAATTTTTTTATTATTTAAAGTATTACACAAGTCTCCTTTTCCCCCCATTGACCTCTCCCAGCCTCTCCCACCCCCCAGCACATGCCCTCACCCCCCTACTGTCTATATCCATTGGTTATGCTCATATGCATGCATACAAGTGGTTGATTTTAATTAGTCTTGACTGTTAAAATCAGTCCTATTCATTATCACATTGGTTAGCCTGCTTTCCTAAATGGTTCCACACCAAATTTCAGACTCCTTATAATATATATTATATATTTTATTCCTCCCTTTCCCCATGCTTTCTTATTTGGATGGTAAGGGTGGGAGGGGCTAAACTTCTGACTCACTTGGTAAAATTGAGACTGCAGAAATTGTTTATTACATTTTTCAGACTAAGAATAAATAATTTCAATTTTACATATGTATAACTTTATAATAATATATTTAACTTATCTTTAGACTGGTTTCATTTCTACATACCATTTTTATTCAGTTAAATAATTGTAGAACACCTTCTTCTCCTGCACTTTGCTTGCCTTATTAATCTAGTTTGTAATTAATCTACATGCACACCTGAAATTTATAGAATTATTTTTACATTGCTTGAGCAGTTTATAACATATCTGATATTTGTCTTTAGAAACTTTGAATTTGTTTTTTAAGTGTCCTGCATATTGTTCAATTGAGTGTCCTGCATATTGTTCAAATGCTCATAACCATTGAACATTTAATATGTAAAATATTAGTCTTCCCCAATAGAGAAGAAAAAGTCATACTCGAGTTTTGTGCTTTCTAAAAGAATATATAGCCATTTGTCAAATATATGAGTTTGTTTTAGTGACAATTTTTTTAATGATTGCTGATAAGATAGTGGGACTTGTCACATTATTGGGCAATTATTAGACAAAACTAAAAACTGAAATTTGCATTCTCTGTGTCTTGGTCCAAAGACACAGAAGCAGCAAGTGGCAAGACCTGTGCTTAAACCCTGATGACCAAAATCCGGAGAATAAATTACTCCTCTACATTCCAGTATTCTACTAGAATTTCTGTATCAGTTTTCAAAGCATTTGTTACATCAAGTAAGAGGAAATTTAAAAAATCAAAAATAAACAAAAAAAAAGTTTTAAAAATAGTAAGAATGCAGAATTAAATCGGATTTTATGATAAATATTTGATGTTCATAGAACCCATAACGACATCCTATCTAATAAAAGAGTAATATGAAAATTAAGCATCACTCTGCCACACCCACCAGCCAATCAGGAGCAAGTATGCAAATTAACCCAACCAAGATGGCTGCAGCCATGGAGTGAGCAGGAGGCTTGGGTTTCCCAGGCAATGGAGGAAGCCAAGCTTTCCGCACACCCTGGCCTGCCCAGGCCTCCACTCAAGGCTACAAAGTTTCAATTATAGGAGATAAATAAATCCAAGATACCAGGGCCTCTGCTTGGGTCCCTGGGGGCGTGGCCGGCCTGAAACCAACACAGGCCCCTCACCCAGGCCACCCCACACCCAAAGGGAATACCCACCCTGATCTGGGACACCTTTCAGGGCAAACCAGCTGGCCCCCACCCCTACCTGTGCACCAGGCCTCTATCCTATCTAATAAAAGAGTAGTATGCAAATTGATCATCACTCCAACACACAAGATGGCTGCCCCCATGTGGTCAAAGATCCTGCCCCCATGTGGACACAAGATGGCTACCACAAGATGGCCAGCAGGGGAGGGCAGTTGGGAGGGACCAGGCCTGCAAGGGAGGGCAGTAGGGGGTGATAATGCCTGTAGGGGAGGGCAGTTGGGAGTGACCAGGCTGGCAGAGGAGTGAAGTTGGGGACGACCGGGCCTGCAGAAAAGGGCAGTTGGGGGAGACCCAGGCCTGCAGGGGAGAGCAGTTGGGGGGGACCTGGCCTATAGGGGAGGGCAGTTACAGGTGACAAGGCCTGCAGGGGAGGGCAGTTAGGGTGACCAAGCCTGCAGGGAAGGGCAGTTGGGGGCAAACAGCCTGGCAGGGGAACAGTTAGGCATCAATCAGGCTGGCAGGGGAGTGGTTAGGGGGTGATCAGGCTGGCATGCAGAAGCGGTTAGGGGCAATCTGGAAGGCAGGCAGGCGAGCAGTTGGGATCCAGCAGTCCTGGATTGTGAGAGGGATGTCCAACTGCCCGTTTAGGCCCAATCCTACTGGGATCGGGCCTAGACAGACAGTCGAACCTCTCTCGAGGGGTCCCAAATTGGAGAGGGTGCAGGCTGTGCTGAGGGACAAACCCCCCCATGCAGGAATTTCATGCACCAGGCCTGTAGTTATACAATAAATAAACTTAATAAGCATGACTTTAAAAAGATAGTTTGAATCCAAGCTCCATTTTTTTACTAGCTTTGTGACCTTTACCAAATTTGTTACCATCTCTGAAAGTTAGGTGACTTATCAGTTTATTAAAACCCATTTTTTAGTCAAGATTAAATAATAATGTTAAAAATGCTATGTCCATGTGTACACATATGATATTCATGAAGAAGTTTATGGAAACAAATCACTATCTATTTAAATACTGTAATATTAAGATAAAAAATGAAAGCCAATGAGATAAGTTAGAGAAAAACAGTTAATTGTATAATACCACTTATATGTGAAATCTGAAAAAACTAAATTTGTAGAAACAGAGAGTAAAATGTTGGTTACCTGAGGCTTGGGGGTTTAGCATGACAATGGCATTTGTATTGCCATATAGAAATGTATCAAATCATGGTATACACCTTAAACTTACACAATGCTAAATGTCAAAAATATTTCAAGTAAAAAAATGAAAGCCAATGAACCAACTCTGCTTTGAATTAATTCTTTAGGAAAATTACTATCATTTTATCTATCCCTAAATCTTCCCAAGGAGGGTTATTATCCTAAAAAGTTACTACCACATTTCCAGTAAAAAAATCCATTGATGCTCCTATAAGAAATATTAATATGAGTTAAGCATGTCACTTATAAATTTAGTTTTGTCTAAAATAGGATTGCCCTGCCAGTGTGGCTCAGTGGGTGGGGCGTCATCCCCTGCACTGAAAGGTTGCCAGTTCAATTCCCGGTCCCGGCACAGGCCCGAGCTGCAGGTCCATCCCAGGTGCCGGAGGCAACCAATGGATATTCCATTCTCACGTGGATGTTTCTCTCTCTCCCTCTCCCTTCCTCTCTCTCTGAAAAGCAGTTTTTAAAACACCTTAAAAATAGGCTTAAATTCTGTGGAATTTCCATGCTTATTTCTTAGGTGTCTGCAACTGTGGTACAGTCTCTTGACCTAGATTAGAAAAAATGTATTCACCAGCAATTTATAATATACTGTTTAAAGTTTGAAAGAACCCTGAGGAATTCCTTTACTAGGTTGTCTGCATTATTTATTGAAAATATATAGATTGATGGTTTTCACCTGCTGTAGCAGGTTACAGTGCTTGATTTTAGATACATGATCAGTAGGCTATACAGATGTTTCCGTAATCCTATGCTTTGGCTCCGCTCACATGTATCACTTAGGTTCACGATAGTACAAGTACACAGTTTGTCTTTGACAACTGAAAAGCTGCCCTGGGAACAGTGCCTGTCTGTGTTTGCTTTCACTTTCTCCTAATGTATCAACTCATTTATCCTTGTTGAGGCATTGAAATAACCAGTTCCTTAAATTTTCTGACCCTAATTGTTGTAAATTTCAAATACAAATCGTGTAAATTTAACACTTGCTTTTATGTAAAGCCAGTAGGACATGTGTTTCCCCATTGTTAATGTATAGAAAACTCTTTTAAAAATTAAGTGACAATATATTTTGCATTGCTTGAGCAAGTAAACAGTTATTTTTTACTTTTCCTTACATTGCATTTTTTATCATCTAAAAACTGAATGAAGTAAATAAAAATATGCAAAATAAAAAATGTAGACAAAGAAATTAACAATCTGTGTGATAGGCATTTAAGGTTAAACTCAAAGACTGAACTTTTTCTGCCTTATGAAAAAAATACCACTGGAATACCAATGTTCAGAATATGTACTTCTTAGTTGTTTTAGAAGGATTCTGAAGAAACAGAGCATTTTATATTTCTGCAAGAAAACCTTTAAGACGAAATGAAGTGATACAAAATTAAGAATGCATGGTTGTGAAGAAGGGCAGAAGGGTATTCTAAACAGAAGCATTGGGAAAATGATCTGATTGTAGGTGAAGATAATGCATTCAGCACTGGACTGCAGATGGTAAAGGTGAAGCACTGATATTATAGCTGAAATTTGATGAGGCATAAATGTTTCTTTTCCAATATTTTTGGTATTACTTAAATATTCCTCAAAGTCTTTGATAAAATAAAGAGGTTAAATTTGTTTTGTTCTTGTGCAAATATAACTTGGTATTATAGATAAGAAAGCAAAAGCATGCCTGAGGTTAATTTTTTATACATATTTTTGTTGATTTCAGAGAGGGAGGGAGAGGGAAAGAGATCTAGAAATATCAATGATGAGAGAGAATCATTGATCGACTGCTTTCTGCATGTCCCCTACTAAGGGATTGAGCCCACAACCCTGCCATGTGCCCTGACTGGGAATGGAACCTCCTGGCTCATGGGTCCACTTAGCCACACTGACAGGGCAAACATTAATTTTTAAAACCGAGTTACAAAAAAAAATGTGTAATTCAAAAGAAACTCATAACCTTAAATGCTTAAAAATGATGGACACTTTTTGTTGTTGTTAATCCTAACCTGAGGATATTTTTATAATTGATTTTTAGAAAGAGTGGAAGGGAGGGAGGGAGAGAGAGAAAAAAAACATCCATATGAGAGAGACACATTGATTGGTTCCCTCTCCAATAAGCCACAACCTGCAGAATGAGGATCGAACCCACAACATTGATGGGTGGGTCTATCCTCTAACAATTGAGCACACATGCCAGGGTGAAAAAATGATGGACAGTTTTAAACTAAGCATCCAATATCAAGAATACAAAGAGAAGGGCAACAGGGTATGAAAACAGAGAATGCAGATACACTTGTTTTGAACATAAATTAATAAAATGTAATACAAGAGATTTTTTTCTTTTGAAATGATTTTTTCTGTGAAATGATAATCTATAATAATAAAAGTGTAATATGCTAATTAGACCTGTCCTTCTTCCAGACGACCTTCTAGACGAAGCTGGGGCTGCCAGGGAAGCCCGGGTACCGGGAGCCAGAGGGAAGCTGGTGCTGACAGCCAGGGGAAGGAAGGCCGACTCTTGCATGAATTTCATGCATCAGGCCTCTAGTAATAGAATAAACAAGAATAGGCCAATCTAAACAATAAACAATAGAGCACAAATGACTAATGTTTAGGATTAAAAATAGGACCAAACTAGAACTATCAGCAATTAATTTTATTAAATGTAATATAAATATTAAGAATAATATATTTATTCACAATATATACATTGCACATCAGATGCATTCAAACTAAAGTGTAACATAAAACAAACAAACAAAAAATCACTCCAAAACAGGTTTGGAAAAAAAACCTGTGGCCATGAGTTTGGAGGGTCCTATTAAATAAAAGAAAAATATATAAATATAAATTATATTTAAAAAGTTGTTTAATTATACTGACATACTCTATTAATAAATCATTTTTATATAAAAAGTCACAGTGAAAATCAATGATGAGATATAGATTCTAAAAATTGTCAATACCTAAATCAACAAGGGATTAATATTATTGCAAACATGAAAAAAACTATTTCCAGTCAACAGGAAGATAAGAGAGAGAAATTCTATTGA
The DNA here is from genome assembly GCF_963455305.1 of Plecotus auritus. NCBI lineage: Eukaryota > Metazoa > Chordata > Mammalia > Chiroptera > Vespertilionidae > Plecotus > Plecotus auritus. The sequence goes on from NC_137782.1 coordinate 121,816,280, forward strand.
AAACAAATTGGCAAAACATCAATGGATTCAAGTCTTTAAGAGATAAATTAAAGTGACTAACAAGTAGCATATTTGAAAAGATAAGCAATCTCACTAGTGAGCAAGATAAAAACATAAAAATGCATCTATGAGTTGGTAAAATTTGGATAGATAATGTTTAGTGTGGTTGTAGAATTGAAAAAAAAAAGGATTTTTTTTTTACTGTGCATGAAAAAAGTCCTCACTTTTCTATAGCACAGAGCATTATTAATTAAGTGTATTTAAGGCTTATCAAACTCACTCCTGGATATTGTAGCAAATGGAAACCTTCACATAAGTCTTAAAGACACAACCATAAGGATTCTGTGATAGCTGTTTGTGATAACATAAACTCAGAGGCAATGACTGAGAATGCCAAACAAATATATTGTGTACTACTATTAACAAAGATATTAGTGTTCACTTTCAATCTTATACCCTCCCTGAGTTGAATAGAGATGTCTTCCTTCCTCTGTGTTAACTTTGCTTGTGTACATATTCACATATCTGTCTACATGCCAAGTGCATTTTAGATGTTCTCAATTCACTCAATGGACATTTACAAGTATTAAGATGTAATTGGTTGGAAGAGTTGTCCTGCTTGATCTTTTCATTATCTACTGAGAAAATATTGATTAACTACTCACACTAAGCAAAAGCACCTATAATGCTTTATGAAGTCTTATTCTACATTTTATTTTATCTTTATATCATTTATGTCTTCTTGTCTGATTTTTTTTCTCAATTCTTATTAAATCTGAATGTAGCTACTTAGGCAATAGTTGTTTAAACTTCTACTTCTTATACCCTTAATCTGTCTTTTAAAAAATTCATTCTAAATATATATCATGCATTGATTACTCACCTTTAAAATTGTCAAAGGATCAATATTGAAATTGGCAAAGTTATAGAATGTCATTTGTAAGCTACTTAATATATCAACTCTCACAGGTAACCATACTTACACTCTTAATAAAAATTACCCAATCTGGGTAATTGAAGGCACAATAGAAATTAGACTGACATTTCTGAGCCAATATTACTTCTGTGTGTGTGTGTGTGTACAATTTGGGTTATTTGGGAAGGCTAAGATAAGGGGATTACTTTATTTATTGATGCTGTAGCAAACCTTCATATTCTATACTGCTGCAGCATATACATTTTAAGTGATATAAAGTTACTGCCAGTGAGTTCATAATAGTTTTTTGCTTAAAAGTATCATAATGCTTTTCTATAATGTAGTGTTTATTATTCACATGGAAGTAATCTAAAGTTAATCTTCTACAATCAGCTGTGTCTCATCTCATTGACTGGTCACTGAGTGCAGGTTAAGAAATGTTTATAATAGAGTCAATGAGCCTTGACTTGTTATTATCTGTAAAAGAAGATTTAACCTATATGTATGGCTAGTGTGTGGTCTCTGCAACGATATCCTATTTTCATATTCTCATGCTCAATTTGCTGCAGCTATTTAAATGAGGAAAATTTTCCCACTCTAGTTGATCTGAAATCTCATCAATACATGGGACAATTCCACAGGGACTCGTACTTGGCCTTTCCCATTATGCCAATTTCATGCCCTTTTAGAAATCTGGTTTCTAAATGTGCTTTATGATAATACAGCTATGCCAATGGTGTTCTCATTTAGTGTGTTGATGATAAAGGTCACGCATTCTCTCCAAGGAACCCTTAAGGACTATATATGACTTCAAAGCCCAGAAATATTTCAGCTACCAAAGGAAAAATAACCCCTTTAATAAAATATTCTCAGCTTAAGGATATTTGAAAGCTCTGGGGGGAAAAACACACTTTCTGTTTAATTGACCACATGAAATCTCCACTTGGTCTCAGTTGCCCTATTTTATGGGTGTTTGTGTCAGAGCTTTTAGAGAAGATAGGTTTGGAAGAAAAAAGATCTATGCAAATAAAAAGCATTTAGATTTTTAAGTTTCATTTGTGGGTCAGTTGATAACCTAATAGCAAAATAGCAACCAAAAAAATTCTGATGGTCATGCAGATTTTGACAGATTTAAATTCGTATAGCATATGGACACACGGGTTAAATGAGTAAATAAACAGAAAGCAATCAGTAATGCACAGTTATACTATAATACCTTTGCTAGGTATATTAAGGAAAAGGGATATTAAGGGGTGATTGAGGCAGTCATCTGTGAACAGAAAAAAGCATCTTAATTAAAAGTGGTTAATTTTAAAAATAAATATATTTGTCAACAAATGTCTTGGTCAATTTCTCCCACCATTTTATTTTAATAGGCAGTAGTTTAAAATATCTTAGTCCCTATAGCAAGTTTGGAATGATTATTGCTGGTATATACATGTGGTTCAAAAGTGATATATCAAATAAATTGAACACAAAAGTCCCTAACTCTAGAATTTCCAGAGATATGATAATCATTAATGTAATACAATAATTGAAGGGGGAAAAAAGAATACCCTGCATGTAGAACTTGAAAATAAACAAAAGAGAAAAATGTGATTTAAAATACTACCATATATAACATTTCAGTAGACCAAAAATTAGCAGCACCTACGAGGTGATGTGATTATCATCAACTAAGGTATTGGAGGCTGTCCAAACTGATAGTATAAAAAATATCAACTGGACATTGAATAGACATGACCCTATCAAGATCCTTAAATTCAATTCAAGACATTCTTATAACTCTAACTTTGATCAAACAGTATCATTCAGGAAAAATAACTTAGAAGATTTTAGGAATTTTTAGAAGAAAAGATAAATAGGAAAATATGTGCTTTTAGTTCCTTTAAGTACTATTATCTACCAGATTTATTTATGTTATGGCCTACAGCAAGACAGCCAAATTAAGACTATTAAGTAAAAGTTGTAGGGTGGCAGATTTGATTCATTGTCTAAACTTAATTTCCCTCATTAGAGCCACCAGCAAAAGCTTTAAGATCAAATTCTCAAGGGCAGGTTGATTAGTTGTCATGATTTAGGTGAGATATTTGTAGTAAATATTAAGATGATCACCATGATTTTTCTTACTCTGGTAACTTAAAATTATCTATTTCTTTTCTTTTTTTAGTAGAAGTATCTGTTTGTATAACTACTCCCTTAGTGTTGTCAACTCATGGTATATATTTATTATTAATATACATTAAATATTAAATATTTTGGTTTCTTGATTTCTTCATAAAAGAAAGCAAATTCTTCTAATTAACACTATAATAGTGAATTTAATACAGTTTATTTTCTAATACTTCTGAATAAAATTACATGTGGAAAAAGTTAAATCAGATGAAATGTATAGAGAAAATAACCATTATAGCTAACTTTGTAATAAACTTAGTATATCATTTATTGCCAAATATGTATAAGTAATTATAATTCTTCATTTGTGGAAGACGATTTCTGAATAATTCAACCTGATTTGAGGAATCAGAGTAGGTTTTCCTGAGGAAACTGCTATCTGAAAATGACCAGGAGATAACCAGGGAAAGGTGAGGGAGAGATTTAGGAGACATGGCCAGGGCTTTTCAGCCAGGGGCAATTGGTATGCAAAAGTTTCCTTTTGGAAGAGAGTATGTTAAGATGGGGAACTGAATGACTTCAAGTTAGGAAACCACAAAAATGGAAGAGAAGACAGAAATGAAGCATACCAGGTATCAGAAGCAGAATACAGAGGGCATACAATGATCTGGTAAGAGTTTTAATTATTACTCTAATAAAAATCAGAGAGCATTAATTTAAAGCAAGATATTTTTAAAAGTATTTGTCAGTTTCCTTGTGTAAGATTACTCTGTTTACAAAAATCCATTATTTATTAGCCAGGGATATTTTAGATACACTGAGTCTGATTAGATGAAGATCACAAGTGAGATCATTTTTAGTATGATGTGTCTGGGACAAAGGGGAAATAAATATGGGAGCGATAGGAGAGGTATTTAGGTGACAAGGTTGCCACGATATAGCTTTTGTATTCCCAAATCCCAATACTTATGTCTTTCCAATTTTTCTCAACATTAATGGAAACTTCTTTTTTTTGTTTTCAATTACATTTACCTTCAAAGTTATTTTTTATTGGTTTTAGGTATACAGCACAGTGGCCAGATTAACACCAAGTTTTCAAGGCAGTCTTGAATAAGGCTGACCACTGCAAGAATCTATAGTTTCTATGGACACAGCAGTCCTCAACAGCCCTCATACGTTCTAGCTTCTGTTGTCATCAGGATAGTATAGCTGATGTGCATCAAACCTAAGTGTGCTTACCCAGTTTCTGAACATTCCCAGCATGTTAGCAAGGGTATATTTCAACAACCATCTTTTCATTTCATTTACAAGAAGCAGTCTTTGATGACTGCCCTTCTTACCTGTCTTGTCACCTTGCATGTAGCCAGAAACACTGAGCATGGATTATGATGAATTATTCAGAATTTCACATACTGTGTTTGTATGTGTTGGGAGCATTAAGGGGAATATATTCACTGCTATGATGGTTCTTCCCTGGGTCACTTGAGTTGGTTCACTCACTAGTTCCGTGAATAACAGGGCAGAATGGAAACTCTGAAAGGAACAGGGCAGGCCAGCGCTGGAAGGGCTAAGTTTCATAGTTTACCCAGCTCCGAGGAAAGGAACAGTGTATAAAGAGTTACTAGAGTTAATATTGTCTCTTACTGGATACAGCTGGTTTAGAAAACCAGTCTACCATCCCCTTTAATGGCTTTGATTAAATATCATGAAATTAATTCACACTTGCAACTATAACTTGGTAGTCTATTCTATTCAGTTCCTGAATTTTAATAAAATAAAATTGTACATTAAGAACATATTGAAATTATTAAGGACTATGTTATATACAGACTTTTAAAACCATGTATTTTATGATGAAATACATGTTTAACAGGCCAAATTATGATCAATATAGAGTTTTCTTTAATTTCAAATATTTTTCATAGGTGTTGATGCAATTCTATTGCTAAATGTGCTGAAAGAAATATGATAACATACTCCTGTTTGGAAATATGTCTCACATTATGGAATTTCTGCATGTATGGATGATCTCCTGAATCCTATAAGGTCTGTGGGAAAAAAGATTTTTTTTTCATGTCAAGTTTATTTTTGCACTAAGTATAGATGATGATCTCACTCCTTGGCCAAATTCTGCTCTATGGCTTCAACTTTAGCCCATTTATGGAGCAAATCCCTGCCATTCCTGTCATCGCTGAACAGGTGTCTAAATAAAGATTATGGGTAATGCAGATAAAATCATAACAAGTCAGTATAACACTATCAATATTGGCAACAAGTCAGTCTTTTGAACAAGATGATATTAAAATATTTCTTTTCAAATAACTTCTAAATAAAAAGAGAGTAAAAATTTCTTTTTATCATATATTTGGAACTGCCATCAGTCAGCTTATTACAAATATATTTATTGCATAAATATAAAGCTTCAATAATTATTGATTCTTAAAATAACTTAATGTAAAACAAATTTTAACAATTTTATAATAAACTAGAGGCCCTAATGAAATTCATGCATGGAACAGGGGAGTCCCTCAGCTCGGCCTGCACCCTCTCCAATCTGGGAGCCCTCGGGGGATGTCCGACTGCTGGAACATCCCTCTCGTAATCCGGGACTGCTGGCTCCTAACTGCTCACTTGCCTGCTTGCCTGATTGCCCTAACTGCTCTCCCCTGCCAGCCTGATCATCCTTAATGACCTGTGCCTCAGCCCCACCACCATGGCTTTGTCCGGAAGGACATCCAGAAGGTTGTCTGGAAGATGTCTGGTCTAATTAGCATATTACCCTTTTATTAGTATAGATACTGGATAATAAGATTTAATAGGAATATTAACAACATGCAACAGATATACACATTTAAGAACAAAATATGTGAACCAAACATAGCATATTATAAATTACTAGAGGCCTGGTGCATGAAATTCATGCACGGGTGGGGGGTGTCCCTCAGCCCAGCCTGCACCCTCTCCAATCTGGGACCCTTCCAGGGATGTCCGACTGCCCATTTAGGCCCGATCAGTCGGACATCCCTCTCACAATCCAGGACTGCTGGCTCCCAACTGCTCCCCTGCCAGCCTGTTTTCCCCTAACTGCCCTCCCCTGCAGGCCTGGGTCCCTCCCAACTGCCTTCCCCTGCAGGCTTGATCACCCTTAACTGCCCTCCCTTGCAGGCCTGGTCCCTCCCAACTGCCCTCCCTTGCTGGCCATCATTGTGTCCACATGGATATTTGACCACATAGGGGCAGCCATCTTGTGTGTTGGAGTGATGGTCAATCTGCATATTACTCGTTTATTAGATAGGATAGAGGCCTGGTGCACTGGTGGGGGCCAGCTGGTTTGCCCTGAAAGGTGTTCCGGATCAGGGTGGGGGTTCCCTTGGGGTGTGAGGTGGCCTGGGTGAGGGGCCTGTGGTTGTTTGCAGGCCAGCCATGGCCCCGGTGACCCAAGTGGAGGCCCTAGTATCTGGGGTTTATTTATCTTCTACAATTGAAACTTTGTAGCCTGGAGTGGAGCCAAGCCTTCTGCTTGCTCCATGGTGGCAGCCACTTCTGTTTGGATTTATGTATCTTCTACAATTGAAACTTTGTAGCCTTGAGTGGAGGCCGAGGCTGGCAAGGGCAGGCGGAAAGCTTGGCTTCCTCCATTACTGGGGAAACCCAAGCCTCCCTCCTGCTCTCTGTGGCCGTTGCCATCTTGGTTGGGTTTATTTGCATATTTGTTCCTGATTGGCTTGTGGGCGTGGCTTGTGGGCGTGGCTTGTGGGTGTAGCAGAGTGATGGTTAAGTTGCATATTACTCTTTTATTAGATAGGATACTATAAAATAGAATAATGCAGAATATGTCATAACATAATTATTTTCTGTGAAATTATCTTGAGTACCAAATTTAAAAATTGGATATTATAATCTTCAATAACTCTATTTAGGTTTGAGTTAATTTTATTTAGATAATAAATTCTCAAAGGAAAATCTTGTCTGAGAAATTTCATGTCTTGTGAGGATGAACTCAAGGCAGGTTGTAAACCCACCAGCTCAAAATTTAACAAGAAATAAAATGCAAGATGAGAGCATGTTAGCAAACCTCTTCAATCTAGGCACAGGCTCAGGGTAACTAATTACATGGCTCTACCTACATTTAAACTCATGAGTTTGGCTATAAATCATATATTCTCATCATAGCTCACTGTGAACATATTGATCTAAAAAGATATAGGAATAAATATTAATGCTGCTGCTCATAACCATTAGTAGAAAAGAAGACATTTCTTTTTCCTTCCGTTTACTTTTTTTATTTTGCCCATTGCTTACATGAATATGAAATTTTTTTATGGGGAAAAAATTCACTTGTGCTAGGCATGTAGCCTAATATCCAGGGACTATGAATCATTAAATTTTCATCATTGGTTTTGCAGATTTTCAGATTAGCCCTCATCATCCTGCAGAGCTCAAAAATAGGGCATGAAAAGACAGGAGAGTGGATTTCTATGGTGCCTGGAATGTGAAGATTTGAAATCACTCAAAATCCTTCAGGACAGGCAGGAGAGAATGCACAATAGAGAGGTCAAAGCCGGAGATCCCATGTAATGCCATCTGGAAAGCTCCAACTTCAACCAACCCACAGAAAATCTTTAATAAATTAATATTTTCTTGTACTTGCTGATTCTCTCTATATAAAAATTAAAGAAAATTATTTAATGCATCCAGAATTAGCTCCTGCTTGTTAGACTTAATAAGACATCTCAAACACTAGCCCCACTTTGTTTTTAATAGCCCCAAGTTCCACATCCATAAATTACTTTCCAAATTTCAAAGAACTATCCTCTGATAACCCATTCTTATCTTCCTAATGTAACTGTAGACTTGATGATCAGTTCTATTGTCTTCTGATTTTTCAATTTTGTTTTTTAAATTATATTCTAAGTGTGGTTTGTGTATATCTAAGCTGTCTCTTTACTTGGCATTTCAATTTTAAGTTTGATACATTGCTATATGACTTAACCTTTCTGAACAGTTCACCCAGGGCAATCTGTACAAATAAAAGTCAATAATTTGTTAAATATTATTTTATTTCTGACTAAGCTAGTTTTATAAACAGAGTGTACAAAAGTAGGTTTACAGTCACTTGTATGGAAAATAATACATTAATTAATAAATAATAATACAAGAATAAACTGTTCTGCATACTCCCAGAAATACTACAGCTTATGGGAATGGAAAATAGTAAGGCTACTTAGGAAGACAGTTGTCAGTTTCTTACAAGACTAAACAAACTCTTACCATCTGATCCAGAGATCTTATTCCTTTGCATTTACCCAAAGGGGTTGAAACGTTATACTCACACAAAACCTAAGCATGGTTTATAGCAGCTTTATTCATAATTTCCAAAATTTGAAAGTAACCGATATGCCCTTTTATTGGGGAATGAATAAATAAACTGTGGCATATCTAGACAATGAAATATTCAGTGCAAAAAAAGAAATGAACTAACAAGTCATAAAAAGTGACAAAGAAACTTAAATGCATATTACTAAATAAAAGAAGCCAATCTATAAAAGCTACAAAATGCACCTACAATATTCTAGAAAAGGCAAAACGATGTTGCCAATGAAAAGGTCTGTTGCTATTGGAGTTGCAGAGTGGAGAGATGAATAAACAAAGCTCAGAGAATATTTAGGACAGTAAAAATATTGTATATGACATGTAATGATGAAAATGTGTCATTATACATTGATCCAAAACCATAGACTGAACAACACCAAGAGTGAATTCTAAGGTAAATTAAGGACTTGGGATGATTATGATGTGACAATGTAAGTTTAACTTTGGTTAAAAAAAAAAAAAAAGCATTGTTTTGCCTTATTTAGTTGGTTTGGCTCAGTGGATAGAGTGTTGGCCTGTGGACCAAAGGATCCCGGGTTTGATTCTGGTCATACTTCAGTTGCAGACTCCTCCCCAGCCCAGGCCTGGGTTTGGGCATATACAAGAGACAACCAATCGATGCATTTCTCTAACTTGGATGTTTCTTTCTGTCTTTCCCTCTCTCTTCACTCGCTCTGAAAATCAATGGAAAAAATATCTTAGGGTGAGGATAAAAAAAATATTGTTTTGGTATGTGATGTTGGATAATTAGGAAGGCTACGCATGTATGAGGGCAGGGAGTATATGGGAAATTTCTGTACCTTCCTTTAAATTTTGTAGCAAACCTAGAATTGCTCCCAAAAATTAAAAAAAAGAAAAAAAATATTGTAGAATAACTATTGAAGATGCTACTGTGATCTATTTAGGTAAACTAGACATATTTTTAAATTTCTGATTATAAATCAGTGTACCATATTGAGTAAATTAATGTCCCTCCCTGTCTCTACTGTAAAGAGGAAGTATTTGCAATTTAAGTATTCATTAAAGTTTTTCAAATTACAATATAAAAACTTAATAATTTCACAAAGATGTTTGTCTTACTATCATGTGAGTCTCAAAACTAAATTTGAAATAAATAAAATTATCTTCTCTGATTTATATGTGGGAAAATTGAAGTCTTAAGAACTCAGAATAATTGTCCATCTCTACAAACTTAGTAAGAGCAGAGAGAGAAATTAAACTACATCCTAAGCCCTTACTGGAACACCCCAGAGTAAGTTCTTAAACTAATCATGTGGAAGATTTGAATCTGCAAGGATGTGTCTCAATTTTGAGGCTTAAACAAATGAATTGCACATAATGATGCTAGATGTCCTGTCCATGCAAAACTTGTTTTATTTGTAAGTGCGTGTACATTTCCCCTTCTATGACCTTAGAAAATTGGCAATCCTTTTCCTTAGAATTATATTTTAGCAGGATATTTTTGTTAGGGCATAGCTTATAATTATCTGCCTTTTAATTTAAGTTAATACTTCAACAAATAGTTCTCAGGAGGGATGTTTTTACCATTATTACATTATCCAGGGAGTCACTGTTCATTCCATTTACCTTATTTATAACCACTGAAATGTCAAGTCAACTTGGTCTGCCCAAGTCATTCTTAGATAATTAAATACATGAAAATTAGAAGGTTTTGAGTTTTTGTTGTGCTAGGAAATGAATGGTCTTATCAAGACATGTTGAGGAGAAAGAGAGAACTAATTAAGCTCATTGGAGAGACAAGAATATTGACATGTATTTTTCACTTGTAAATAGTAGTTGTGACTGTTAAGTCATTTAGTCCTTCAGGTAATCAAATGAGGGCTAATTGAATTGTGCAGTTGTCAACTGAAACAATAATTCAAAGTCATTATATAGGAAGGTCAAATTCATTGGAAAAGAAAAAGTTAATAGGGTGATTTTTCACTATCATTCTCTCCACATTTGTTTTGTCATGCTGGATACCTCTCTTGACTACTTTTCTATTGTTGGCCTAAAGGTGGTTGTTACTTAAGTGTCCATGTTTAGACTTCATTACATTTTATATGCTTTCTTAGATGGCTCCATCCACATCATGATTTCAACTGTCACCTCATTCTGATGTTACCTTTATTTATGCTAAATGTACACAGATTGGTTTCTCAGATTCTGACACTGGTATCAAGCTGGGTTTTGAGTATATGTAAATGTACCTATAATTTTTATTAAAAGATTTATAAAACAAATACTTATTAAGTACTTAGTGACAAGTGATTATAGAATGTAGCCAGTCTATGTTTATATCTTGACTTTGGCAACTAAACACACCTGTGTGTCTGAGATTACACATATGTACAATGGTAATAAAAATAACGTAAAATTCAATAATATACATAAGTTACTTAATGCCTGACAGCCTAATAAACACGCAATAAATCTTTAGGTTTATAATTGTTAAATGCGTGTATAACCCTGATCATCTCCCTATGAAATAGTACTGTCCCCATTTTCTGCATGAAGTAATTGAAACTCAAAGTAGTTTAATTTGTTCTGGTAAATAAGATACCAAAGAGTCAGAGGCAGGATTGGGTTTATGTGACTCATGCATTCCTCTTGGTCTCCCTACTTCTCTAATTTTCACAGAAATCTACCAAGGAGCATATCCTACTTACATTCATTTGACAGTAACTCTTGAATGCCCTCTCTTCTTTACTCCACAAAAAGTCCTGTTTTCCTGTTTTTAAGGTCCTGCTTTTTTTCTCATCTGTCTCACATTCTTATCAACTGTTTACAATATTATCTTCCCATATTATTTCAATATTTTTCAAATTAATTTCCTTACTTAATCTTTGTATGTAATGAATTATTTGATGTGATTATCTTTTTAAAAGTTGAAGTAAGCATGTTATTCCTATCCCTCAATGACAGAAATGATTCCCATTCACTTAAATTTGAGCCCAAATATTTTCATTTTACTTTTTGTCCTCTGCAATCCATAATCTGTCTTTTTCTGTATTTCTGAATTGTGCTAATCACAAAAGTATTATGATTTAGCTATATTTAATTTCCTCCAATTCTTTAAATGCTTGTGAATTTATTAATACTATTTCTTTCTGTAACTTCTTCCTTCATAATAACACTTAAATATATTTGTTCTCTCCTTAAATTTGTCATTTTTTATTTCTTCTCTACCTGGTAAGAACTTTTAGTTAGAATTTTTATTTTATATATATATATATATATATATATATATATATATATATATATATATACTGTATACCATATATGTTAACATATATTTATCTATAAAGCTCCTAGCAAGAAGAACTCATAAAAACAAGGACTTGGGCTTATTCATATCTACATTCTAAGTTACTGGCACAGTATCTTTAAGATTTTTATAAATATTCCATCATGTAGTTAATTAATTGGCTAATGTTGGAAACTATAAAACCCATTCCATATGATTTTGCTTCCCCTTTTCTTTAGCCACATAGATTACATATATATTAAAGTCACTGACTACAACAGTAGTACTCATGAATTGAGATTCATGGAATAGTAAAATAGCAAAAGCTATCCTAGGAACTGACAAAGATTTCATGAAGTATATCTGTCCAATAATCAAGGTTATGCTATAACCTCAAACAGCCTTTGAATTTCAATATCTTAAGATAATTTAATAATTTCTCATGCTACATGTTCTATGTGGAGTAGTGGAGTCTCTTCTCTCCATGTAATACTCAATATCATCTTGTGGTACCACCATCTCACTGCTTTTCTTTCTTTCTTTCTTTCTTTCTTTCTTTCTTTCTTTCTTTCTTTCTTTCTTTCTTTCTTTTTTCTTTTTTGAATTTATTGGGTGACATTGGTTAAAATTTATATAGATTTCAGTTGTATAATTCTATAATACATAATCTGTATATTGTATTGTGTATTCACCCCCACAAGTCAAGTCTCTTTCCATCACCACTTATCTCCTCTATACCCTTTTGCATTGAATATTTTTTTTATTGTTAATCCATGCTTCCATTTCCAGGATAAATCCTGCTTGGACATGATATATCATGTTTACATACTGTTGGATTTGATATTCCCACAACATCTTTTCTGGTCTGGCTATAAAGTAACTGTTAAACTCATAGAGTAAACTAGAAGCAATGATTTTTTTACAATGTCTGGAAGACTTCATGAGGAATTGATATTTCTTTCTTAAATTATGCTTAAATTCACCCATACAGCCATCTAGACATGGAATATTCTTTATGGATATATCTTTAATTAAAATTAAATTTCTGGAAGAGAGATGGGCTATTTTTGTTACATAGTTTTTATTGGGTGTGTTTTGACAGCTAGTGTCTTAAAGATTTTTGTCTACTCTATGTTGTTGAATTTATTGGCATTAAATCATTCATGGTATTCTCTCATTATACATTTAACATTTGGAGAATTCTTAGTGATACTGTTAATTTATCTCTTCTTTCTTTTAATCATTCAGCCTAAAGATTTATTAGTTCTATTGATCTATACAAAGGTCAAATAGTGAGCTTTTTGTTTAATTTATCTTCTAACGTTCTGTTTTTTATTTCATTGATTTCCACAACAATTTTTTGTAATTCCCTCCCCCCCCTTTTTTGTTTTACTTTGTGTTTAATTTACTCTGTTTTTATCTAAGGTCTTAAGGTGAAGATGTGGTTATTGATTTGGTATATTTTTGGTCAATATAGGCTTTTAGTGCTGTAAAATTCCCTTTAACTACTGGTTTAGGTGATATCCACAATTTTTGAGATGTCTTTTTGCTTTCATTCAATTGAAAATATGAAATTTTTTGTGTGATATCTACTTTGATCAGTTTTTTAGAAGTTGACTACTTAGTTTTTAAATATTTGTGGATTTTCCAGAGCTCTTTTTCTTTGTTCTTGACTTATAATTACTGTACTTATGACTTGACGTTTACATATTTCAAGAATAGTATTACACCAAATATATGATCTTCATTTGTTGTTCAAATTTTCTGTACTTGGTTTCTGTTCACTTTTTATCAATTATTGAGAAACTAGAGGCCTGATGCACGAAATCTGTGCAAGGGACTTGGCCCTCCCAGCCACAGTGGCTTGCCTCTGCCCTCGCAGCCCTGGCTTTGTCTGGAAGGTTGTCTGGAAAGACATCCAGAAAATCATTCAGCTGTCCAGTCTCATTAGCATATTATGCTTTTATTATTATAGGTGGGTGCTGCTGTTGCAGAGTATAATTGTAAATGTATTTATTTCTACTTTTATTACTGTGAAAGATACTGCTTTATGTATTTTGAAACTCTCTTATAAAAGGCATAAACATTTATAATTGCTACCAGAGGCCCGGTGTACGAAATTCGTGTAGTGGGGGGGAGGGTTCCCCTCAGCCCAGTCTGCACCCTCTCCAATCTGGGACCCCTCAGTGAATGTCCAACTGCCACCTTTTTTGGCCCAGGGATTGGGCCAAAGCCGGCAGTTGGACATCTCTCTCACAATCATGGACCGCTGGCTCCTAATAGCTCACCTGCCTGCCTGCTTGGTTGCCCCTAACTGCCACCCCCCTGCCAGCCTGATTGCCTCTGCATGCTGGCCTGGTCACCCCTAACTGCCTCCCACTGCCAGCCAGGTTGCCCCCAACTGCCCCATCCCTGCTGGCCTGTTTGCTCCTAACTGACCCCCCCGTTGGCCTGGTTGCCCCTAACTGCCCTCCCTGCCAGCCTGGTTGCCCCTCACTGCCCCCTTATGCCAGCATAATTGCCCCAACTGCCCCCCCCCACCAGCCTGGTCACCCCCAACTGCACTCCCCCCCTCCCTGCAGGCTGGTTGCCCCTAACTGCCTGCCCCACCAGCCTGGTCACCTCTTACTGCCAGCCTGGTCGCCCCCAACTGTCCTCCTCTGCCAGCCTGGTCACCCATAACTGCCCCCCCCCGCTGGCCTGGTAGCCCCAACTGCCCCCCCCCACTGGCCTGATCGCCCCTAACTGCCCCCCTGCCGGCCTTGTCACCCTTAACTGCCCCCCTGCTGGCCTGGTCATCCCCAACTACCCCCTCCCCCCTGCTGGCCTGGTCTCCCCACGCAGTCTGCTGTTCAGTCATTTGTTCAGTCGTTTGGTTGTCCCTCACTAATCCCCCTGCCAGCCTGGTCATAGGCAGCCATCTTTTGAGGTTATGGTGATCAATTTACATGTTAACTCTTTATTATATAGGTTATTTTCTTAATGATTGACCCTTTTATCATTATGAAATTATCTCTTTATACTACTAGCTCTAAATATACTTTGTCTAATATTAATATAGCCACTCCAACATTTTTTCTTTAGTGTTAACATGGTATGTTTTTCAATCCCTTTACTTAATCCATCTGTGTGTTATATAAAGCATATCTTACAGGTAGAAGAGAGATGGTTCTTCCTTTTTATTAAATCTTATAATATCTGCCTATTAATTACATTAATTATAATATTCATTAATGTGATTGTAAATTACTCATAGTTGTGATTAATTTTACATCTATCATCTTAGTATCTTGCTGTGTATAGAATTCTAAGTTAAAAGGTTTCCCTCCTCAGAGTTTAAACATATTCTCCTACTGTGTTTCCACTTACATTGCTTATTTGAATAATGTATCATTATTCTTATTTTTGTTTCTCTATTAATTTGTCATTTACCCTGGCTACTTTTCACATTTTTCTCTATCATTTGTTATAAGCAATTTGATTATGATGTACCTTGCATTAGTTTTGTTCATATTTTGGGGCTTGAAGTTTCTTAAAGTTCTTGGATATATGGAGAATGAGAATATGTCACCCCCAAATATACCATTTCAGTATAAGGAATATTTTGAGCTGAAAGTAACTGACAATTTACAGATACAGAAAGAAACCTTCCCAGAACTTCCCTTATCTGCACAAAGCAGAAACTGCTGAGAAATGAAGACATGTGTAAATGCCCTCTCCCAGAAGTTCTATGGCCATGAAGATCATGAAATAAAGCCTAAAATAAGGCACTAAATAAGGCCTGCAACAAACTATAATAAAATAAACTTTATCTTCCGTTACTTTTCTCTATTTATCTTCCTACCGAGAGTTTGCTGCCCCTAGAAACCTAAACTCCTTTTCCCTTGTCTTGCCACTTCTCTAATAATTTATCATCCAATATGTTATACAGGCCCAAGTACTAACCGCCCTTTTGAGTTACTCATCACTGAGTTTCTTCCACCTGTGTGCACACTGCACACACTAATAAACTTTTCTTTTTATTTGTTATGTCTTTAGTCATTTTAATTTCTAGGGCGTCAGCTGGGGAGCCTAGGAGGCACTGAAGAAGGGATTTTTTTCCCTGCGGTATAATAACTTTTGAGCAATTTTGGTTATTATTTCTGTCCCCTCAGCTTCAGGAATTTCTCAAGCTGTATGTTTGATTGCATGATGCTGTCTTATAGCTCACTGATGCTCTCTCTGTTCATTAAAAAAAAAATAGCTTGTATGCATGTGCTTTTTATTCAAGATAATACTTGTTGTTATGTTTTCAAGTTCCACTAATGTTTTATGCAATGTCAAACACACCATTAAGCCTACTAATGTAGTTTTCATCTTACATACTGTAGTTTTCATGTCTAGGTGTTTTATTTATACATTTTATATGTTCCCTGATTTTACTTAACTACTTGCAAAACACAGTTTTAATAACTTCAAAGGTCTCTCTCTGATAATTCTAACATCTGAATTAATTCTGAATTAGTATCAATTTTAATTATCTTCTCATTTGGATTTGTACTTTTTTTACTTCTTTCTAGGTCATGTAACATTTGATTAGATGCCAGATTTTGTGAATCTGGAGTTCCTGTGTTTTACTTTAGAAGAATATAAATGTCTTTGGGATCTGTCTGAGACAGTTAACTAATGTAAAACTACATTTGACTCTTTCAAACTTATTGAGTGGTTAGTTGGGTCTATACCAGGGCTCTGTCTAGGGTCAACTATTCCCACTACTGAAGCAGGACCTTCCTTATACTGTTCAAAATGCCCATGAACCATGGGATTCTCTAATCTGGGAATTGGGAATAGGCATTACCCCTTGTCCTCTGTTGTCACCCTTAATTCTTTCAGATGGTTCTTTCCCAAATTCTTGCGGTACATGTATTTGCTTATCAGTACTACACTTAACACACAAATGGAATATTCTGCAAAGTCCCAGATACCTGTCTTTGTGCTGTTCTCTCCTCTCTGGTGTTCTTTACTGTTATGCTGGTCACCTTGCTCTCACCACACAATCAGCCTCTTCTCCTCAACACAGGAATCTGTCTAGCTCAGTCCTCCCTGCATTTAGCCAGGAAATCATCTCAAAGAAATGTGGTTTATCTTAGGTCTTTTCTCATTTGTTTCCCATCTTTCAGGGGTTACTGCTCTTCATTGCTTCATGTACAGTGTCATGGATACCACTTTTTCACTTTTTGGTTGTTTCAAGTGGGGTGATAAATCTCATCACTGAATATTGCTCCAGATGTAATAATCCGGTAGGGAAGGACATTTTTGTAAGGTAAAAGTGTGAACTTTCCTAATATAATATCCCTTGTTCCATGGTTCAGGGAACTAATGTGGTATTTTTCCTCTTGCTCAGTATGTAGTCCAAATACACTGAGTGGCCAGATTATTATGATCTCTGAACGCATAATAATCTGGCCACTCAGTGTATATCCTATATAATAAAAGGCTAATATGCAAATTGTCCCTTCGACCAGGAGTTCGACCAGCAGGTAGGCAGGCCAAACGCCCATGTCCCCTCCCCCTGGCCAGGCTGGCCAGACCCCACTCTGAATTCATGCACCGGACCTCTAATATATATATATATATATATATATATATATATATATATATATGCATGCACTATGCACTGAGTGGCAAGATTATTATGTGTTCAGAGATCATAATAATCTGGCCACTCAGTGTAATATCAAGAACTGGATAAGCATACCATATGTCTCTCAACACACTTGGCCTGATAAGGGAAGAACTCAGGCAACATAACATTTATTACCTCACTTCCATTAGGTGGGTCAGACCTGTGGATCTCTGGGGTATTTTGAATCACTTAGGATTGCCATGAAATCAGAGCAAATATCCTATAATCCTGAAGAACCCAGATATTTTTCTTCACCCTATGGAACTATATTTTACTATGCTTTATTATGCAAAAAATAGGATTATGTGGAATTTAAGTATGTTATATAGAAAGTCATCTACTTTGAGTTTTAGTAGAGGGGTTGTTTAACTCTCAGATGAAATAACTTAATTTTTATAATAGGTGTTTCTCATGACCATACTAAATTGACTACACTTTCCCCTAGAAAATTATTCAAAGAGCACTCTTACTACTTTGTCTATCAAAAATGCTGCAATTTGACAAATTCTGAATAGCGCTCCTTAATTTCTTCATTCATGTTTAGTTCATTTAATTATTTTTCTCTCACAATAAATATTTTGTATTGCTTGTTATGTGTCAATCACTATTCTAGAGTCTTTGTTTTCAGAGATAAACAAAGTAATTTGGACTCTATCTTTGTGACACAGGCTAATGATATTTATCTCAGATTCATAAATTTTATGAAAATATTCCGTGATAAATTCTGACCTATAGGCATTGATATATATGTTTTATATCTCCCTCCCAGCACATCATTGCTCAAAGACAGAGTGCCCTGAACAATGCATGTAGTATCTGCTGAATTACATTTAGATAATAGACTGCAGTTTCTAGATTTGTGGATTCCCTGAAAACATCGCATTTTCTGAATATAATTTAACACATACACACACACGCACACACACACACACAATGTACTCACCCAGGAAAATACACTTAGCTCATTGGAAGTGATTTTCCCCATATGAATGAGGAAATATGTATTTGATAATAATGTTACAATGTATTACTTACACATAAGGAGGGCAGAATTTAAAAAGCAAAATGTGTTATGATTCAGATCCCTTTACAAGGAAATGTGGAAGTTCAGTATTAGAAAATTCAGGAAAACTGAATATTAAAATCTCACACTCACAATTCTATATTTAACACAAATGTCAATGTCAAACTATACACAAGTGGCATCTCAAACATTTTATGTATTTCTCCATAAATAAACAATAGCTGAGCTAAAAATACATATTAAAATCTTCAGAACCTACAAAATCATGTTTTAAAATTACTTAATTTGAGTTGTATTGCAGATGATCTACCATTTTCATAACTGATTTCACTATAATTTCCTTCTCCCTAATGACTGCATAATTAAACCATAATGGGAAATGTAAGCTTATGTATATTCATAGAGAATTTGTTATAACAAACAAACCATGATTAACTAAAAACCCAAAATACATTTTAATTTATATAAAGGTTTATTCCATACAACTCAATTTTGCTTTTCGAAAAGAAGGGCAAAGTAATAAATACTAACTTCTTGATCTAATGGGCCACATAATTGAAATCCTTTTTTCTGTTGTTTTTAGGGTAAAGTTATTTAGAGTGTGCAATAATTTAGTTAATATAATTAAATTAATATAATTGCTTCTTCGTATTACTGTGCTTGTTAGAATAACAGTGTAGAGAAAATTATCACATGCAGGGAAAATAAATTTTGCTTTAGTTTTGAATAAAAAAACATGGTGCTTATATATAAGTATATGTACAAGTTTAATACTTAGTATAATAGCATTTAGATACTAAAAGCTAAAACATTTTCCTCTCACTTGACAATTTGTTAGCCACTATCATTTGCAATTAACATTAGTTTCCATTGTAACCACAAAGAGACCATGATATGCATAATTGACATTCAAACTATATAATGGAACAATTAAATAAATAATTGGGTTACCTAATCAATTATTTGTATTGTGTATGCAACTGCATCATGCACCACTTAATGAAAGGTATAAGTTCTGTGAAACCCATTGTTAGGCGATGTCATCATTGTGCAAACTTTATAGAGTACATTTACACAAACATACATGTTATAGCCTGCTGCACACCTGGGATATATGGTATAGCACAGTCCTTTATGTGGTTTATCATTGACTGAAATGACATTATGTAGTGCATGACCGCACTTTGTTATTGAAACTGATAATAAGCATTTATAATTTAAACAATAAACAAATTTAAACAATACCATGATGGTATTATTTTCTTCAATTTTTTCATAGAAATGATATAAACACATTTCTTAAAATGATATGTTCATCTTACCAATTCATAAACTAGGGGCTATAAATCACATTTCTCATAGCAGGGCATGAATGTACTGGAAATGCCATGATACGGGGAACAAGAAATTATATACTCTAGCAGTTTTTGTGGGTCTCTAAACCTCAACGGTAATGCAAATCTGCAGTAGATGAAGTTTATGTATAGTCAGTAAAATGTGCATTTGCGCATATGCACACACACACAACCACACTCTATGTGATGGATTGAAACATTCCATGACTTTTCTCTGATCATAATTTTCTTATCTAATTTTGATTTTTAAATCATGTATATTTTATACATTTTCAAAAATAAAATTATCCTGTATAATAAAAGGGTAATATGCAAATAGACCGAATGGCAGAATAATTGAACAACCAAACCAAAGCATAATATGCTAATGATATGGTAAGGCTGCTCAAATGCTCGCTATGACATGCACTGACCACCAGGGGGCAGATGCTACAACCAGTAGGTTAGCTTGCTGCTGGGATCCAGCTGATCTGGACTGAGATGGGCCAGACATGCCCTGGAGCCCTCCCGCGGTCCCTCCTCTGCCCAATTGTGCACTGGTGGGGTCCCTCAGCCTGGCCTGTGCCCTCTCGCAATTTGGGACCCCTCAGGGGATGTCTGAGAGCCAGTTTCAGCCCAATCCCATAAGCCACTCCCTTTGGGAGGGCACCAGACACAGGGCTCATGGCTGGTGAGTGCTGCTGTGGCAGCACAAGCTTCTCCTGGTCAGGACTGATTGGGCACGAGCCCATGGCAGGCACAGTGGGGCTGGGATGAGTGGAAGTGGCAGGTAGGAACTGCAGGCGGCATTGGACTGTGGGTTTTGGCCTGATCCCTGCAGGCCACCCAGAGGAACTCCACCTGTGCATGAATTCATGCACCGGGCCTCTAGTAGAAAACATAATAAGAAAAGAAACACTGAAACTAAAACTAAAATAACCACATAGAAAAAACAGGATTAATCCAAAAAATTTTTCAATGCATAATGTTAAACTTGATGTCTTCAATGAAACATACTCAAAAGGCAAAAGATAGTATAAAGATGAACTGGGTATTAATTGACTTGTTTTGATAGTGCTACTAATATATTAATTCTGTAACAATATGTGCGTGTTAAAAGACAGAAGTAAACATGGAAACATTTCTTGATTTTCCTCTGCTAGAAATGAGATGTGCTTAAGAATAAAGGTGGCTGAGTATAATGTTAGATGTAAACTAGAGGAATCAGTTTAAATTTATAATAGCTTTACAAAGTTATTTCATAGCTCTGTTCACCCAACAGACATGAGGAAAATGGTCTCCCCAGTTTGCAACTACTGCATTTAGTTCTCATATCTTCATTTTAAATACCATTGCCCAGTAAAAAGATCTCAAGTAATGACATATATGGGTCAGAGAAAGTTAAAGGAAAGCCTAGTATAGTTTGTTGTGTCAAAAAGTAAGAACGGACCCAAATACTAAGTGACTTTCTAAAAGAACACAACAGTCAACTCAAAATATTTTCCATTCTTCCAGCTCAAAAGAGCAAATTTGGGGACAATTTAAAGATTAAAGAGAATAATTGTAATAGATTTTAATACACATAATCAAAATAAATTTCTGAATCCATAGCAAAATGATAACAAAAGGGAAGTTAATTATAGAAGAATGTCTATAGAAAAATGTCTATAGAAGAATGTCAGTCAGTGTTTGGGGAAGAAATGATAGAATTCAAAATTTGTAATTATATCCCCACCAATGCAAGGCTTTATTCAGGCAGAGGATATCAATGGGTGCAGAAAGTACTTATGAAACATTATTGGGAAATAGGATTAACATTGATCCCAAACATTAGCACCCAGATCACTTTTTAATTAATGGGGAAAAGTTCCCTTTATAATGGAAAAATCAAGAGGAACCACCAACCAAGTACTCAAGCTGATCATCACCAATAATAGAATAATTGGACTTCAGGGCATCCTGATGTAATGCAATGGGACACATACAGCAGCATCCCTAACTCAAGTGCTATTAACATCAACTTTTCATTTAAAATCTGCTTATTAGGAAGCTGTTAGAAAAATACAGAATGTGAGATATTTACAATACAAGTGAAATAAACTGTATAAAATGTTGTCATAAATGACAAAAAATAGATGACTATTACAGAGCAAATAAGATTATATGTCTATAATAATAAAAGTGTAATATGTTAATTAGACCAGACAGCTGAATGACCTTCTGGACATCATTCCAGACCTTCTTCTGGACGAAGCTGTGGTGGGGGGGGGCTGAGGTAGAGGTGTTTAGAGATGATCAAGCAGGCAGGCAGGCAGAGTGGTTAGGGGGTGATCAGGCTGGCAGGCAGGCAAGTGGTTAGGATCCAGCGGTTCCAGATTGTGAGAGGGGTGTCCAACTGCCGGTTTAGTCCCGATCCCACTGTGGGATCGGGCCTAAACTGGCAGTTGGACATCCCCTGAGGGGTCCCAGATTGGGAGAAGGTGGTGAAGGTGCAGGCTGGGCTGAGGGACCCCCCCTCCTGTGCATGAATTTCATTCACCGGGCCTCCAGTGTGTATGTATGTATATATATACATACAAACACACTGGAGGCCCGGTGCACAAAATTCATGCACTGGGGGGGGGGGTATCCCTCAGCCCAGCCTGCACCCTCTCCAATCTGGGACCCCTCGACATCCCTCTCACAATCCAGGACAGCTGGCTCCAAACTGCTCACCTTCCTGCCTTCCTGATTGCCCCTAACAGCTTCTGCCTGTGAGCCTTATCACCCCCTAACCACTCCCCTGCCAGCCTGATTGATGCCTAACTGCTCTCCTGCCAGCCTGTTTTCCCCTAACTGCCCTCCCCTGCAGGCCTGGTCACCCCCAACTTCCATCGTCTGCCTGCTTGATCACCCCCAACTGCCCTCCCTTGCAGGCCTGGTCCCTCCCAACTGCCCTCCCCTGCTGGCCATCTTGTGGTGGCCATCTTGTGTCCACATGGGGGCAGGATCTTTGACCACATAGGGGCAGCCATCTTGTGTGTTGGAGTGATGGTCAATCTGCATATTACTCTTTTATTAGTTAGGATAGAGGCCTGGTGTATGGGTGGGGGCCAGCTGGTTTGCCCTGAAGGGTGTCCCGGATCAGGGTGGGGGTTCCCTTGGGGTGTGGGGCGGCCTGGGCGAAGGGCCTGTGGTGGTTTGCAGGCTGGCCACACCCCCTGGCAACCCAAGCAGAGGCCCTGGTATTTGGGGTTTATTTATCTTCTACAATTGAAACTTTGTAGCCTGGAGCGGAGCCAAGCCTTCTGCTTGCTCCATGGCGGCAGCCATTTCTGTTGGGATTTATGTATCTTCTATAATTGAAACTTTGTAGCCTTAAGCGAAGGCCTGGGCCAGCCAGGGTGTGCAGAATGCTTGGCTTCCTCCATCACTGGGGGAAACCCTAGCCTCGTGTTCTTTCCAGCTCCGTGGCTGCTGCCATTTCTGTTTGGATTTATGTATCTTCTATCATTGAAACTTTGTAGTCTTGAGTGGAGGCCTAGGCCGGCAAGGGCAGGCAAAAAGCTTGGCTTCCTCCATTGCCGGGGAAATCCAAGCCTCCCTCTTGCTCTCTGTGGCTGTAGCCATCTTGGTTGGGTTTATTTGCATATTTGCTCCTGATTGGCTGGTGGGTGTGGCTTGTGGGTGTAGCAGAGTGATGGTTAATTTGCATATTACTCTTTTATTAGATAGGATATATATATATATATATATATATATATATATATATATATATATATATACACACACACACACTAATAAAAGGGTAATATGCTAATTAGACCGGATATCTTTCAGACATCCATCTGGACGTCCTTCCACATAAAGCCATGGTGGTGGGGGCCCAGGCAGAGGCCATTTGGGGTGATCAGGCTGGCAGGGGAGGACACTTAGGGGTGACCAGGCTGTCAGAGGAGGGCAGTTAGGGGTCACCAGGCTGGCAGAAAAGGGTAGTTAAGGATGACCAGGCTGGCAGGAGAAGGCAGTTAGGGGCAATCGGGTTGGCAGGCAGAGGCAGTTAGGGATGATCAGGCAGGAGGCAGAGGTGGTTAGGGGTGATCAGGCGGCAGGGAAGCAGTTAGGGGCATCAGGTAGGCAGGTAGAGTCGTTAAGGGCAATCAGGCAGGCAGGCAGGTGAGTGGTTAGGAGCCAGCAGTCCCAGATTGCGAGAGGGGTCCTGGATTGGAGAGGGTACAGGCTGGGCTGAGGGACCCCTCCTGTGCACAAATTTCATGCACTTGGCATATATATATATATATATATATATATATATATATATATATATATATGAAAAATAAATGCAATTTACATCTATTGAAAAAAATCTTGAAGTGAACACAAACAAACAGATAAATCTAAAGGGCATTACTGGTAGAGTTGGGGAATTTTAATTTAAATGGAATATTGGATAATACTGTTTTATTGTGACATTTATTAAGTGTGATGACCTTGGCTATGTAAGAGAATGTCCCTGTTTCAACAAGAATATAATGACGTGATATCTACAACTTACTTTCAAGTGGTCAAAATGAATGTGTGTGTGTGTGTGTGTGTATGTGTGTAGAGAAACATAAAGATGTGGTAAAATGTTATCATTAATGAATATAGGTAAAACATGAAGATTAAACTTTTCATAATAAATTTTAGAGATAAAGGATGGAAGAACAGATATTGATATGTAAGGTAATTTATAAATACGATCTCCTGCTGAATTTGAAAGATCATTAAATATGAGCTATTATAAAATATACTTATAAATAGTATTTAATAAATTTGCCCAAGTAACATATACTTTTGATTTTTGCTTTTTAAAAGTAAACAAAGTGATAGAGTCTGAAATGGTTCTAAAATGTTTAAACATGTTAGAACTCTCTAGTTATAGCCAGAGAGGGCAGATTTTTGCATTCTTGGTAAATGTATTATCTAAGTCCTAATTATTATTTTCCATTTTGATTGAGAAATAGTTCACATACAGCAGTGTATAAGTTTAAGACATACAGCATGATGGTTTGATTTACATTGGATTCAACTTTAATAGAATTCCTTATCTTTATACTTTCACTTCTCCTCCACCTCACATTTTAGGTTATTATTGTCACAATTTATGTATTTTGTGTTGTATATATAACAACAGGTTATGCTGGTTATGGTTATTTTTACTACATCCATTTTTTTTAACTTTTAAACTAGAGTTGTAAGTGAATTATGCTCTACCATTACCAAATTACAGAATCTAAATTTGACTGTATACTTACCATTACCTGTGAGAATTACACTATATTTTTATGTTGTTATGTTAATTAATGTCCTTTTACTTCCACTTAAAGAACTCCCCTTAGCATTTCTTGTAAGGTATAATTATTTTCAGTCCTCCTGCCTCTGGTGTCTCAAATGGATTACTTTTTTAGTGGAAAGAAAGTGTAATTAGTACTAAAAACATTAATAACAAAATTGTATGCTGGTTTCCAGCAACCAGCATATAATTTTGATATTCATGCACATGTAATCATAAAAATATGTATCAAAATGGGCAGAAACAGTAATGGTACTCTGGGAATTCTCACCTCACATTCCCCACAACTAACACAGTCAGCTCTATAAATATGGACTTGTACTTTACACATCAGTTTTGTTCATTGTTCCCAAGTTTTCAGGTAATGGATTATGGCAACTGAACTAAGTGCACAAAACACTGTGGAAAAGAAAAACGAAAAGTCAAAAGGACAAATAGATTGTTTCCATTTAACTTGCTTTTCAACTAAAAATAGTGCCATTCTCTTTGAGAGGTGATAGATCATTCTTAGGCTCTCCAGTCAGAAAGTTAGAGCAATAATCTCATCTCTCAGTCTTATCCTCTGGGTCACCTGGAGCAGATTTTTCACTTTCTACTCAGCTTTCTCATTAATAACATTGTGATAGCAGTTTGACTGTCTCCCAGTGTGGGAGAAAGAAATAAGTGGCATAAAACAGAAATGTATAGCCATGTGATTTACTCTTAATATGTGTTAGAATTTAGCAATGACCATTGTATAAAGGAAATAAATTATCAAGTTAACAATATGAACCTTTCCTGCTTGCCTGCCAACTGGTTTCTGGGCAGTAACAGGAGGCTCCTAGTTTCCTCCTTCTAGGCTTTTGTGTATCTATTGGCATAATTCCTAGAAGCTTAAAACAAAGTAGGAAAATCCCTAAAGATAAATTGTATGTTGTTTTAGTTTTGTACATTTTGGAACCCATATTTTTCTTCAAAATTAATTATGAAATGCAATTTAAAGAACTGTTCTCTGACCTCTGATATCTAACCTGTTTGTGGGCCTTTTATCCATCTTTCCAAAAGAGAGCTCTAACATATACATAAACAGATAATCTGTGAATGTGGTATTTTAGAAACGGTAATATCTGCTGAAGATAAACTGTAGGAGGGAGATCAAAGATCACTGGGCATCCCTGACTTCTCACAATCCTCTTAATGTAAGTGGTTATCTCTTCTTTGAAAGAACAAATGAACCATGAGTTGACTGCTGGGTGTATGATAGCCCTCAAAAGAGAGCTTTAAGAATCCACCAGCTCACATTACACAATAAATATTTCCCTTAATACAGTAATTATTTGTGAGCTGAACTTTTCACATTTAATCCAGTTATTTGCCTTTATGCTCTTGGAGCTTCATGGAGGCAAGCACTGTTGCCATCCCAGTGTGGCAATCATTAAAGACCCTGCAGGGGATTATCTCTGTGTCTGCTGATAAGCTGAGAACAGGAGGTATTCTGACACAGAGAAGAAAAAACTGCAATGAATTTTTTCAGAATTAATTAAAAATTGTACATATTAATCCCGGCCAGTGTGCCTCAGTGGTTGAGAATTGATCCATGAACCAGGAGGTCACGGTTCCATGCCTGGGTGGTGGGCTCAATCTCCAGTAGGGGGTGTGCAAAAGGTAGGCAATCAATGATTCTCTGTCATCATTGATGTTTTCATCTCTCTCTCCCTCTTCCTACCTCTCTGAAATCAACAAAAATATTTTTAATTGTACACATTAAGAAGTTAAAATGTATTCAGAATTATTTATAACTAAAAGAATAAAAGGAAAAACAAACAACTATCCAAATGAATATAATAAACAGACTCCTTAGACCAATATGCTTCAAATAATTTGATATTTATATCTTCATGAACATTAGCTTTCCAATATGTAATATCTTGGGTCCAATTACACTTAAGACACAATACAAACAGTTATGTTTCATATTATTAAGCATAATTGAAACACAGTATAAAATCTGTGTTGGATTTCAAGCAATGGCCAGTCAATGAGAGGTTGTAAAGTGTAAAGTGTTTTAGAAAGCTAAGGTTTATGTAATCTCCAAAACCCTTCTGTGAACACATAAAACATATATTATTCTATATGTTCTTTTGTACTCCACACTCACTGTCATTTTTATAAATCTGTGATTATTTGAGTTTTCTGATATATTTTAGATTATAAAATTATTTGCAAGTAACATTTAAACATAGTATAAATCTGAATCAGATTGCAGAGGTTGAAGGAGGATGTGTTTAGCCATCTGTAACTTATGATAAGACAAACTCAATAAGTAAATGCTTTTTGAAAAATGTCAGCCTAGCGTCCTTCAAGTAACAGTGTTACTAGTTGGTTAGAACACTATTTTTCTCTGTTTAAACAAACAAACAAACAAATTTACTTCTTTCCCTTGCAGACTTGGATATTTTAGCATGGGACAAGATAGATTTCAATAGCAAGAAAGCAGAATCACAGAAATGTGTGCCTGCCTTTGATTGATAGTTCTTTATTATTTCTTCTGAGACACAGAAGACAAGATAAATGCAGTTTAGAACCCCAACAGGCCCCAGTTCAGGTGAATATGGGCCATGAACTTAGAATATTGTTTGTGCCTAATTAAAAATGCTAAGAGCTCTTTTAGGCTTAATGAAAGAGAGAATGAATGACTGATTGAAATTGTAGAGTGTCAATATTCATTGAGATGTTCTACATAAAATTTTTCATCAATCAATACTGCATGTTCTAGAAACTAGAAGCAAAAAAGATTTTAAAAGATACCATACATAGCACCCACATTTTGGGACCTTTATTACATTTGTTAACCTATGTCAAATCCCAGTAAAATGTAAATTCTACAGAGACAGTGATTTCTGTCTAATTTGTTGACTGATGTTTTCTAAGTACCTAGGTCAGTGCCACAACAATAAATAATTGTTAAACAAATGAATAAAATATACAGAAAAAGGCAGTACACGAGTACACTGAACTACTATAATGTTTCTGTGAAAGCAATAATCAGTGTGGCTTACAGGATCTGAGAAAGAGCCATGAAAAAATGAGTTCTGAATGGGATTCTAACCTGTAGATAGAGGGGAAGATTCATTCAGAGTCAATAGTTGAAGTGCATAAAAAATGCAATGAACAGTGACAAAATCATACTTAGAAAGTGAAGTGTTCTTTAGTAGGTAAGTAGAAAATACATTTTAAAGATAAGTTGAAGTAGCACAAAATATTCTTTAGTATATTTTAAATTTTAGGCAATCAGGAGCTACTGGAAACTGGAATAGGACAGGGCCAACACAACCGGGAATGGAGAGATCAGATGTCCTGGTGCTGACTGGCTTACAGATTCTCAACCCCTGGTGCAAGCTGGCTTTCTGTTGGCTAGGATCCATAGATGTGTATCTGGATATCATGTCTAAAATTCTGCATCAATGGGTTTGAGAAGCTTCAGAAATCACTGTTTCTCAATTAACCAAGGGTGTCACACTTGCTAATTCTGGAACCAGGCAAATAACAAGTTGAAGTGATGGCAGTTAATTGTTATTGATTGGTGTGTAACATCATTAGTGAATTCCAGAGGGTCTGGTCATTAGTGAAGTGTAAATGGTCCAGCAATATCTTCAATTTGTTTTAGATAAAAAAGAATAAAAACACACAGGAACACAATGAGATTTAAAATACTTGGGAGAATTGAAGAACTTCCTTTGATTAGGTTTAACTACCTCTAGAGAAAGATGATGAATGAATCCCCATATGTTGGGAATGCGATGGAAGCTAGAAAAGGTCCAAATCTTTCACAATCTGAGCCATTGCTTCTCAATAGAACTTTCTGTGATGATAGAAATCACCTTTGCCTGGCTGGCGTGGCTCAGTGGTTGAGTGTTGACCTATGAAGTAGGAGGCCAAGGTTCAATTTCTGATCAGGGCACATGCTCAGGTTGCGGGCTTGATCCCCAGTGTGGGGTGCATGAGGTAGCTAATCAATGATTCTCTCTCAAAGTTGATGTTTCTATCTCTTTCTCCTGCTCTCTTTCTCTCTGAAATCAATAAATTACACTAAAAAAAAATCATCTTTGTTTGTGCTGTTGTATGTGGTATCCACTGGACACATGCTGACTTGACTACTGAGTACTTGAAATATAGTTAATGTAACTTAGGAACTAAGTTTTATATTTATTTAGGTTGAATTGATTTGAATTTAAATAGTGTAGTTGGTAGCAGCTATCATTTTGGATAGCACAAATTTGAACATTATCCTTAAAGAAAAAAGAGGAGCTAAACTTTGGACATTTTGACCCAGTTGTCTGAATCTGTCAGGAAAGGCAAGGTAATGCTAAAAAACAATCACAATACTTTAAAAAATTCCACAATCCCACAGGTTTATGACAACAAATATACATATTTCTTGTTCACACTGAATTTTTGCATCAGATTTAAGCTAGGACCCAGGCCACAGAGTAAACTCTGTCAGTAACATTGTCTGTTATCCTTATAGGATAAAAAGGAAAGGAAGCTTGCATAATTATGCATTTTACTGGTTCTTAAGACTTCTGATTATTACTGACATTCATTACTTCTGCTTGTAGACAGGTAGATGATAGATAGATAGATAGATAGATAGATAGATAGATAGATAGATAGATGATAGATAATAAATATATAGATAGATGATAGATAAATAGATATAGATAGGTAGATAGATAGATGATAGACAAATGATAGATAATAGATTGATCTCATATCATACTCATATACATCTTCCCCTAGTCAAACACATGGCCATTGTTGAGTTCCACAGAGCAGGACTGTATCACATCCCTCCAGGTGCCAAAGAATATGAGTGAATAGCAATGCAATCCATTACAATGGCTTAAAAAGGAATAGAACAAGATATTTTTGTTGAATTAATAAATGAGTATTTGCTATCAAGTTCTGTGTGTCCTGCCTAGAGTATGCTGTTGTGAACCTATCTGCTGTAAGTACAGATATAGCAATGTAATATATCATATTGCAGTCTTCCCAGTACCACTTCTTTTCCAATTCTTCTCATGACCACATCTCTTTCATTCTTCATGTCTTAGTTTAAATATTACCTTATCAGAGTGGAGTCCCCAATGCTCTAGTTTAAATTAGTGGACCTTGACACTTTTTTGTACATGGGTGAAAAAAATATTAGATTTACAGTTGTGACACAAAACACAGCTTATTCTTGTATTATTTATTAATTATTATATTATTAGAGGCCTGGTGCACGGATTTGTGCACTGGTGGGATCTTTCAGCCTGGCCTGCACCCTCTCACAATCTGGAACCCCTCAGGGGATGTTGGACTGCCCGTTTCGGCCCGATCCCCACAGGCCAGACACCTGCGTGGGATTGGGCCAAAACCAGCAGTCTGACATCCCTGAGGGATGTAGTAGTGTGTGAAGTGGCAGCCAGCTGGGGAGGAGCCTGAGTGCTCCCACTCATCCCAGGCCTGCTGTGCCTGCTGCAGCTGCCACTGGGTAGCGCTGCCGCAGAGGTGGGAGAGACTTGCACTGCCACAGCTGCGCTTGCCAGCTATGAGCCAGGTGTCTGGTGCTTGTTGGTCAGCGGAGTGGTGCTCCCACTGTGGGAGCGCACTGACCACCAGGGGGCAGCTCCTGAGTTTATTGTCTTTCCCCTGGTGGCCAGTGCACGTCAGAGCAACTGGTCAAACGGTCAACCAGTCTGTCGACTGGTTGCGTAAGCCTTTATGTGTATAGATTTTCCATGCAAATAACTGTAAACCTCCTTTTTGCCCACTCCTGTATATTATAGGTGATCATCTAATAACCAGATGCAATTAGAAAAAGATATAGTGCATAGCATTGTAATTGAGGACTTTCTATTAAATGCATCAAATCCTACAATGTATCAAATCCTACAAAAATAGAAGGTCTAGAGAGACAGTGTTTTTTATCTCACTTGTTAATTCATATTTTTAAGTACTTAGATCAGTGCCAGGAACACAGCAGCCCAATTAGTAAATCATTGTTGAATAAATTCATATAATATAAATGAAAAACTGCATAAAACTACTATCATGTTTCTGGAAATGTAATAATCAAATAGTAATGAAAAATCTTCAATCTGAATTATTCTCTAAAGGTTAAGGCATGAACATTTAGGAATAGTTGGGGAGATATTTTTTTTTCTAGCACAATGTTTTAAAGATTTGCTACTCTTACAAAGGCATACTTTATCTGCATGGATTTGATTCTGACTTGTCAACAAACTGGTTCGGCATCATATTAGGAATTGCTTTAAATGTTTTTAATTAAATAATACCTATACTGTATATGATAAGCCAGCTGGCTAAATATATATATTTTTTAAAAAGGTTCTTTAGTATAGTGCGAAGCAAATGCTTAAGGGAAATATACAGTATATTTGGACTTATTTTGAAGTTAGGTGGTCTATTTTGTGTGCATAAAAATATAACCTTAATTATCTGAAAATATGATACATTATTTACTAAAAAAAAAAAAAAAAAAGGGAGGGGGAAGAAAGAGGCCAATATCCCTCCCCTGGAAGCTCTGTGGAAGCAGTACACAGCAACTTTGCTCAATTGCCAAAACATAATGAAACATTGGTGATTGTCCAGAGCTAAGTCGTTAGTTGGTATTTTGCTTTTTCTCCTGACCTTTGGGAAAGAAACTAATATCAGAAAGCCTGAGCAATCATGTAAGGCACATACACAAATGAACAAGGAAGATTGCAGCTCACCTGTACAATCTCTGGAAATTGGTTAGAGTCCCTGGGGCCAGATTGTAACGCGGCATCGACCACATATTCCGTTCTTAACATTGAGCTGAACTGAATCGTGTAGTTATTTTTATTGTCGCTTGTTCTCTGGTGTGGGTGACAACTTACTATTCTATAGCAGGATTTGACTATGAAATAGTGCCCATGACTGGTCACACACCGGCAATCAAGGAAGCCCTTGTACTTTCTGATTGCTACAGGGAAATATTTTGAGCAGTTTGTGATTGAAATAAATAAATAAATATACAAACACAGCAACTCTGGCCTTACTGAAAAGTGAGTAGAAAATAAAATTGAAAGCCAGTTGCTTCACCCTGCACATAGAATAAGTGTTCCCTTAGACAGGTCTGGGTCAGGGTACCGCTTTATCCATCAAGGATGGCAGTTTCAATTCTCTTCATAGTTTGATTGCAAATACCAGAGACCCATGAAAAGTTCCTCATCCTCAGGAGTCACTTATCATAATGGTTCTTAGTCCATGGTGGTTTCTGTTTGAATAGTAATCCCAGTGCATTTGTTATCTGCCTTATTTAGATAACATCACCAAATGCTACATAAACAAATCTGCTCCCTCCAAAATGCATTTAAAATGTCAAAAGGCATTTTAATATTATGTATATTTTTACTTCACTAGTAAAATGCTCACACACACACACACACACACACACACACACACAATTCTTTGATTCTTGATTAGAGCAGTGAGATCAAAGAAACCATTACATTCTTAAAGGCAGCTCATCTAAACTTCATTCACAGACTTTGGTCTAAGAGCTTTTCTGTCTTAGAAAGCCTAGATCAATAATTCTCATATTTATCTGCAATCTGTGCCAAATGCATTTTAGGCCTTCACCTATCCCTGGCTCATTCATTGCACTAACTTATCAATGGCTTCCCTGACTCTATTCTACTTCCACTAAGAACCAGTTTTCACATTGCCACTAGAGTTAGCTCCCTAAGACATACTGGATCACATCACTCCCTTCACATTCTCTGATAACTCCTAGTGCCTAGAGTCCATACTCCTCATTTAGGTAGGTGAAATTTGAAGTCCAAATTTACTTTAAATTTGAAATTGTATTTTCCTTTAACAGAGTGCATACTTCTCTATTAATTCTGTACCCCTAATATAAACAACTCCTATTCATAATTAGGTACTAATTAAATATCTCCTCCCTTTATTATTTCACAGAATATATAACTACTTTATGTGCACTTATAGATCATTTTTTTCATACTTCTGTCTAGTACTTATTTCAGTAACCTACAATAGACTTACATTCTTTCCCTCCTCCCTATATATTGATCTCTACAAAGATAGTAATCATTTGCCTCACATACAATAGGCACATAATACTTGATACTGAATAAAACACAAAGTTATACTGGCCTTCTAAACAAACAAGACATGAACCAATCTGAAGGTTTAACACACACACACACACACACACACACACACACACACACACACACACATTCAATGTTGGGCATAAGCATTAAAATAACTAAAAAATACTGTGTATCTCTAATAAAATGTTTTAAAA
Organism: Plecotus auritus; assembly: GCF_963455305.1. NCBI lineage: Eukaryota > Metazoa > Chordata > Mammalia > Chiroptera > Vespertilionidae > Plecotus > Plecotus auritus. Next base: position 121,849,609 of record NC_137782.1, read on the forward strand.
GAATGTAAGTTCAATGAGCATAGAAATGTTTTACTCACTGATATATCACCAGCAGTTTGAAAGTACATGGTACATAATAGATGCTTTAAAATATGTGTAGAAGTAATATATTACTGTCTATCACTATTTGGGAAGTCTGGTCTGCTAAAGTAAAATTAATCTTGTTAAATATATTAAAGATCTAAAATGGTAGTAAGATTATTACTCTGAAGGACAATATTTAGATATTTATGCTAGGGAGTTGATGAAAGGTAGTTCAACACAGAAGAATAGTGATGGCAAATACTGGCATCATATCAAGCAAAACCAGTGTATGCTCAAAAGTCACTGGGTAATTGATAATGGTACTGACAACTCCACACTAGCATGTGAAGTTAGCAGAGGTATAATCATGTCTAGTAATATTCATTTACATTTCTTAAAGAAGATGATTGAAACCATGAATAACTCTATTGATAGGAAAAACTAGAGAAGAAGAGGAAGAAATTCACAATTTCCCCTTTGGGAATGCCCTTATTTTGAAGTGAAAAAAAAATTACTATAGATCCAAGAGAATGACGGGAAAGATGACTGGGAATATGTGGAAATAAAATCTCCATGAAAGTCTCTGTGTGTTATGTGCATGTGTACATATATTAATGTATGGTGGGTGTGAGACTGTATATAGGGAGTATGTGTGTGTGTGGTATGTACAAATTAGTATATTTTTGATGGAATAGGATACATTTGACTGAATATAACAGAAATATATATTTCATAGTTTAAAATAATAAAGTGTGTTTAGTTGAAGAACAAACTACTGAATGTAAATGGCTCCAGGGTTGGTAATTGAGTCTTCATTGAAGACTCAGGTTTTGTCATTGTTTTTTCTCTGCCTTTTGATTGTCCTCAGTTTAGGTGCCCTCATGTTCATGAGATACTAGGCCTGTGTCATATATAGGTACTTTAACTGACAGAGGAAAAAGATACAACAATGCTGTTCTTTCTTTTAGAATGAGGAAAGTTTCCCCAAATTGCTGCAACAGTTTTCTCCTCATATCAGTAAATAGAATTGCATCAAATACCCGTGACCTGTGGGATGCCTGTGGGGAGCGTAAACTTGGCAGGATTTACCCCTGAGCTGAGTATTAGTGCCACCCTGCCTCAGAGATGGAACCGTTAAAAAACTGGTTTTGAAACAAGAAATAAATGAACAGCCAACAATAGTGTTACATCATTTTAGTTATATATTCTCACCAGAGACCTGATGCATGAAAATTCGTGCAAGAGTAATCCTTCCTTCCCCCAGCTGCTGGCACAGGCTTTCCTCTGGCACCCAGGACCCGGGCTTGTTTCCGGCCGCCAGCAGGCATGCGGGACCCAGGCTGCTTCCCTCCAGCCTCCAGCAGGCACCCGGGACCCGGGCTTCGCTTTGGCCCCAGCTTCGTCCGGAAGGATGTCCAGAATGATGCCCGGAAGGACGTCCAGTCTAATTATCATATTACCCTTTTAATATTATAGATAAATTGGTCTTTATATTCCTGATATTTTTCATACTGATACAGAAATTTTAATTTTTCATAGCACATGTTAATGTCAGTTTTCAAATATGAACAACCAATTCAATCAGCAATACAGTGCAATACTAATTGGCAATACAGGTATATATTTAGAGCTATTTTCAGATTTACATCTGTTTGTCATCCAAAACTTCATTCTATCAAATAAGCAAATTGCTCTTTTATCATGAAAAGGAGCATTTTTTTTATTGTAAGCAGCCAACAAAACAACAGATTTGCAGGTGTTTCTACTAAAATACCATGAATGCACTCCTGAAAAATATTATGTTCTACAAAATCCCACACTAAAAATGTAAGAGTTTATGAAAAAAAATAAGGCTAGAAGCAAAAAAATCAAAACCTAGGCAACTTCGTAACTGTGGTGCTAACCAACACAATAATATTCTAAATAATATGACAGCACAGTTAAAAAGTAGTATTCCCAATAAATAAATACTGCATTGGATATGTAGTTATTTGCCTTTTCAAGAAAGGAATGAGTGATCACGTTGAGGACCATGTTGCTTCCAAACATCCTGCTCACGTTGGAAAAACCACACTAGGCAAAGAACTTGCAGCAAGATTGGGACCGAAATATGTTAACGTGGGTGATTTAGCTTGAGCAGTCTGATCACTGGATATCATGGAGTCTAGCAAGATGGCTTCTCCCAAGAGCATGCCAAAAGATGCACAGATGACGGCACAAATCCTGAAGGATATGGGGAGTCAGAATATGAGCCAATAGTTATAAATCAGATATTGGAATTTGCCTTCTGATATGTGACCTCAATTCTAGATGTTGCAAAAATTTATTCAAGCCATGCTAAGAAGCTACCTTTGATGCAGATGTTGTGCGATTGGCAATCCAGTGTCGTGCTGACCAGTCTCTTACCTCTCCTCCCCCAACAGATTTTTTATTAGATATTGAAAGGCAAAGAAATCAAACCCCATTGCCATTGACCAAGCCATATTCAGGTCCTAGATCGCCACCTGATAGATATTGCTTGACTGATCCAAACTACAGACTTAAATCTTTACAAAAAAAAGGCATCTGCTTCTGCAGGAAGAAGAACAGTTCCATGGTTAAGTGTCGGTTCAGTTACTAGCAGACCAAGTACTCTCACACTTGGCACACCAACCCTACAAACCATGTCAGTTTCAACTAAAGTAGAGACTTCAATGTCCCTCACAAGGCAAAGGTCTACAGTACAGATGCCCACTTCACAGTACCCAGCTGTAAAAGCATCAATTCCCGCAACATCAGCAGTTCAGAATGTTCTGATTAATCCATCATTAATTGGGTCCAAAAACATTCTTATTATCACTAACATGGTGTCATCACAAAATGCTGCCAATGCATATTTTTGTTGAATTAATAAATGAGTATACATTGAAAAGAAAGTGTGAAGATGATGATGATGATGACTATAATTTGTAATTTAGCCTTGATGGATGTAACATGTATACTTGATCTTGAATCCACTGCATGACAGATGTTTTCAAGCTGTGTTTTAGAAAACTTAGTATTTAAGGAGTAAATATAGTTACCATAGTTTTTAATTGAGATGCTGTATTTTCTTTACTAAAAATCGTAATAGTTTTTTATCAGCCTCTAAGAAATAAAGTTGTCATTCATTAAAAAAAATGAATGAGTTGTAAGAAGGGTTGAGGTTATTAAGTAACAAAGATTTGGACACAATTTTTAAAAATGCAATGGGATTATCCTTATAATTACAATTTCTATGTAATGCAGATGACCAACTGAGCCAAAAGGAAGCTTAAACCGTGAATATACTTAGCTCACTACTGTGCATACCTCCAGAACACACTGCTTTTGCCTTTGTATTGTCATTCCAGAATTGCTACATGTGTTTTCATGGCACAATGCATTCATGTGCTAGAGAAAAACTATATATATATATATATATTAGAGACCCGGTGCACGAAATTTGTGCACGGGGGGGGGGGTGTCCCTCAGCCCAGCCTGCACCCTCTCCAATCTGGGACCTCTCAAAGGATGTCCGACTGCCTGTTTAGGCAAGATCTAGGATCAGGCCTAAACAGGCAGTCAGACATCCCTCTCACAATCCAGGACTGCTGGCGCCCAACTGCTCGCCTGCCTGCCTTCCTGATTACCACTAACCACTTCTTCCTGCCAGCCTGATCACCCCCTAACCACTCCCCAGCCAGCCTGATTGATGCCTAACTGCTCCCTTGCCAGCCTGTTTGCCCCCAACTTCCCTCCTCTGCCAGCCTGGTCACCCCTAATTGCCCTCCCTTGCAGGCCTGGTCCCTCCCAACTTCCCACCCCTGTTGGCCTGATCGCCCACAACTGCCCTCCCTTGCAGGCCTGGTCTCTCCCAACTGTCCTCCCCTGCTGGCCATCTTGTGGTGGCCATCTTGTGTCCACATGGGGGCAGGATCTTTGACCACATAGGGGCAGCCATCTTGTGTGTTGGAGTGATGGTCAATTTGCATATTACTATTTTATTAGATAGGATAGAGGCCTGGTGCATGGGTGGGGGCCGGCTGGTTTGCCCTGAAGGGTGTTCCAGATCAGGGTGGGGGGTTCCCTTTGGGTGTGGGGTGGCCTGGGCAAGGGGCCTGTGGTGGTTTGCAGGCCGGCCACGCCCCCTGGTGACCCAAGCAGAGGCCCTGGTATCTGGGATTTATTTATCTTCTATAATTAAAACTTTGTAGCTTTGAGCAGGGGCCAGGGCAGGCCAGGAAGTTTGGCTTCCTCCATCGCTGGGGAAACCCAAGCCTCCTGCTCCCTCCATGGCCACAGCCATTTTTATTGGGATTTATTTATCTTCTATAATTGAAACTTTGCAGCCTTGAGCAGAGGCCTGGGACAGCCAGGGTGTGCAGGAAGCTTGGCTTCCTCCATAACTGGGGAAACTGAAGCCTCCTGCTTGCTCCGTGGCCGGCCGCCATCTTGGTTGGGTTAATTTGCATGCTCGCTCCTTATTGGCTGCTGGGCGTGGCTTGTGGGGGTATCAGAGTGATGGTTCATTTGCATGCCTCTCTTTTATTAGTGTAGCTATGCCTAATATGCAAATTGTCCTCATGGGAGTTCGACCGGAAGACCGATCACTTGCCATGATGTGCGCTGACCACCAGGGAGCAGTGCAGAACGAAGGAAGGCCCAGGCTGGTAGCTGGCAGCTGGGAAAGGAGTCCCTGGCCAGCAGCTGGAAGGCCCTGATCAGCCCTGATTGCAGATCAGGTCTGGAAAACCTACTTGTGCATGAATTTTGTGCACTAGACCTCTAAAATATATATATATATATATATATATATATATATATATATATATATATATATATAATTCATGTTGCTTTATATAAGCAATATATGTAAAATTTATGCTACTGAGTCACAAAATGTAGCACTGCAAGCCACATTAACGTAAATCAATTATGTTTCAAATGGCAATATTGGGTCCACAGAATTATTGGGTAGCTGGTTAGTAATGCATTTTTCAAAGGCAACTACTTGCTAAATCGCAAAAAAGTTTCTATATATCCAATACATGTTTTACTGTCATAACTATATGAAGATGTCAGAGTACTTTATCTCAAAGGTCCGAGGGACCCCTGGAGAACCAGAGCAGGTAAATTATCCCATTCTTCTTATTCATTCATCCACTGCTAGACACTTAGAATAAGAAGTGGAATCTGAACAGTCACTCACCATAAGGTATAAAATGGATAATATTTTTTTAGACAATTAAACAGTGAAATTAGTGCTGCGTATAACACAAAACTTGCATGATTTTAAAGCTGGGTTGTATATTTATTGGGTTCCAAACATCCTAAAAACCAAAGACAGAAGAAACAGAGAGTCATGGGATTCTCAGTTCTTATAAGTCAAACAGGACCAGCTATTCAGGAGAAATGCAGCTTTTCTTCTTTTAGGACTTGATGAAGGGAACATGGTGTGGTGTACACAATAATACATTTTCAACACCCAGAATTTTTTGGCAGTTGTTGTCAGAGAACAAAGAGGTCCAACATAAAAGATTCTATTGGCTGAAATAATTTTGGATAACAACAACAAATGATGTGCTAATGGCTGGTTTGGTCCAGGGATAAGAAAATTGCTTCTTTGCAAAATGCTCGTTGGTGATTAAAAGACTTTTTCCATATTCAGTCATTTACTGAACCAAAGGGTAGTTGAATCTGTCCATTAAAATGTTGTTTCAAACAGAATGTGTGCATGGTCTTGTGGGTCAGAACAGAATTTCCACGAAAGTGTCATAGATAAGGAATCACTGGTACTAAAGACAGAAAATATTTTCAAAGAGGGCTGTGTTTCAGTAAGGTGGGAACAGTGGGGTTTTATAAAATTAATTTATAAAAATATTTTCAGAGACAGCACCAAGCATATTCTCCATTAATATATACATTTTATAAACTTGAAAATATATTATCGAAAAATTACCTTACAGTGACTTAATTTACAAAACTAAATTTCCATCTCTATCGGATTTCAAATGTACAAGGTTGCACACTTGTGTTTGTGTGTGTGTGTGTGTGTGTGTGTGTCTAAAGGAGTTGAAATAAGGATACTAGTAATTTAGTTTTTAGAATAATAAGGTTCATGTTTCCTTATCCTACTGTGTCTATGTTACTCACCATACTTACATTCTTCAATATATATATTCATAAATATGTATATACATTCAAAATCAAATTGTACATTTTATCCTACCATGAGTTATTTTTTAAATAACTGTTAAAAACAGTTTGGTTGGATTCAGCTAATTTTATTTCTACTTTTAGATCATTGAAGTCTTTAAAGTTTAGTATTAGATTTGTGCATGCAGTCATTGATTTAAAGAACTAGTATTATCATGTAAGGAAAATGTTATCAAAAATGAAGGAAGCAAATATTTGTTACTACCTATGGTATTTTACCATATTATCATCAAAACACTCCTACAAGATATCATTCCAACTTTATATATGAGAAATGTGGTTTATAACATTTTGTGTCTACCATGTGAGGACACAAAATGTACTAAGACAACCTAAGGTATAGAGCTTAGGTTGTAGACAAATTTTGGGTTAGATTTAAACCCTTTAATGAGCAAGTTGAGTAACCTGGAGCAAGTCACTTCACCTTTCTAAGCCCAGGTAAAACAACACTTGCTTCATTAGGTTCTTGGATTAAATGTTAGTGCATAGAATTGTGTTAAAGGTGTTAACAGAGTAATTAACATACAGCCATTTTATTGTTGTTACTACTTTAAGGGGGTTATTAACATTATTATTACTATAAGAGGTAGTATTAGGTTTTCTGCAAAAATCACTGTAGTGTAAACAATTAAATCAAATTTTCATTCCATGCCTTTCTGTCAAAAACTGGGCTTTAATTTTAGGTCTCTCTGCCTAAAATATGTGCTTCTCTCTGCTTCAGTGCTTTAAAAATAGAATGTCTCTAAAGCAGTGTTTCTCAATGTTCAAAGTGCAATCAACTCACCTGGGAATCGTATTTAATTATAGAGTCTGATTCATTATATCTACAGAGCGACCTGAGAGTGTGCATTTCCAAAAGCTTCTGAGGTGCCAGAGCCTCTGGTCCTCAAAGCAAGTAAGAGTAGCTAGGAGATACAGGGCATCTTCAGACCCTTGGGCGCATGAAGGATGGAAATAGCACCTCAGTCTTCCAGCCTTGAATAGAAAACTTCCCAATTCATCCCTGAGAAATGAAAGATCACTCTCTCCAATCCATCAGATTCAAAGGAACCTATGATTTTATGAAGAAAGCTTAAATTTGATACTTTAAAATATGACTTACCTAAGAAGAATCATATTTAGAAATAATGCTTCTGTCTTTAGCCACATGATATTTCTTGCTTTTCTCAGAGAATAAAGAAATATAAAGATCTCACTCTCCTATCATAAGGGCTGCTTACTATGCCTCCAGATATTAGAAATGTTTCTAATGACCACATTGACTTAACATACATGTTTTGTTGTGTAGAGATCTACTTTCAAATGTTTAAAAATGCTACCTGCAATACACATCTCACTTGTTTCTCTAGCCCTCTTATTCTCTCACAAATTGCTATTTTGCTCTAATTCTGTTTGTCCATCTCTAATCAATATGGACAGTTATCCTAAGAGGGAATATGCTAATTGACCCTTACACCATCACAAAGATAGTGGCACCCACAACCAATAAAGAAGGAATATGCTAATTGACTGCCACGCCCTCAAAGATGGCAGTGCCCAGAGCCACAAGATGATGGCGCCCAGTCCCATCAGCCCCACCGGGGTGGCAGGTTTGCAGCAAGGCCGGGCCCGCCTGAGGGTGGGCCTGGCCGCTCCATGTGCCTGTCTCCAAAGTCCCCCAGTCCCCTCAGCCCCCCAGCCACCCAGGGCCAGCCTGAGGCACAGGCAAGCCTCAGATGGTGGCTGCCCAGCCACCCAGGGCCACCCAAGGCTCAGGTAACTAGGACTAGCCGAGGCTTGCGCTGCCGGCAGTGGCAGCAGCAGAGGTGTGATGTGGCTTTGCCTTCCCCTGATCACTGGGTCACCTCTCGCCCCTGAGGGCTCCTGGACTGTGAGACAGGGCAGGCTGGGCTGAGGGATGCCCCCCCACTCCAGTGCATGAACTTTCATGCACCAGGCCTCTAGTTATATTATAAATGCCTAGAGTTTCAAAATTAACAATTGAGCTTAACTTTTATACAAACCTTATCTTAGCTATGCATGCAAAAACACACAGTGTAGTCTTGAAACCCACTGTTGTTGATTGAGTGCAAAACAGGTTGATGATGTGCAGTAATTACTATGGTTAAATGATTGTGTCCCCCAAATTTTATATGTTGAAATTCTAATCCCCACGGTGATGGTGTTAGGACATGGAACCTTTAAGAGGCAATTAGGTTATGAGGGTAGAACCTTCATGATTGGTACCCTTATAAAAGAGACCCTTATAAAAGATACCCCTCAGAACTAGCTCACTTCTTCTACCATGTGAGGACACAATGAGAAGATAGCTGTCAATGATGAAGCAGGTCCTTAACAGACTTCAAATCAGCCAGTGCTATGTATGATCTTGGAATTCTTAGCCTCCAAAACTATGAAAAATCAATTTCTGTTGATAAGCTACCTAGTTGATGGTATTTTGTTAGGAGCCCAAATGTACTAAGACAACACTATTGTTAGCAATTACAGTCATTTGAACAGTTGCTTTTGGATGATGTAATTCATCCTATATTTATATATTATTTTTGTTTCATTGCTTTATTTAAATCTATCATAGATTTATCCTAATAGAAATAAATCTATGAAAATGAGCTTCAAGTTAACTTCTGATTCTGTTCTCTCTGACAATTTTACAGAAATCCTCTGAAAATTTTATTCTCTATCTTTTATTTTTTAAAATATATTTTTATTTATTTCAGAGAGGAAGGGAAAGGGAGAGAAAATGAAACATCAATGATGAGAGAGAATCATTGATCATCATTGATCATCTGCCTCTTGCACACCCCCTACTGGAGATCAAGCCAGCAACCCAGGCATGTGCCCTTGACCTGAATTGAACCTGGGACCCTTCAGTCCACAGGCTGGTGCTCTATCCACTGAGCCAAACTGGCTAGGGGTATGCTCTATCTTTTAAACACCTCTTCTTTATGTCCACTGGGAGTACTAGTGCTTCTGTGATTTTGTAACCATCAATCACCTAAATCAAATGAACCTTTAAATACCAGGTTTGGGAAATTAATATTTCACATTTGGGAATATAACCTTACAAAACAATTTAAATAAAGGTTTGCTAGAGTTTTTTGTGTATGTTATAGCAAGTATTTATTGATTGCCTAGGGACACATAATGACCTTCAAATTTAGAATACTTGGTTTCTGCATAGGAATGCCATGCAGAAATTGAAATGATGTAAAATCTATGAATGTAATACAAAATTCAGGTAAATAACATATGCATTATTATCTGAAATTATGGTATTCACAAAGTTATATGCTTATTTTCTGTTTTCTTGTCAACTGTAGAAGGTTTGGAAGGCAAATGTAGTTTTATATGCTGATTTTTTTCCTTGGTATCCTGTAGGTAAATAAAGTGGATCTGGATCAAGAATCACAAAGGTTTATTTACATATGTTCCTTGCAACAGCCATATATCTAGCTAGTGAGAAAAATCTGACTGGGTTTCATTCAGACAGCTCTGGAATTCATCACAGTGAAAGATGTCTAGGGAGGAACTGAGCTTTGTAGAAATTCAGGTAGAGCTATCATCTAGTCACCCATGCCAAAAAGAAAGTAGTGAATCATTTCCCTCTAGAATTTATCAAGTAACACTCTAGTTTTAGGAAGAAAAAAAATGAATAACCAGATAAATAATAGGACACATATAAAATAATATTTAATAAAAGAGGAGAAACATGTATCTCACCACCAAAAAGAGGTATGATTTCACAACCTTGTTTTCATATATTTGAGACAAAATAGCATATGAAAATTAATATGAGGATGCAAATAAAATCTAGATTTACTCACTCATTCATTTATATTTTGTATGCATTTGCGGTCTCAAGTATTGTGCTGTACATAGAGTGCTTTTATTCAATGGTGAGAAAATATTGACCTAACATCCCTGGAGCTTTTAGAACAGTGGTGGCAATAAGCATTGAAAAGGTAACTGTGAAATAAATTAAGAATTTAAGGAAAAAAGTAAGATAATATAAGAAGAAAACACTTGGCCAAGGGTGAGAGAAAGATGGTAAGGGAAGGCTTCTCTATAAAAATTATTATTAAGCTGGCACCTGAAAAATACAAAGGACCAGTCAGGATAACAAAAAAAGGAAAGATCCCAAGAATATATTAGGAACCCCAGGTGCACATTCATTGAGGACAGAAAGAAAGATTTTTAAGAAAATGGTGCTGGCCCAGCTGGTGAGCCTCAGTGTTTGAGCATCGACCTATCAATCAGGAGGTCACAGTTCGATTCCTGGTCAGGGGGTCAGGGCACATGCCTGGGTTGTGGGCCAGCACTTGCTGCTGCAGCCCAGGCAAAACCACCTGCCCACCATCCCCTGTGGCTGCAGCTGGCCTGGGCAATTATGGATGACCAGAGGGAGGGAAGCCCGGATCCTGGGTGCCTGTGGTCAGCTGGAGGAGGGAATCCTGGGTCCCGGATGCAGGGCCGAGGCAGAGGTGATTAGGGGCAATTAAGCTAGCAGGGGAGCAGTTAGGGACAATCAGGCTGGCAGGCAGAAGAAGTTAGGGGCAATCAGGCAGGCAGGCGAGCGGTTAGGAGTCAGCAGTTATGGATTGTGAGAGGGATGTCTGACTGCCGGTTATCCCCTGAGGGGTCCCAGATTGGAGAGGGTGCAGACCGGGCTGAGGGACACCCTCCCTTCCCCCCCCTCCCGCCCTCCCGTGCATGAATTTCTTGCACTGGGCCACTAAGATATATATATATATATATATATATATATATATATATATATATATATATATATATATATATATCTCAAAAGAAAATTGTGCTACTAAGCAACTTGATCTTAATGAGCAAGGAAAGGATGGTACAAGATGTGGTGGGAGATTCAGGAAAGGAGCACATCATGCTCTCTTGGTTCTGGTCAAGGTTCCCTTGCTCCATTTCCCACTGAGCAACGACTACCGATATAAAGATGCTGGATCACTTTGCTTGCCATAAGAACGTTTTCTGGTTCTGAAAAGTCCAGGTATCCATTCTTCTCTTAATGAGGTTATTTTGAGGGTCAGGCAAAATGAGATGTGTAGAAATGATTCAGTTTGTTAAAAATACTGTGACTCTGGAAGCAACCCAATTGCCCATTGATAGACAAGTGGATAAAAAAGTTGTGGTACATATACACAATAGAATATTGCTCAGCCTTAAAAAATGACATATTACCATTTGTGACAGTATGGATGGACCTAGAGGGCATTATACTAATGAAATAAGTCAAACAGAGGAAAGCAAATACCATATGATTTACTTATATGTGGAATCTAAAGAACAAAATAAATGAGCAAACAAAATAGAAACAAATTCAGAAACACTAAAAACTAACGGGTGGTTGCCAGAGACAGGAATTTGGGGGTCTGATTAAGAAAAGGTGAAGGGATTAAGAAGTACAAATTGGTAGTCATGAAATAGTCATGAAGATGTAAAGTACAGCACAGAAAATATAGCTAATAATATTTAATAGTTAACAGTATTTAATAATTAATAATATTTAATAATTAATATTAGTTAATAATTAATTGTAATAACTATATATAATGCCAGGTGGATACTTGAAATATAGGGGAGATACTTTTATAAATTATATAATTATCTAACTACAATGCTGTATACCTGAAACTAGTATAAAATACTATTAAAAATAGTTAACAATCTGTAAAAACCTACTGTGACTCTGCAGGGTTATCATTATAAGAGAAATAGCCTGATTCAACAGTCAGTGTCCTCTAGGCTTTGACATATATTCACAAATTGTAGTCGATTTTTACCAAGGTACCATGACTTTGTTGCAAGTCCACTAAATTCTTTGATGCCACTAGGACATTTCAAAACTAAACCTAAAGTAAATGTCAAGGAAATTCAATAGAGTACTGATCATGGCAAAAGTTAATACTGATCTTAGAGTAGAATATCTCCCACCAAAAAGTTCTCATTACACAAATAAGAGAGCATTACAACCTTTTGGGATAACTAAATGCTATCTAAGAAAGCATTTTGAGATGTAACTTCCTTGGCTGGCAAGTGAAATGGCTTTGGAGAACAGATACAGGTGGAATATTTGAGAAGAGTGTTTAGGTATATTTTTCTGTCACCCTCCTGCCTGAGCGTGGGCAAGGCTTAGCTCCCTCCAGAGTGACTATCATCTGGAGGCTTATCTGTGTCTCATCAAGCTGCTAACACCTGCAACTCCTAGATTCTTACCATTCATGTCACTTAGTTGTTGACAATCTTTACAGATTATCTATTTTAAATGATTCATAGCTCACTGAGAATAAAATATTTAATTCCTTTTTTGAAAAAAATGTTGAGAGGAACAAGGAAATTTCAGGGATACCCTGGAAAAACTGACTGATTTAAATTGTGAGTGTAGTTTTTTTCTTCTCAGAGTGATTCATCTCTTAGGACTTCTGTGTGTCTTTCATAACTTCTAAAATTGAAGCAGTATGGGAATATCTGGATAATTATCCATTATACCAGATCATAAACTTATTTAGACTCCTGATTCTTTGAGAGTTTCTTGACAAAGCTGTGTGTTGGAGTGGTTGAGATTTATGGAGCACTCTTTCCCTAATCCTGAGTTCCAGGCCCTGATTATAACAGAAGAGCATGACAGACACAAAGAAAATAGTAATAAAAAATAAGCTAAAGCCCACCTATGAACCAGGAGGTCACGATTCAATTCCAGGTCAGGGCACAAGCCCAGGTTGTGGGCCTGATCCCCAGTGTGGGGCATGCAGGAGGCAGCCTACCAGTGATTCTCCCTCTCCCTTTCCCTTCCTCTCTGAAATCAATAAAAATATATTTAAAAATAATAATAAGATAAGAGATCACAGGAGAATAAACAAATAGCACAATAAAAATGTGAATGAAGTGGTGGATAAAACCAATAAAAGAATACATTCTGAGTATTTTGAATCAAGTGTGTGTGTGTGTGTGTGTGTGTGTGTGTGTGTGTGTGTGTGTGATAGAGATGGGGGGGTGAGAAGGGAGGAAGAGAAGGAGTAAGGTAGAGAGACATAGACAAATAACATTAAAATTCCACACTTGTATTTTTCTAAAATATTAGCCATATCCATCCTGGGTCTATCTTGTAAAACATATTTTATAGGCAGGAACCCATACCTTAATCCACTTACGAGTTTGGGAAACAAATCCTTTTAAAGATTCAGTTCCTTTGGAAATGTTAATCTCAAAAAGAGTTTTATTTCTTTTTTTTGGTATAAAAGTAATCACTCTTCTTCTTGTGTAATTATATAACTTCAATTTTGTTTCTATTGCATTTTTTTACATTAATCTTATTTTCTTAATACCCTAGTTAGGATACTGTTGATTCTCAATAATGCTGTTAACAATGTCAATAAGTATTCTTAGGAAAGAAAAATAATTATATTAATATTTTAGAGAAGCTTTTTCCCCCTCCCTTTTTCTTTTTGCTTCAAAATACTGCACTCCAGTAATGCTTTTTTTTTTTTTTTTTAACATTGCAGGCTTAAGTCTCCAGCTCAAAAAAATATTGATTCTTTCATCTGTAGGATGTTCTTGGTCACAGCACATAGCACAGATGAATGAAAATACATGTACTTACTACCCCTTTCAAAAAAGGCTTGCCATCTGTCCATGGCTTTTCATGTTAAAAAAAAAAAAAAAAACTAAGTTCCTTGTTTTAATGTTATATAAACATCTCTACAGAACAGTCCTAAATGAAGGTTCTATCCCAGGAATGTGAAAGAATGGATGGGGAACTGAAAACTTTTTATAATGATGCATGTCATCTAAAATCCAAGCACTATGTTAGTTTCTGGGGGATCGGAAGAAACATGCCTGCTTTATAATTTCTAGATACATCCACTCTGATGAGATCAAGAAGGACAATTGTACAGAAAACCGCATTAGTGTTTTTGAGAAATACCTGATGGACACAGAATGGTTGATTAAAGCTACTATGACAAAAGAATTGTATGAGCGGTAGTCAAGGTTTCCATTCTTAGGTAACGTTTAATGTTGGTTCAATAAGACAGGAAATGTACCTCACATTTCATTAGCTATGTATTACCACTTAAAAATTTTTAATTTTATAATTATAGCATGCTCATCCCTGGTTTGGAAAAGCAAGATTTCCTAGACTAAGAATGGGATGCAAATTGTTTAACATTACTTGGTAAAATCCCTTAGTTTGTTTAATATTTTATCATTTAAAAAGTTCATTTGAGCACATTATCATATTTAAATAACCAACAAAACTGTGACTGGGGCACATCAAATCTATTTATTTTTTTATAAACATAAGATATTAACAGATTTGCCACAATAAATTAGTTTTCAAAATCAGAACATATGTAATTTCCTTGACAAAGTATTTCATTAACTATGCAGCTGTACACAATCCCACTAGCCTCCAAATTTGCAGTGAAATATTGTGGTTACATATATCACTACTCTCGCCTATGGACTCTTAATCATCATGAATAAGCATAGCTACATTTTTTTTGCAACTCATCTCATGAAAGGCCCTGCTTTAATTGAGTACTTGTAGTCATCATTTGATCTTACTGACAATCATTACCATTATCTTCAAACTACAGATAGAAAATCAAAACAAAAATGGTTAAATAACTTGTGAAATATTACTCTAGCAGTATGTGGCAGAGCCATCACTAAAGCACAAGCCTTGCTTTCCTTTGGAGTTCATGCTGTCTCATATGAAGAATATTATATTTATCTGTGTGTCACTTAAAATATATAACATAATAGTGTGAGAATGCTATTTACTGAGTACATATTGATTGATTGAATGAATAACCAAATAAACAGAACTTCAGATAAAGAGAAAAAAATCATCTTCAAAGAGTAAAGAGGGAAACAGTTCAAATCAATCTTAACAATATAACCAAAATCCTATAAGAATACAAAATATAGAAGGACCAGAGAGTCTTAATATTCTGTTTACCTCAACAAGGATATAGATCTCAGACAAAAAAAAAAAACAAACAAACAACATAATAGAGTATAATCTAAGACATAAGATAAAATAGGAAATCATACTAATAACTTTGTGTGAGTCATCTAGGTTAAGGGCAAAGATAGTGAGATAAAGGTGGGGCCTCTGCCTAATATAATTGATATGAACTACAGAGAGAACTGATATCTCTGCTGAAAGAGATATTATGCCTTTAGACTGAGCTAAGAAATTTAAAATTTGATTATTTCATATAATTTTAGTCTTGTGTTCTCTGTTGTCAAGATCAGGGTATCATTCAAATTCGCATGTCCAACTTTTAGCTCAAACACTGTTACAGAATAATATATAAGTAAATACTTGTAAAATTTCTTAATGGTTATGGTACATTACCTTAAAATAAGAAAACAAAAGATAATTTGAGAATGTATCAATATACTCATTCCTGAGTAATACAAAAGAGAGATATCATTAGACAGGTATGACTATTACATCTTGAATTTGTATTCTATGAAGCTTAAAATGCCTATTTACATATACAACATAGTTATCTGAAATATGCTTGAAAGATACATGCGGAATTTGGAAAAGCAAGGGAACAACTGATTAAAGATGTTCTGTTTGTGAAGGAGCAATGCAGATGAAATGTAAATTTAAAAAATATGAATCTTTCTGATTATGTTAACTTGGCAAAAGATGTGAACAGACTCCAAGTTGCAGGGAAGGGACACATATATTAAACATATTGCAAAAAGATTACCTGACCTAATTGGTTTGGCTCAGTGGATAGAGCATCGGACTGCGGACTGAAGGGTCCCGGGTTCGATTCCGGTCAAGAGCTTGTACCTTGGTTGCGGGCACATCCCCAGTGGGGAGTGTGCAGGAGGTAGCTGGTCGATGTTTCTCTCTCATCGATGTTTCTAACTCTCTATCCCTCTCCCTTCCTCTCTGTAAAAAATCAATAAAATATATTTTTTTAAAAAAAGATTACCTGAATTGAGATTAGTTCTCACAGGCAGAATCAAGTTGGTGAAAGACCATGGAATTCATAGCAGCAGCATAGCTCTGAGGGCTCATGGACATGCATTCAAGTACCAGCCCACCCATAGACTTGACTTTCTGACTCTTGGCAAAAAAAAGTAGCCCTTAGAAATTATAGTATCTTCTTCTGTAAGAAGGGGTCTCAGACACACGTACTCCATTTGCTTGTTGTATGGATTTTAAAAGATAAGCATAGAAAGCACTTAAACAGTTATCTAACCTATTAGCAAACACTAGCTATTGCTATTGTGTTTTGACTGTTTAGATTTTTTAAATGCCAATCAATAACCAGTAATTATGTAAGAAAAATGAGGAGGGACTTGACTTTCAGATGAAACTGAAAGAATTTGACTACAGTGAAGTTATGTAACATATAAGAATACAGAAACAATTTGGGGCCAAATGCTTGTGTGAAGAGATTTTAAAATGGAGGCACCTTGGCAAACTCCAAATGATAAACCTTATGCCTGCATATAGAAGAACTGACTCAGACTTAGCCTTTCTTCTCAAAGCTGTCATCTCCCCACAATCACCCCATACTGATGTCTAGTTATCTAGTGCAAACAAGCCTTGAAGACATTTTGCAAAGTCCCTCATCTAACCCATCAGAAGTGCTCTACAACCATCTCCATTTCCTGCTCCATAACCATCCCTATTTCCTGCTTTTAGCCCTGGGCTTGCCCTCTTTTCAGTGGAGCCCCTGACTTTGCTTTGTATTTGTGCTGCTCAGTTCCTGGACTATAATATGCTCAAATAAACTTGGAATTTGATCAAATTAAAATCATTTTATTTTTGTTGACACTTGATACCAATCCTAGGCAAGGGATTACATTATTCTAGATAGAATACAAGTCGCAGGGGTGGGCAAACTTTTTGACTCGAGGTCCACAATGGGTTCTTAAACTGGACCGGAGGGCCGGAACAAAAGCATGGATGGAGTGTTTGTGTGAACTAATATAAATACAAAGTAAAGGAGCGGAGGGGAGAGCAAGAGAACCGGATAGAACAGCCGGATCCGGCCCGTGGGCCGTAGTTTGCCCACGGCTGGCGAGAAGCTAGTAACACAAAGCAGTGCATGCAAAAAAATTTAATTTTAGAAATTATAATTTGGTTTACAAGTAACTTCAAATTTTATATATATCACATATACAAACATGCATTTCTATCTGTAGTTATACTTATATTTACATTAACATTTACTTTATATTCATGTTTATGTTCATGTTACATTTGCATTTACATTTATACCTACATTTATGTATATGTATATGTATGTGTTTATGTATATGTATTTGTATGTTTACATTTAGGTTTAGGTTTTTAAATCTAATATCTAGTAAAGAGCTTTTATCTAGAATACATAAAGTGTCTACAACTTAATAATAAAAAGACAAAAAATCCTATCAAAACTGGTAAATTGTATGATTAGACATTTCTATAAAGAAGACATAAAACAGCAAATAAGCCCATAAAAGAATGCTTAACATCATTAGTCATCAAGATAATGAAATCAAAATCACAATGAGACACCACTTTAGACACACTAGGAAAAATGTTGATGAGGATCTAAAGAAATTGAACTCCTCCATACACTGTTGGTAGAAATTAAAATGATACAGCTATTTTGTAATATAATGGTATATCTTCAGAAGTGAAACATAAAGTTACCATTTGGTTCAGCAATTATGTTTTTGAGTATTAAAGATAATTGAAAACACATGTCCATGCAAATACTTGTACATGAATGTTCATAGCAATAGTATTGATAATAGCCAAAAGGTGAAAAATATATCAAGCTCTATGTGATGATATGTGACACAAAGTATACATCTAAGCAATTTGTATGATTCTGCCATAAAAATGAATAAAGTACTGATGCATGCTACAGCATGGCTAAACCTTGAAAACATGCTAAGGAATTTAAACAAGACACAAAAGGCCACATACTGTATTGTGTATATGTGTCACATATTATAAAATTGCATTTTTATAAATATGTCTAGAATAGCAATCTATGGAGATAGAGGTGTATTAATAGTTATTAGGGTTGGGAAATGGGAGACTGACAGGTGATAGCTAATGAGGAAGTTTTGTTAAAGTGATACAAATATTCTAAAGTTGTTTATGGTGATGGTTGTTCAACTCTGAATATATAAAAACAACAACACACAGAAAAAAACACATCAAATTGTTAAATGTAAGTTCTTAATAAAGCCCTTACCATCACCACCACCAAGACATTAAGAAGCTAGCTTTTACCTTTTTTCTACTGTTAAAAAAAAAACAACAAAAAATACTAAAGTTCATATTTGTCAGAAATGTAAAACTGCAATTTTATACATTTTCTGATTATAATTTCCTGTTTTTGTAAAACAATTCTTCTGTTTAGGGCCATCATTAAAATCCTGGTTCAAGGTTTTCATAACCTCAACTTCATTAGCAGAATTTTTGTAACATTTTTTTGTCTTGTTCAGTGTTTCTTTCCAATTAAATTCTCTTTGGGTTTGCCAAGCATTGCTCCCATGTTTAATTTCTTGATATGCGGATTCTGCAGACCTTCATAACATTGGGGAATACTGTTAATTTCACCAGCTATAGATGTGTCTAACTCACAAGGTTATAATCAGGGTTTAGTTGTTTTCACTCCCTCCCCCTCCTTCTGGCAACTCCTGTGGCAGAATACAATGATAAAAAATATTCTTTTGTTATCCATAAATGACAAAAGAATATTTTTTGTCATTGTATTCTGCCACAGGATGAACAAAAATAGATACAGAGACAGAGAAGCATCGAACAGACTGTCAAACTACAGTGGGAAGGCTGGGGAGGGTTGGAGGGAGGGGAGGTAAAAGATTAACCAAAGGACTTGTATGCATGCATATAAGCATAACCAATGGACGCAAGACACTGGGAGGGGGGTGAGGGCATGTGCCGGGGGCTAGGGGAGGCTGGGGGAAGGTCAATTGGAAAAAAAAGGAGACATATTTACTACTATTTGTAATACTTTAAACAATAAAAAATAATAATAATTTAAAAAAATATACTCTTTTGTTCAAAAGTTTCACAGCATTTTGTTATCCACTCTCTTCCCCTCCCCCTATATTGAGTGAAGTGAAATACCAACTGATGTATCTGGCTTTTATTCACATGTTTAGTAAATACCAATAGAGAATCTAAGCCCTGGACATTAATATTTGCATCATTTGCATTGGTATTTGATATCAACTTGAAATAATACTTGAGACAGATTAATTAAGAGGAAAAGATAGTGTCTATGCAAAAAAGTTTGAAATGGATAAATATCCACCCTGGCCAGTGTGACTCAATGGTTAGAGTGCTGGCCTGAGCAAGGAGGGGTCAAGGGCCTGTACCTGGGTTGCAGATTCAGTCCCCAGCCCTGGTCAAGGTTCTTGTGGGAGGCAACCAATTGACGTGTCTCTTTCACATCTATGTTTCTCTCTCTCTTTCTTTCTCCCCCACCCCCCAAGTGTATCTTCCCCTCCTTCCCTCCATCCCCCCCTCCCTTTCACTCTGTCTAGAAAACAATGAAAAAATATTCTCAGGATTAACAAAAATATATATATTTTAAAAGAAACTGATAAAGATCCAAATTCAAATAAATAGTTTACTACTATGGAAAGTGTTTTGAAATCAGTGAATTACCTGTTGTGAACAAATTCAGTTATTTCATTTACACTTGTATCTATTTACATTTATTTTCCATTTAATTTAGCTATGTTTCCATATTAATTGTCATATATTTAATATACTTTTCCTCCAGAACTTAATATTTGAGAATTGAAGACTACTCAAAATTTGATAGGAATGTTTATTTTCCAGGCATCGCTAGTGCTGCATGTAGTAAGCAAAGCTTAATATATCACTTACCTCATTAAGGGAGAGCACTATCTTGGCAAAAGTTTGGTAGTATTTCCAATGATAAGGTCAAATTTATTGGGATTTAAAAATATAGCTTAAGCAATTTTTTTATTGTGAGATTTGATTGATTGGAAAAGATCTATATATATAAAACCCTAATATGCAAATAGACCAAATGGTGGAATAACCGAACAACCAAACAACCAAACAAACGGTTGCTATGACGTGTGCTGACCACCAAGGGGCACACGTGGAACATGGTGGGAGTCGGCAGCAGGCGGCAGAGTGCGGAACATGACAGGCATTGGCCGTGGCAGGAGGGTGGAGCAGGTGAGCAGGGGCACCAGACCAAGGCGGGGCACTGGTCACTGTCATCAGGGAGAGCCTCTGGTGGTTACTGAAAATTCTTTGCTCCTATGCACCACAGTCCTGCTGGTCGCTCGCACTGCAGGCACCCCGTGCCAGCCCCAATTGCTCAGCACCATCAGCAGGTGCAAGTGGCAGCTGGTGGCTCCAATCACCCCTCGGGGCTTCTCCACCTCCCCTTGCTCCTGAGGGGCGATTGGGGCTGGCAACCGCCGCTCGCACTCACTGATGGCGCTGGCCCTATTGCTCCACGCCATCAGCAGGTGCAAGTAGGGCCGATGCTGTGAGCATGTGGGAGCGGCAGCAGTGGGAGCTGGGCTGCTAGCAGACAGGGGACCAGGGGCCGCAGTGGGAGGGGCCAGGCAGGGGTGCAGAGGATGGACCAAGACCTGCCCCTGTGCCCACTGTAGCCTCACAGCACACAATTCCTTTCAAGGTGCATGCATTCCTGCACTGGGCCCCTAGTCATAATGTAATAGTTTATAATTTTGGAGGAAAACCTCTGAGGTCAATGGGTAAATGATATTGGGATGTTTGTTGATTCTATTAAGACTTCATGATTAGCTTTATAGTGCAGTTTGAAATCAAGGAGCCTGATATCTCCAAGTTTGTTACTCTTTCCCAAGATTTTTTTTTTTTTTTTTTTTGGGAGGGGGGGCTATTTGTGATCTTTTTTGATTCCAAATAAATTTTAGAATTATTTGTTCTGGTTCTGAAAAGAATGACATTGATATTTTCAGGATTGCACTGAATCTGTGGATTGCTTTGGGTAGCATGGTTATTTAATGCTAATCTTCCCAGTCTAGAGCACAGTATATTTTTCCATTTATTTGTATCTTTTTCAGTTTATTTCTTGAATGTCTTATAGTGCTGAGAGTACAGGTCTTTTACCTCCTTGGTTAAATTTATTCCTAGGCATCTTATTATTTTTAATGCAATTGTAAATTGGATTTTTAAAATTTCTTTTGACCATTTGTTATTAGTATATAAAAACACGAAATATGTCAGTACATCCTGCTACTTTGCTGAATTCATATGTTAATCTATCATTTTTGGTGGATTTTTTAGTGTTCTTTCTATATAGTATCATGTTACCTACAAATAGTGACAGTTTTCCTTTTTTCTTTCCAATGTGGATGCCTTTTGTTTCATTTCCTTATCTGATTGCTGTGGCTAGGACTTCCAATTTTATATGAAATGCGAGTGGTGAGAGTGGGCATCTTTATCTTGTTCCTGATGTTAAAGGAAAAGTTTTCAGCTTTTCTCATTGAGTATGATGTGTGCACCCTTATGTACAATGCAGAATTATTTATAGTAGCCAGGATATGGAAGGAAACTAGGTATTCATTTTTGCTAAATCAATTAAAAAAAAAGAAGTGGCATATTCATATAATGGAATATAATTTAGGATTAAAAAATAATGAAATCTTGCTATTTGCAACAATAAGGATGGACCTAGGGGGGTATTATGCTGAGTGAAATAAGTCAGACATAGAAAGACAAACATATGAATTCACTTACATGCAGAATCTAAAAAAACAAAACAAGTGAATATAATAAAAACAGACCTTAGAAACAGAGAACAAACCAATGATTGCCAGAGGGCAGTGGGATTGTGGGGATGTTTGAAAAAGGAAAAGGGGAAAATAGTCAATATTACTGTGATAAATTTGCATGGTGTGATACTAGACTTAGTGTGGTAATCTCATGGTAAGGTATATAAATGTTGAATTATTATATTCTACACATGAAACTAATTTAATATTTTATATCTACTATATTTAAATTACAAAATAAAAATTAAATTACAAAAATAAATAAAGGCTTGATGAATTTTCAGGGAATTTATGTAATAGAGTTTAAGTTATTTTCCTGAGCAAGAATCTCCTGGAATAATGGGACAATAGACAGTAGTGTGAGTGCAGAAAATTTAGGTTCTCTGTTGTTTTAACAGTCTTCACAGAAAGGAGATCTTTGAACTTGCTTTTGCATCTTTCAGCCAAATTATTATTGAAAATTAGAACAGAAGTAATTATACCTATTTCTTTGTGAAGAACAGATAAAGAAAGAATTCAACTGAAAGTTTTCACAGAGAAATGACAGATTGAGATACTGAGTGTCTATATGAAATAAACAAAAGAACATAAATGAAAACACTTGATGCTATGGCCTATTTAATAAGAAATGAAAATTTATTACTAAAACAAACAAAAGCAAAATACAAAGCATCAGCTATAATGGGCTGGAAAATACAGAATACAATTTAAATCATAATCAAGTAACACCAGGTAAAAATGGAATTGAAGAAGGGAAGATATATGAGTACAATAAGTACCCAAGTTATCTTTATTCATTTGATTTCATTTGACTTCTGTTTTTTTCTTAAAATTAACAAAATAAAACATATAATTCACAATTAATCAAATATCATGGTTTAAAGGCAAGAACCCAGAGTCTAAAATGAGATACTTGTGAAGTTGTAATTCTATTTAAGCTTTAGTTCTGCCACTTTCTACTTATAGCAAATTATATAACTGTAGTTCTTCATTTTGTTTGTATGTCTGTGTGTGTTTTGTAATCTTGGGGAAAAGCAGAAAAAAAAATTAGTTGCCATTGCTTTAAGTGAGATTATATATACAATCATTACATATATACCACCAGATTAAAATCAATAAATCTTAATAAAAATAGCTCCATTATTTATATTAATATTCCACTATTTATACTTATATTTTGAGGTAAAGATCAGTTATAATTAAGAAAAACAAAATTAGGTTTCCCCTAAAAAAATCAGGATTTTGAAATCAAGTATAATTTAATTACTGTGGTCTCAGGTTCAGGATTAAATGCCGATAAATGAATAAAATTTTATGTTTTCTAGTTACTTTATATACTTTACATTCATCTTTGTTTACTTGTGTTCCATTGATATTTCATTTTGAACTTGTAAGAGGATTTAGGCAATACTGTGATGACAACTTCGGGGAGTTTCTTTATCTAGTTGGAATCATCCAATGCTCAAAGTGGGAGGTACATAACACAATATGCCAACAAGGGAAGATATAAAAAATAAAATAAAATTTTAAAAACAGAGACACTTTCCAAAGGAGGAAATGGACATTTCTGAAACTGGAGTACATCTATGCTTTGCATTCTTGTTCTTCTCCTTGCCTCTGGAGGTCTTGATAATGATCTCTCTTTGGTGTATTTGAGAATGATATATTTAAACCCAGGAGGATTACAGAAGCATTCAAATGTGGCCTTTGAAGTATCTTAAAGCTTCACTAAAAAACCCCTTTGGGGCCAAGGCATGGTTCCCTCAATTGTGGGTCATCTTATTCAGCAGCAGTCCTGTGGTTCCTGGAGTGGTAGGGATTGGTTTAGAAAGGCCAGTGGGTGTGGAAAAAGATAGATTGCTCTCAAGTTACAAGAGATCTCCTTCTATTACAAGGTGTTTGAGTTTGGACCAAATTTCTGAGTGACCCTAAATCAAGTGCTTAAAGGGCCAGATTGTAGGCCTTTTCAAGACTGAGTGGAGAGTGTGGGTGTTGTGTCCTGTTGGAGAATTGTCTTTTAGTTCTTCAGAGATAACAAAAGGGAAGCCTGAGTACTGTGGCATGCCGGGAAATAGTTTTCTTTGCTCAAGTATCATAAAAGTCTTCCAGAACACACTAGGACATAGAAGAAGTTAACCGAGTAATAACACAGACTATTCAGCTACTAATAATAAAATGTTATAAATCTTGTGGAAGATTGGAATTTGGTGAGCTTTTTTTTTTTAATGAAAGAGATAAAGAGATACTGCTGTCGTATAAATACAATGTAAACAAAAGAAAACTAATAGTGATAAAATATCAAAAACTAGCCCAAAACCAGAGACCTCAATTCTCTTCAAATGTATTTCAAATTTCAATGCAAACAAAATATATAAAACCAGTGTATTACTATAGATTTTTCTGGTAAGCCCTAAAGTTATTAAAGAAGATAAAAAGGGCTAAGAACAGTCAGGATCATTTCAAAAAGAGGCAGGATAGAAGAAATTATCCTATCATCTGTCAAAGCTTATTATGTTCTACTAATCAAGTTCTACTTATCTACTAATTAGAAAAATGTATTACATTTGAATCAGTAATGGGAAGGTTTAATAGTTCAGAAACATGTTTTCAAAGTTATCTTTGCATATACCAGAGGAAGAAAGCATATTCTATAAACAAATGTCTAGTGTTGGAAAGAATTTCTTACAACGGATGAAAATGCCAATAATAAAATAGGCATAAATATGACAACTCTAAAATGCAAAATTTTGTTTTAAAAAACACACACACACACCATAACAGATGAATAAGCATGATAGACAACATTACCAGAGATATACATAATAAAGGACTAGGTTTCAAAATTTATCAACACCTCCTAAATTTTAACAAGAAGGAGACAAACTTTGCAACAGAAATAAAAACATAGGCAAGATATATTATAGGCCATATAAGCATAGAAGAGAAAAATGAATGATCAAAAAATACATAGACACACACAGACATGAAGCCCCACATTACCTTTAACCAGGGAAAATTAATTAAACAGCAAGAAGGTACCACTTTAGGCACCTGAGATTTGGAAAAAATTCTAAAGCCCTGACAATACAATATATAGATGATTACTCTTGAAACTGCTTCTGAAATGTAAATTGTTATAATAACTTTGGAGAGTAGTGGGTAATGTCTAATAAATTTAAAAAAAAAAACCCACAACAACACTAGTAGCACAAAGGGAAATATAACAAACAACTCAATCAAAATAGGGGTGGAGATATTTAAAGGTTCACATAGGTAAACAGAATAAGTTGTTTCATAATTAAACAACTGAATTCTATAAAGAAGTTAAATTGAGTAGCACATGCCAAAATTATGCATCAATAATTCTAGTGAATATTACATCTACAAAATAACAAATTTTATTTTGTTAAAATTTAAAACATGTAAATTAACCTATATTTTAACAATATTATCACATTAAGATGTACAAAATACCCATGGCATATAAAGACCAGGATGATAACTTTTAGTGAGAAAATGCAGGGTATGCTTCAAGAAGGCTTCAAATTAATAATTCACATATTTATAAAACATGCTGTATATATGACAAAATATTAGTAAAAGATTAATAAATGTGGTAGCTACACATGTGTGTTATGTCATCACCTTTTTTGCAGTTTTGAACATCTTATAATAAAAAAAAATGGCACAAACTAAGTCATAGGCAAAAATCATACATACCGTGTTAAGAAATTATTGAGTTCTTTGGCATCAAAATTTCATATAATATTCATTTTCTAGACATCTAGTGTTTTTCACACCAAAATTTTAAATCATGTTTTTTTTTTCTCTAAGTGAAAAAAAAGAAAGGTGTTAGCTTTCTTCAATCATGCCCTTGCAATTGAAAAGAATTAAAATAAATATCGACAGTGGGCATGCCAAGGGCTATATTTCTGCATAGCAATTTCACAATACATAATGTAAGTCTTTAAAAAGTGGTTATACTTTTAATCTGAAATTTCTAAAAACTTACCATAAGGAAACACCAATAGATAAAAAGCTTTATATTGAAAGATATTTATTTTGGTATTATTTCTTATATTAAAAAATTTGAAAAATAAATATTTTAATAAAGTGACACAGGTTAAATATTTGGTAATGTGTTGTAAAATTGCAGCCATTATAATATTGTTTTCATCAAATAATTATTTTATGAATAAATTATATGTAAAATAAAAAAGGTTACAAATTCATAGTGCATTATATTCACACTAAGAAACATATGACTTTGAATACATAAAGATTTATATCAAAACAAAGATTTATTTTCAATTTTGTTTTATTAAAATATATTGAGAATATTTTATCTATCACTGTGTATGTATGTATTTATATAATTAAATAAATACTAATTTTCAAAAGTCATTGTTTTACTCCCCAATTCCAAAATTCTCAGCTTTTCACCAAATGTTCATGAGGGTTTCCTTGTATTCTGGTAGAGTTGTGTTTTCCATCACTGTAAGTAGAAATGTTAGGGATATTTTAGAAGGAATTCCTGTGAATTAGATAATAATATTGCACCTATGTTAAGTATCCTGATTTCATAATTATTATTGTACAGAAGTTATTGAGAAAATGCATATTTGTTTTAAAAATACACATAGGAGTATTTGATAGTAAAGCTAAAGAAAGTATCCAACTTATTTTCAAAGATGTAAAAAAAAAAACACATGTAAATATAGATAAATAGAAGAAGGATAGAATAATATGTAAACAGTGCAAGACTGAAACAATTGGTGAATATGGATAAGGATAAGCAGGACTTCCTTAGACTATCCCTACAAAAAAAAGTATAAATTTGAAATTACATGTGAACAAAAAGTTTCCAAAATATATAAGTTCAGTAAAATAACTCAAAAAAGAAGATTAGCCCTAGCCAGTTTGGCTCAGTGGATAGAGCATCAGCCTGCAGCTGTGGGCAAACTACGGCCCGAGGGCCGGCCCGCGGAGCCGAAAGAGCGAACGGTTCTCTTGCTCTCCCCTCCTCTCCTTTACTTTGAATTTATATTAGTTCACACAAACACTCCATCCATGCTTTTGTTCCGGCCCTCCGGTCCAGTTTAAGAACCCATTGTGGCCCTCGAGTCAAAAAGTTTGCCCACCCCTGCTGTAGACTAAAGGATCCTGGGTTCAATTTTGGTCAAGGGCACTTACTGTGTTTGCAGGGTCCTTCCTGGCCTGGGCCCTGTTCAGGGCGCATGCAAGAGGCAAGCAATTGATGTGTTTCTCTCACATAGATGTTTCTCTCTGTCTTCTCTCTCTTCCACTCTCTCTAAAAGATCAATGGAAAAATATCCCTAGGTGAGGATTAACAAAAAAATTAATAATAAAGAAGATTAGCTTTCCAATTATTTTCCAAATAGCCTCAACATAGCTGGCAAGTAGATTGAGAGAGGCACACATGAGGACTAGCATATATAATACAGTGGTTTGAGAAGCATGTCTTAAAAATATTATCCTATATAATAAAAGCCTAATATGCAAATCAACCTAACAGTAGAACAACTGGTTGCTATGATGCACACTAACCACCAGGGGGCAGATGCTCAAAGCAGGAGCTGCCCCCTGGTGGTCAGTGAGTTCACACAGGGGGACCACTGCTCAGCCAGAAGCCAGGCTCACAGGAGACAATTGTCAAGCCAGACAATGGTGGGAGCCTCTCCCACATCCACAGCAGCACTAAGGAGCAGCAAGCCAAGAAGTAAGGAGCAGCAAGCATGGGGGCGGTAAGGAGCGAGAGGTCCCAGACCTAAGCCGGCAGGCGGACATCCCCCAAGGGGTCCCAGACTGTGAGAGGGTGCAGGCCCGGCTGAGGGACCCCCCTGAGTGCACGGATTTTGTACACCAGGCCTCTAGTTTTTACATAAAATGGGAAGTAAAATTTATATATAAATTTGGTTACCAGAAGAATGGAGAGTTGGTAGAGACCACTGGCACTTTGCAAGTATCTTCATTATCCCCAGTATGCAGCTCTTGGAATCAGGGAGATCAGTTGACCCCTGTTGCCTGCCAGTACAACGCAGCAAAAGTAATATACCCCTCTGTACAGTGTTGTTAAGAATGTACTTTTAGGCTTTCCATAAACTCGAATTCACAGCCTACACAGATTGAAGCATTGTGTTCTGATGAAGCTACTTGCCTCCCTGATTTACTGCTTGGAACAAAATACCAAAGTGAGCCGCTTTCAATTAGACATGAGCAACAAGTAAGTATTTGCTCTAATTAAAAAACATCCATATCTATTTCTACATCTTTATCTATATACAGCTGAGAGTTTCCAATCACTTTGGACATTTAATAAAATATATGTGATTATATGACAGGTCTTGAAAAAGTAATTTCTGATTTTAAAGCAGAATTATGTTTGTTAATTTACTGCCAATATAATAATTTATGGTTCCTGTTAAGAACTTTACCAAGAAAGGGTTAATATCAGGTGTTTATGCACTATTGGAGCTATTCCTTAATATCTTAGATAATTTTTTATTTGCCATATCAAATCTACAATGTAGTCTAAATTAGAGCAGAAATGTTTCATCTTCTTTAATGCTTGCATTTGCTAAGTTTTAGCAATGTCTGAGAAGAATTAATTTTGATAGAACAAGCACATATAAATGAATAAACAATATAATGCAAATGTAAAAAGAAGTAAAGAGAAGCATTGGGTAAATAGTAGAAACTCTGTTGGCAATTACTAGTGTTTCCATAAACAAAAACAATATTTCAGATTACAAAACAGTGAATAATACATTTGTAAGATTATTATATAGAACTAGAGGCCCAGCACACAAAATCATGCACAGGTAGGGTCCATAGGCCTAGCCTGTGATCAGGGCCATGTTCTGCCTGTTCACCAGTCCCCGGTCCCTCCCTGCCGCCTACACCTACCTTGGTTCTCTGTTTGCCATCTGGCAATCTATCGGAGCCTGCGGGCTAGGGGGAAGCACCAAGAGGTCTGCCTTCCACCTGCTCACCAGTCCCCAGTCCTGCTCTGCCGCCGACACCCACCCTGGTTCCCCGTGGTTCCTTGTTCACCATCCAGCTATCGGAGTCTGTGGGCTGGGGGGAGGGACTGAGAGGTGGTCAATGCACCTCATAGCAACTCGTCAATTGGTCATTCTGGTCGTTACGCCATTATGGTTGCTGGCCTTTTATTATACAGGATGAGGGACAATACATGTATTTTCGTAGTGATTATTATTATATACTTTTAACTTTTTATTTTACATAAAAATTAAATGCTAACTTTTCTTGACTCTCCATGAATACCATTAATATGTCCATAATATTGATTTAAACCCATGGCATTTAAGAGCTTCAGCCCTCCATTGTCATGAATACACAGCTTCATTTCTAATTTGCTGTATATGTTTCTAAAACTGTTTAATTTTATGAAAAAATAGCTATTGGTATTCTTCTTCATTTTTTTCCAAGCTTAAGTAATTAGTCAGCATTTAAAGAAATAGTCTACAACTCATTCTTTTTTTAGGTGGGTCACTAAGAGTTTTGGAGTGAGTAAACATTTGGTTACTGCAGGGAGGCACAAATCAAAATTTTAATCTTTATTTGCTCTTATAATGCTCTAAGCAAACTAATTTCATTTGGAAGTTGCATAGAAACCTTCTCTAATACTTGGCCTTTCTCTCTGGCTATGAATAAAAGGGGTGAGTAAAGATAAGATTATATACATAGTCTTATGTAATCATTTAGCAATGAGCTGGTTTCAGACTCTAGAGTCTTTCTCACAGTAACTGTGTTTTTTTTAATATATATTTTCCCCTTAAATCATCATTATATTTATTATTCTCACAGTAACTGTTGAACTCTTACAATCCAGGTCTCAGAATTTTTAGGCTTGTAAACCCAAGAAAGTCATTTATCCACTCAGTTTAAGTGGTTGCCTCTGTAGAATACTAATTATAATATTAATTGTACAGTGAGAATTTAATGAGACAGTATGTGTGAACATTGTTTTGTCATCAGCAAAATTCTTTCCAAATAGGAGAGCTGATGTGATGTTGATGATGGGTACAGGGGAGACATTTAATAGATGCAGCGACATAGATCATGTGGCAATAGAGAACCATCTGTGGTGGAATGACCATACAGAGGGAATATTCCTGTGTTCAGTAGAAGGATAAATGTCATCTGATACCATTTCTCTTATCATTTCTATAAGAAAAACAATGTGGGCTGTCAGTGATTTTATGACTACAGTTATTTTATTCTATCTTCACAAGTAAATTTTTTCCCCAATAAGCCCAAGGGACCATGTAGAAACTCAAATGTATATTTTGAAATATGTAATTTTAAATAAATCTGTCACCAATAACAAATTAAATTGACCAGAGCTGTCACTGTTTGCAACAAAACCTAGTAAACTACATTATATTTGGCAGGTGTGGAACCAAGATAAGAAAGGTCAGAATTAATAGTTTATGGCAGCAGGCAAAATCAGCCTAGGAACCCATCTCCCCCTTAGAGCTGACTTCCTGGTGTAACATGAATATTCTAAGATTGCTATCTAAGGCTGTCTTCATCTAGACAGTGCTAAGATAGTGACTGCTTCTCTTTCACTTGTGACGCTTGCTTTCTGGGTTTTAAGGATGATCAAACTGCTTGTAACTGATATTTTCTCTCTGCAGTTATGGTGGTATAAAAAGGACTTTTGAAAATGTCTACTCTGTTACATAGTGCTTTTCATTTTAAAGTCTGAAGTTTTGGAACAGCTGTGATAAAATTTGTATAGACATCTCTGTGCCTCTTAAAAGAAAACATGTTGGTTTTCTCAGTCTTCAACTTTTGATGCTCAATTATTTTTTTTCATAATCAGTGTCTTCATTGATAAACCAAGTTCAAAGTCAGTACATAAATGTTTATTGGAAAGCTTGGTTCTGTGACCAGCCTACTGTAGAAACAGATCATCTTCTGTTCTAACATTTAGAACTTTAAGCAACTACAAATGGTTATGAAAGTGATGTGTATGGGTGGTGTAAGTAGAAACTAAAACTCCACCTTCCTTTAATCACCAAGCTTAAATTTATTAAGAATTTGCATCCTCCCAGAAGGGTGCCTATGTCTAAATTGAACTGAAATGCAAATAGGATAATAAAGACTCTGGCTTTAACATGTTTTAGTATTAAAGAAAACATAAATAGCCCGGCCAGCATGGCTCAGTGGTTGAGCATCGACCTAAGAACCAGGAGGTCATGGTTCGATTCCTGGTAGGGGCATGTGCCCGGGTTGGGGGCTCAATCCTCAGTGTGGGTGATGCAGGAGGCAGCTGATCAATGTTTCTCTCTCATTATTGATGCTTCTATCTCTCTCTCCCTTTCCCTTCCTCTCTGAAAATCAATTAAAAATATATATTAAAAATATAAATAAATAGAAACATATGCCATATGTATAGTATTAAAGACCTAATATTAAGATGTCCATATTTATCAATGCTTTATACAGGTTCAATTCAATTCTTATCAAGATTTCAATTATATTTTTTGCCACAGAGCACTCAGGAAGAACCAGGACTGTCCATTTGAAGGTGTTCTGGCAATGTTGGAACCTCAGGGACTTCACTGTAACGCATGCAAACAAATGTACAGGTGTTCGCATACAAGGTGCAGTCGATGCATGAATGAAAGCTTAGGACCATCCAGCAGCTTAAGAACATTTGGGAAGCAATTCAAGCGCTGGAGCCAGACATGGTAAGAGCCGTCCTGGAAATGCTGTAGCAAGAGCCAGTGCTTGCGAAGAGGAAAATGGAGATCCTTTATGTGACATCATTTTTCATACATAGTTGAAAAATGCCAATTTTCTGTACTTCATATTAATTTAAAAAAATAACAAACAAAAATTTATTCAATTTTTAAATGGTAAAGCCATGCTGTAATTGTTATTGAAATCCCCTAAAGCCGTGGTCGGCAAACTACGGCTCACGAGCCACATGCGGCCCTTTGGCCCCTTGAGTGTGGCTCTTCCACAAAATACCACAGCCTGGACGAGTCTATTTTGAAGAAGTGGCGTTAGAAGAAGTTTAAGTTTAAAAAATTTGGCTCTCAAAAGAAATTTCAGTCGTTGTACTGTTGATATTTGGCTCTGTTGACTAATGAGTTTGCCGACCACTGCCCTAGAGTTTAATGTATGGCTCCCGAGAGGGGTAAGAAAAGAAAATGAAGGGGGAGAAAAAAAGCAGCAGCAGACCTTGAAATCCCCAGGAAGTCACTTCAGCAGGAGGAGGCGGGGCATGCAACCAATGGGAGAGTACAACAACAATGCCTGCCTGCATCTTTCCTGACTCTGAGATTAAAGCAAGAAGAGCACAGATCTTCACTATGTGGAGGGCAAGGTAGTTTTGTGTTCCTTAACTCCAATAAGCTCAGGGTAAGCCACTTCTGTAATGCTTGCATGACTGCCTGCCAGGGTCTGGGAGTGGGGGATGGTTAGTTGCTACAGTGCTAAGAGCTGAATTTGACTGAAACCAAGTGTGCTTTACTATTCAAGCCTTCCGTGAAGGTTGCAAGCCTTGAGAAGACTCCAAAGTTACAAAATGGTTACATCAGACAAATGCTGTCAGTGCAGTTGTTGTCTGGTGCAGAGACAGGTTGCTGGTGATTCCTCTTGGACCATCTTCCTAGAATCCTGCTATCAAACCATTTTAGGGAGGTACATTTGATATGGCCTTCACTCTCGGCTGCTGCATAGTATGGAAGTGTAGAGGAGTTCAGTTTAACAGTTAAGGATATGGATTCCCACCCTCACTCAGCCACTTAATACTTAAGTGATACAGAACAAGTAATTACCCAAATGAGATTCCAGTCCCTTCATCTAAAAGCCGTAGATGTGCTGGGCAGCTTCTGAAAAAGGTTTACCATGATACTCACAAGCACTACTCACCCCCTTTCATGTGTGCTTGACCTTTTCACTTCTAATAAAAGAATGTAATGAACATGATGGGATGTCACTTACAAGATTAATCTATACTTTTTTTTTTTTTCTTGTTGACCTCTCATGCTTGCCCTCTTGCTTGCCTGCCTGCTCGGATGAAGTAACCTAACATGTTGAGGAGGCCCATGTGGCTGCCAGCCATCAGTGAGAAACTCAGGCCCTTGATCCAGTAGCCCATGAAGAATTGAATCTCCTACAATCCTGGAAATTAACCTTTCCCACAGAGAGCCTTGATCTGACCACAGCCCGGGACTGTAGTCTGTGAGAAACCCTGAAGCAAAGGCCCCGATCAACCTTCTTCAGATTTCTGACCAATAGAAACTATGAAACAATAAATGTGAATTTTTTTATAGGAGAATACCAATACAACTTAGCTGGTCTGAGTTATTAAAACAAATACCTCAAAATTCTATACCAATTGAAAGGAACTATGTTTCCCTCAAGGCAGGAGATTTCTTGCTATATTTATTTCAAAGGTATACGATTTATAATCAGTTTATAATAAAATCAACTAACCTAAGGAAAAGTATTTATGATTATTATTTAAAGAATCTGAGACCTTTCTGCTTCATAAGCAAAACATATTCAAGTGGATATGTCAATTGTTGCTGGCCACAATACAACCAGATTCTTTTCCTTATTACTTGGTATCAGCTATTATAATCGCTGACTATTCATAATTTAATATTTATTTTTGACTAGCAGATAATCAAATGTACCTTCATAGCCAAAACTTTGAAATCAGTGTATTACTAACCTTATTGTCCAACCAGGTAAAATTCCAAGAAAATTATTTTATCAAGAGATCAGAAAGTAGGATTATTTTAAAAAATAAAATAATCCTTCCTTTTTTTCTGTAAGAGGAAGGATGTACAAACTTTAATGTATTTAGGAATTAATTTGAAGATGCTTCCTTGAGATGAGAAAAAAAGAATCATTGAGAGAATTTTCTCACTTGTCAATGTAACCAGCTAGTAAGTAGTGCTATTCCCTTTTAAGTATGGAAGTCTGACTTCAGAATTTGTATTCTGAACTAATATATTCCATGTTACTAGTAATAGCAGTAGCCATGATTATACTAATCACCTGATTGACATTTTTCAGATATTTTGTAAATGTTTCCTGTATATATTGCAATTAATATTATGAGATGACTATGTGATATAGGCATTGATGTT
Source organism: Plecotus auritus (assembly GCF_963455305.1). NCBI lineage: Eukaryota > Metazoa > Chordata > Mammalia > Chiroptera > Vespertilionidae > Plecotus > Plecotus auritus. The sequence goes on from NC_137782.1 coordinate 121,883,850, forward strand.
AGCATTTTATTAGGTTAAGCAGAAGGAAAATAAATGAAAGTATACTGGGGTGCTAAATGTCTTCATCTTGCTAAGTCAAACTTTCTATGTTAGAATTCATGTGTTACATGAATTTCAAGACGCGAGTGTTGTTGTGACTGAGTTTCATCCCACAATCATTATTTCCAGAGTTGTTCTAAGCATAATAATGTGTAAGTCAGAGAGACATGTAGAAACAACCTTTAAAGAAATTTAACGTATCCAAGATTACCAGGCAGATAAGAAGAATCAGAACTTGTTTAGTATGTCCTATGGGACTTTGTTACATTATATTATACATCCATGCACTGAATGATCTCAATGATTACCCATTCGAAAAAGCTGGGCCAAAGAGGGAGTTAGAAGTGATTCTTGCCCTTGGAAGGCACACACTTTGTGAAAATTAGCTATGCAGGCATTTAAAGAGCTGATAATGTTTGACTTGTTTTATACTTCAAATATGCTAAGATATGCATAAATATGATCATTTTCTAATCCTTTTATATTCCAAAGTCTAAAGGTGAGCAGGGATAAATGAAGAAGTTAAAAAATACAAGTAGTCCAGCTGGCATGGCTCAGTGGTTGAGAACCAACCTATGAACTAGGAGGTCAAGGTTCAATTCCAGGTTAGGGCACATGCCCGAGTTACAGGCTCAATCCCCAGTAGGGAGCATGCAGGAGACAGCCAATCAATGATTCTCACTCATCATTGATGTTTCCATTTCTTTCCCCCTCTCTCTTTCTCTTTCTGAAATAAATTATAGATATAGATATAGATATAGATATAGATATAGATATAGATATAGATATAGATATAGATATAGATATAGATATAGATAGACAAAAACACAAGTAGTTCAGTATTGTTGCCAAGTCTTTTTGTTTCACATCGGGCCATTTTAGTGTATCCTTTCCCCATTCCATCGCCAGCCAAGAGCTATTGTAGCTCAAACTGCAGATGGTTCAGGAATGGAACACACACTGTCCTGGGTTCCAGCTGGCTATCAGAACCTCAGAGAGGAGCTGATGAGCCACATACCAGCAAGCTTCTCTTTTCCCTCCTTTACTTTTTTCTATGTAAAAAAGTATGTTTGCAAATGAGTAGGAAATTTTCCTGTGTTAATCAGGAGAGGTAATCTTATGGACTCAGAAGAAGCAAAATGAAGCTGGAAATGCTAACTTTTCCCTTCTTCCTGCTGAGCCCTAGTGCTCTTCTCTCTCCAGCCCTCTTTGTAGGGAGAAGAATTTTGCTTAGACTTGGCAAGACCAAGCAGGCTATACCTCCCAGTAAATATTAGGATTGAGTAGTTCCTTGAAGATTCTGCATACCAAAATGATGAGAAAGAATCAGATTAATCCAACAGAATAATCAGGCTCTGAGTAGTTTGGAGAGTAACTAGAAGAAATATTATGGTCCAATCTAACCTAGACCCCTCCTCCCCTGCCACCCACCATAAGCTAGTAAGTAGTAAGTCAAATTCGACCCACAGAATTATAAATTTGAATCAAACCCCCAGAAACAGCCTAATGATATGTTGTTATATTGTAAATCAGCGAGCTTAACAGAAGATGCCTTAGTGAGCCAATTAATTTGCAGTCTTTTATTATGCTAACAGGCTCAGAGGAATATTGCTTCTCAAATTCTGAGCAAAAGAATGGAGGAAGCTTTCCCTTTTTATATTTTCTAATGCCTTTTGTCTGCTAAATATGGGAGTTCTGGTCCCTTTTGCAAGTTTTCAAAGAGCCCTATGTATGCTTAGTATATATCTTGCAGGAAGCCTGTAACCTTAAGTACAACACAGTTCTATTCAGATAACTAAAACACCTAGCATGAGACAATGGGCGTAGTATCAGCCCCTTACATTAGATGGCTAGCCTGCAAGGTCAGACAGCTAAGTTTATCTTCCCTATTATTCAAGCAAGCTAAAAAAGCAAAGTTACTTTATACAATAAGGGACCTTCTAAAAACAACAGAGTTGACTCACAGAACAAGGGACCATCTAAAAATAGCAGAGAATTTCAAACAGCAGTTTTACAAAATAGAGATTATTATGCTTCAATGTAATGGTGAGAATTATAAGACAATAATAATTACTTATTGAAATCCAATTAAAAACAAGTTTGTTTCTGGGGAATGAGACATAGGACATACCCACCATTTTCCACTGGAACATTTCTTTCTTTTTTTTTTTTTTTTTTTACTTTATTTTATTTTTTATTTTTTTTTAATTTAATAAATCATTATTGTTCAGATTATTACAATTGTTCCTCTTTTTTCCCCCATAGCTCCCCTCCACCCTATTCCCACCCCACCCTCTGCCCTTACTGCCCACCCCCGTCCTCATCCATAGGTGTACGATTTTTGTCCAGTCTCTTCCCGCACCCCCCACACCCCTTTCCCCCCGAGAATTGTCAGTCCACTCCCTTTCTATGCCCCTGATTCTATTATATTCACCAGTTTATTCTGTTCATCAGATTTTTATTCACTTGATTTTTAGATTCACTTGTTTATAGATATGTATTTGTTGTTCATAATTTTTATCTTTACCTTTTTCTTCTTCTTCCTCTTCTTAAAGAATACCTTTCAGCAATTTCATATAATACTGGTTTGGTGGTGATGAACTCCTTCAGCTTTTTCTTATCTGTGAAGCTCTTTATCTGCCCTTCCATTTTGAATGATAGCTTTGCTGGGTAGAGTAATCTTGGTTGTAGGTTCTTGCTATTCATCACTTTGAATATTGCTTGCCACTGCCATCTGGCCTGCATAGTTTCTGTTGAGAAGTCAGCTGACAGTCGTATGGATGCTCCCTTGTAGGTAACTGTTTTTCTCTTGCTGCTTTTAAGATTCTCTCTTTGTCTTTTGCTCTTGGCATTTTAATTATGATGTGTCTTGGTATGGTCCTCTTTGGATTCCTTTTTTTTGGGGTTCTCTGCACTTCCTGGACTTGTAAGTCTATTTCATTCACCAGGTGGGGGAAGCTTTTGGTCACTATTTCTTCTAATAGGTTTTCAGTATCTTGCTCTCTCTCTTCTTCTGGCACTCCCATAATTCTGATGTTGGTACGCTTGAAGTTGTCCCAGAGGCTCCTTACACTATCTTCATATTTTTGGATTCTTTTTCCTTTTTGCTTTTCCGGTTGAGAATTTTTTTTGCTTCTTTGTATTTCAAATCTTTGACTTGATTCTTGCGATCCTCTGGTCTTCTGTTAGATCTCTGTATAATATTTTTTATTTCAGTCAGTGTATGCCTAATTTCCATTTGGTACTTTTTCATATCCTCAATGGTCTGACTAAATTTATCAGTCTTTTCTAGAAAATTCTTGAAAAACCTTATAACCGTGGTTTTGAATTCTATATCCAGTTGTTTGCTTTCCTCCATTTCCTTCATTTGTGATCTGTTTCTTTGTCTTCACATTTTGGCTGCTTCCCTGAGTTGACAGAGTGGCTTTGTGTGCTAGGTGTCCTATAGGGCCCAGTGGCTCAGCCTCCCCAGTTACCTGAGGTGGACACTCTTGGTGCACCCCTTTGTGGGCTATGTGTACAGTCTTGTTGTAGTTAAGCCTTGATTGTTGTTGGTATCACTGGGAGGAATTGACCTCCAGGCCAATTGGCTGTGAGGATCAGCTGTGTCTACGATGGGAGAACTTCTGTGCTGGAGACATCCTTATGAGACAAGACTTGCAAAAGCCTCTGTGCTCAACTTGGATGGGGCGGAGTCTCAGGGCGGATCAGACAGCATTGGTTTCTCATCAGCACTGCCATAATAGGCCCCTGGGTCTCAGTGTCCCGTGGTAATTGCTGTAAGCACTTCTGAGAGAAAGCTTCCCTCTAGTTCCACCTGCTGCCAGACAGTCCAGTTTCTCCCTGAATGTGTCTGGGTCCCCAGAGTCTTGCCCGAAACTGGAGTTCAGTGCAGTCGGGAGCTTTTGTCTCCCTCCCACTTGAGAAAGCCAGCCACATACTCAGTTGCCCGCCCTCTCCCCGTGCGCCTCGGTACCTCTGCCTTCCGCAGTTCCTCTGAGTCTCAGTGTGCTTTTATCTTTCCTGACAGTCCAGTTTCACCCCATATGAGTCTGGGTCCCCAGAGTCTCTCCCAGTACTGGAGTTCAGTGCAGTTGGGAGCTTTTGTCTCCCCGCCACTTGAGAAAGCCAGCCCTCTCCAAGCACAAGTCTCAGTACCTCTGCCTCCTGCAGCTCCTCTGAGTCTTTGTGTGCTTTTCTCTTTCCTTCTAGTTGTAGAATTTCCACTCAGCCAGCCTTCCTGTGGTTCTGGATGATGTCCATTTTGTCTTTTAGTTGTAGTTTTGAAATTGTTGTGCAAGGCAGCAGTTTAGGTGTTTACCTGTGCTGCCATCTTGGTTTCTCCTCTCCACTGCAACATTTCTGTAAATGTAATTAAAAATCTATAGCTAGTAGATTGAGGAAGCAAAACCTAAAAAAACAAAACAAAAAGCAAAATATGGGCCAGGAACTGCTCCACACTTTTTAACACTTTATGTCATTTCTGCCAATTCATAACCATGGGGAAGGGGGCAGCGCTGTGTACTGCAGCCACAGGAGACAAAGGTTTAACAATAATTTATCTTAGCCTGCATTTTGTTTAATCTTAAATTGGCCCAATTTTTCCACCAAAAGTATCCATGGTAATCAGAATTAATAAACCAGAATTATGGAGTATACAGGTAGCTTCATATTCCTACATCTCACACATTGCAAGAATTAATTTTTCAGAGTTGTACCTCTAGACACCCTCAGGATTAGGAAGTTCACCAATTTTGGAGTTAAATCTAGCATCCTTGTGTCCACCTCAAAATTCCTTATCTATAATGTCTGCCAATTTGTCCAACTAGAAATATAAAATATTTCACTTCAATCTAATCACTGTTGAAATAGCTAAAAGGATCTACATTCTTCTAACTATGATAGAGTACTTTTCTAAAATTTAGACTTTATGTTTTATATAGCAGTTTTAGGTTCACAGCAAAATTTAGCTCAGGCCAACACTTGTTTGCCCAGTGCTCTCTATTATGAATTTTCCTCACATACTCTTAGCCAAAAATACAGTAATACTTTCATTAATCTCTAGTACTAGAAACCTTGCAACCAAAATTCTTTCCTATGGGCCTCACATCATATCTTCTATTGCTTTCTTTGATACATTGCCCATCTACACTAAAAAAGAGTAAGATGCAAATTGACCGTACCCTCACGACACCCACCAGCCAATAAGAAGTGAGTATGCAAATTAACCCAACAAATATGGAAGGTTAATTTGCATATACAGGTGCCGAGTGGCTGGGGGTCGGGTGGGACACTTGCATCGTCGCCATACACTACCCCAGCTGCTCTGGGCCTCTGGGCAGTGTGCGATGATAGAAAGGCCGCTCCGGGTGGGAGCCGAAAGACAGCTCTGGGCTGCGCCATCTTGAAAGGGAAAGTGCAGCTTATCGGAAGCCTGAAAATCCACAACTGCGGCACCCACCGAACAGCTGCGAGCCCCAGAACACCGGTCACCAGTTGGCTCAAACACGCGGATTCAGAGGAGCTCTACACTCCACCACGGAAAGGTCAGATTTTGCCTGTGATAAGAAGAGAGAGAACTACATAACCAGACATCCGGAGAAGAGAGACCATGGGGAGACAAAGAAACAGCCCGCATATGAAAGAAAAGCAGGCATCACCAGAAAAGGAAGTAAATGAAATGGAGGCAAGCAACCTTCCAGAGAAAGAATTCAGAGAAATGGTCATAAGGTAGCTGAAAAGAATGGAAGACAAATTCGACAACATGAGTAAGAACCAAGAGGAAACGAAGAAGAACCAAGAAGAAATGAAAAATGACATCGCTGCTGTAAAGAACTCAATAGAAAGCATTGAGTAGACTAAAAGAAGCAGAGGACCGCATCAGTGAGCTAGAAGACAACATGGGAAAAAAATATCCAAGTAGAGCATCTTCTGGAAAAATAAAAATGAAAAGCAGGAGGAGAGCCTAAGGGAACTTTGGGACAACATGAAACAAAACAACATCTGCATAATAGGGGTTCCAGAGGGAAAGGAAACTGAGCAAGGAATAGAAAACCTGTTTGAAGAAATAATGACAGAAAACTTCCCTGATATAGGGAAGAAAAAACCCACACAAATCCAAGAAGCTCACAGAGTCCCAAGCAAAATGAACCCCAAAAGACCGATGTCAAGGCACATTATAATTAAATTGGCAAACACCAATGACAAAATAAGAATCTTAAAAGCGGAAAGAGAGAGACAGAAAGTTATATACAAAGGAACCCCCATCAGACTAGCAACTGATTTCTCAACAGAAACTCATCAGGCCAGAAGGGAATAGAATGAAATATATGAAGTCATGCAAAGGAAGGGTCTGAATCCAAGAATACTCTATCCAGCGAGGCTATCAATCAAAATTGAAGGTTAAATCAAGAGCTTCACAGACAAAAAAGGACTAAGGGAATTTATTACGACCAAACCAGCAATGCAAGAAATGCTAAAGTGTCTGCTGTAAAAAAAAAAGAAATAGGAAGTGAAGAAGGAACACAGTGGTATAGAATAAAAATGGCAAAAAATAAGTACCTATCAATAATAACTTTAAATGTAAATGGATTAAATGCCCCAATCAAAAGACATAGGGTAACGGATTGGATAAGAAAACAAGACCCATATATCTGCTGTCTACAAGAAACCCACCTCAGAAAAAAAGATGCACACAGACTGAGGGTGTAGAGATGGAAAAAGGTCTTCCAGGCAAATAGAAATGAAAAAAGAGCTGGGGTAGCAATACTTATATCTGACAAATTAGATCTCAAAGTGAAGGACATAACAAGAGATAAGGAAGGCCACTTCATAATACTAAAGGGAGCAATCCAACAAGAAGAAATAACTCTGGTAAACATATATGCACCCAATACAGGAGCACCCAAATACATAAAAAAAACTCCTGGAGGATAGCAAGGGAGAGATTGACAGCAATACAATCATAGTAGGAGACTTTAATACCCCACTATCACCATTGGACAAATCCTCTAAACAAAAAATCAGCAAAGAAACATTAATCCTAAATGACTCACTAGATCAGATGGAATTAATTGATATCTTCAGAACATTTCACCCCAAAGACACAGAATATACATTCTTCTCAAGTGCACATGGGTCATTTTCAACGATAGACCATATGTTGGGACATAGGCAAAGTCTCTTCAAATTCAAGAAGATAGAAATCATATCAAGCATCTTCTCAGACCACAGTGGCATAAAACTGGAAATCAACTACAATAAAAACAACCCAAAGAAATCAAACACATGGATACTAAACAGCATGCTATTAAACAATGACTGGGTTACCTGAGAGATCAAGGAAGAAATAAAAAAAAAACATCATGGCAACAAATGACAATGAAAACACAACAATCCAAAATCTATGGGACACAGCGAAAGCAGTCTTGAGAGGGAAGTTCATAGCTCTACAATCATACTACAAAAAACAAGAAACAATGGTAACAAATTACCTAACCTTACAACTCAAAGAGTTAGAAAAAGAGCTACAAGAAAAACCCAGTGTAAGCAGAAGGAAGGAAATAATAAAGATCAGCACAGAGATAAACGACGTAGAGACCAAAGAAACAATACAAAAGATCAACAAAACCAAGAGCTGGTTCTTTGAAAGGATAAACAAGATTGATGAACCTTTAGCCAGGCTCACCAAAAAGCAAAGAGAGAGGACCTAAATAAACAAAATCAGAAATGAAAGAGGTGAAATAACAACAGATCCCACCGAAATACAAAGGATTGTTAAAAAATACTACGAACAACTCTATTCCAACAAACTGGACAACCTGGAGGAAATGGACATATTCCTAGAAAAATATAACCTTCCAAAACTCAATCAGGAAGAATCTAAACAGCTCAATATGCCAGTAACTATGGAAGAAATTGAAGCAGTCATCAAAGAGCTTCCGGCAAACAAAAGCCCATGGCCAGACGGCTTCACAGGAGAGTTTTACCAAACATTCAAGGAAGAACTAAAACCTATCCTCCTCAGACTATTCCAAAAAATTCAAGAGAAAGAACACTTCCAAGCTCCTTCTATGAAGCCAGTATCACCCTAATACCAAAACCAGATAAAGACAACACAATGAAAGAGAATTACAGGCCAATATCTCTCATGAACATAGATGCCAAAATCCTCAACAAAATTTTAGCAAATCGGATCCAACAGTACATCAGAAAGATCATACACCATGACCAAGTTGGGTTTATCCCAGGAATGCAAGGATGGTACAATATCCGCAAATCAATAAATGTGATACATCACATAAACAAATAGAGAGATAAAAATCACATGGTCATATCAATTGATGCAGAAAAAGCATTTGACAAAATCCAACACCCTTTCTTGATAAAAACTCTCAACAAGGTGGGAATAGAAGGATCATACCTCAACATAATAAAAGCTATATATGATAAACCCACAGCTAACATTATACTCAATGGGCAAAAACTAAAACCATTTCCCCTAAGAACAGGAACAAGACAGGGATGCCCACTCTCACCACTCCTATTTGACATAGTACTGGAATTATTACCCATTGCAATTAGACAAGAAGAAGAAATAAAAGGCATCCAAATTGGAAAAGAAGAAGTAAAGCTGTCCTTATTTGCAGATGACATGATATTGTACATAAAATCCCCGAAAGACTCCATCAAAAAACTAACAGACTTAATAAATGAATTCGGCAATGTAGCAGGATACAAAATTAACGCCAAGAAATCTATGGCATTTCTATACACCAATAGTGAACTTATAGAAATGCACTCCCCATTAAAATACCAACGGCATATTTCACAGACCTAGATAGACCAGAGACAGTAAAGCATCAAACAGACTGTCAAATTACAGTGGGAAGTTTAGGGAGAGGTGGGGGAAATAAGAGATCAACCGAAGGACTTATATGCATGCATATAAGAGTAACCAACAGATGCAAAACATTGGGCGGTGAGGGCATGTATGGGAGTGGGGTGGGGGGGCAATGGTAAGATATGTACACATATAATCCTATCTAATAAAAGAGTAATATACAAATTAAACAAAAAAAGACAGCTCTGGGCCTGAGCCAAAAGGTGGCTCCAGGCTGTAGCCAAAAGGTGGCTTCCGGGCCGGAGCAAAGGTGGTGCCGGCAGCCAGGGGAAGGAAGGCCCGTTCTTGCAAGAATCTTCGTGCATCGAGCCTCTAGTATGAAATAATAAGTGCTCCTACTTTTTGAGATAAATCTCCCTTATTCCTGCCCATGTTCTAGAAGTTCAAGTCAGAATAAATGACTTAGAGTTTAGTTCAGGCTACGCTATATATAAGGTTTGGGACTGGATATGTCATTTATTGACACTGGACTTTTGATTTCACCCTAGAGTTAAGAAATTCGATACTTATTTATGCTCAGTTCATGGGGTTGATGTGAGAAAAATATAAGATTCAAGGGAAATTACCTGAACTTGAATGTGCAATGCAATTAACAAACATTCTTATTGCAGTTTCTTTTCTAATTTGTTTTCTTCTCTGCTTTAATTTTTGTGACTTAAGTTTAAATAAAGCAGGATAAAGAGGAGTAATTAGCTAATCCTTCATAGATGACTGCAGTGTGTAACTTCATTACATCAAATGTGTTTACATTTTTTAAATGGTTTCCCAGTAGGGAGTTTTATGAAAAAATAATTCTAGAGATGTTATCTTGGAAAGTTGAACATGATCTGAGCATTTCCTTGGGCCTCTGGTGATTTTCAGTAAGTTTTCTTCTTATGAAGAATAAATTGTGTGCAAACTATGAGATGTAAGTTAATACAGAAAATAATGTTCTTTCTTTCACCCTCTGCTTAAAATCGTAACACAGATAAATACTGAATATCAAAGAACCCCGCTGTATTTCCCCATACGATGTCAATGTAACTTAATTGTAACAGATGTATCATTCGGGAGCTGTAATGATAATGGGAGGATATGAGTGATATGGCAGGAGGTATGTGTATATATGTGTATATATACATATACACCATTGTGCTTTCTATTAAATTTTGCTTTAAACCTAAAACTACTCTAAAAATAAGTTTATTAAAAGTATATTCCAGTCTTAACCGGTTTGACTCAGTGGATAGAGCGTCGGCCTATGGACTGAAAGGTCCCAGGTTCGATTCCAGTCAAGGGCATGTATCTTGGTTGCTGGTGCATCCCCAGTAGGAGGTGTGCAGGAGGCAGCTGATGAATGTTTCTCTCTCATCGATATTTCTAACTCTCTATCTCTGTCCCTTCTTTTCTGTAAAAAATCAATGAAATATATTTTTTAAAAAAAGTATGTTCCAGAAAAGTTAAAAAAGCAATCTATAAAATGCCTAAAATCTATAAAGAATAAATTTCTTTAAAAAATTAATAGTATGAACTTAACTTGTTAATCAAATGATCAACTATCACAGTAAGACTTAGCGTACTTATTTGCAACTTATAGGAGATTTAAAACTCAGGGAAGTAAATACACATTTGTACTGTAAATGATGGCAAAGGTAACATAATTTTTTGAGGGAAGGTACTTTAATACACATTTTTTTATGATTTATATTTTATTTATACATTCATTGATTTATAGAGTACTGTTGATATTTCTTCTAAGCAACCATTCTTTGACATGGATTGTTATTCATCTTTTGTAAAGAATATTCGGTAGAGTCATGTATCTAGTCTGTCACAAATCAAAAAATCAAATAACAGGGAATGCACTTCAACAGAGAAGCAAATTGGCATTATGGGAGATATTAATTTGAGTTAGTTATATTTACTTTTGTATGATAGTTATACTTTTTATTAATGGTACATAGAGTTAAATATACTCACATGCTTACCAAGCTGCAAACCACATAAGAAGTAGCTAATGAATGTTTGCTTTTCATCCTCTTAATTTTAACATCAATTGTTCCTTTCACTGGAAATTATGTAAAGGGAGTATTTAATGTAGACAAGATTATTGGTTGAATCTGTCACTATTGGTAGGTTATAGGAATAGTTATGTGCTACCCAGGATTCAGCCTTCCCTCTGGTCTTCATTTTGTTGTAAATCAACACTTTTCTTTAAAAAAAGGTATTTTAAATACTAAAATAACTAAATGAATATATTTTCTATATTAAAAATTGACCACCCCCAAAAATTGATCCAGAAATTGAGGATTGTGGGGATGGGGAATAAGAAGCAAGGTTACCAGATAAATGGCTATTGCAGTAATCCAGAAGAAAAATAACAGTGCCATGACTTAGGTTGGTAAACAAAGACAAGGTCAGAAATAGTCATATTCTGGAAATAATTATTATAAGCCTTATATGAGCCGAGAGGAGTAAGATTATCATATGTAAATTTGATAGAGAAGGCTTCATGATCAAACAAAGCTTAATTGAGCCATGATAAATTTTAGGAATTTGGATATGTATATTTTTCTTTCTTATAACAATTTTTTAAAATTTATTTTGGATATAATAGAAATAAGACAGAAAAAACCCTGTACTTATAGAGCTTCAATATAATAGGGGGACAGTATATAAAGTTGAACAAAAAAGTAACCTAGTTAATATGATCAAAAGACAATCAAGAAAAATATGTCAGATGAGAGAATAGAAAAATGTCAAGGCTGACTTAGAAAAGGAGATAGAAAAGGCAGGACCTATTGCAGAAGAGTGGGAAGAAAAGGGTTCTTTAAAAAGTTGACTTCTCAAACAAGTCTTGTTGCACTGAGAGGGCAGCTGCTGTCGGCCAAGTCTCTGTCTATTATCTGGGTCCCGATTTGAGCTGGGCATGGGAAGCGAAGCAGACAGGGGGGCAGGAGACCTCCCTCAGAGGGGTGAGGGTTTAGGCTCCTGCAAAATTGGGGTGGTGAGGGTCTGTGCCCCACCTCTGTTGACCCCCAAGTTCTCTCCTGATGGCCCCTCTGCGACTGTGCCTGTCTTAGGTTGTTCCTTCCCTGAGGAATCTTACCCATCTCTGGCTAACCAGTCATCCTCCGGGGCCAAGCAGGGTGATGTGAGGTTCATTTCTGACTCCTTGGTAGCCTATGCCCTCGTGGCCTCCACGCCCAGCACCTGCCTTGGGATCCCCTCACCTGCTGGTGGGCCCAGGCACTGATCACACATCTTGGGGGACCCAGGTTTCTTCTCTAGGGAGGTCCCAGCTCACCCCACTGGGCAAGAGAAAGATCCGTGGTACCAGCCACCACAAGGCTTGAACCTCAGCATGAACAGAAAGCACAGGCAACAGCTGTGGGCAATTGGATTGTGAGAAGAGGGTCCCTCTTGAGTTGTCTTGTACCCATGGTGTGGGGAAGTGTGTTTTTTATATCTAAATCCAGCCTAGCACCAGGAATGCTCAAGGCCTACTCAAGAAGGCAAATAATCCTTTCCACTAATATTTACAGGGTAAACTAAGATTGTTGTTAGAGTATTAAATTTGACAGTAAAATAGTAGTCAAGTTCTCAGACTAATTTAAATTGGCTAATTGAAATAAGCGAATATTCTGGAAAAATTAAAGGTACTGGTCAAAAAGCTGTTCCTAAAGTGTTAACTAAAATTTTTATTGGTAGTTCATCTCATGGTAAAATTGCGTAACATGTAATGAACCTAAAGCAGTCATATTTTAGTGCAAAAAATTAAAATTTAAAAGCTATCAAGACTACATTATAAAATTTCCAAAAGCCTCCTAATATTTAAATCAAAAAAGGGGAGATCGTAGAAGAATATCATGTAAGGAAAAATATCCTGTAAGTAAATTACATCTAGAATATTTTTACTTTAGAAAATTAACTTTCATTTGTAAGGCTAACAGCAATACACCCATGAAAAACACACATGGTGTCAAAAGAAGCCAAAGGAAAATCGTTAGGGCAAAAAATGAAAAAGGCTCCCAAGTCAAATTTATAGAAAAGATTCCTTTATTAACTTTTGTTTGAGAATATGTTTGTATATTTTCAGAAAACAACTCCAAGACCATGTGGATTCCTGCAACAGAGAGGAATTGACAGGACTGCTCCAGCCATGAAGACAGAAGTGAAACAGTCCAGAGATGGAAGACGCTGATGACACCTTGTCATACTAGCAGTCAGCAGCTGTGCGTCGCGGCAGGTTGCCCAGGACCAAACCAGAGAGGGTCGGACCTGCATTACCACCATTTGTCCACCATCCAGAACTGAAATATCATTGCTGACATGTACACATAAGGAACTGTTTGACATTGAAATTGGGACTCAAAAGAACTGTTGGCCCAGAAAGAAACTCACTACAGACTGATTCATTTGCCTCTCAGCATAACCATTATTGCTTGTCTCATTTTCGGTTCTTATAAGTGTATTTCTAGTATCACATGATCTCACTCATCTAGGGGAAATAATGAACAACATAAACTGATGAACAAAAAGAGACCCAGAGACAGGGAAGCATCGATCAGACTGTCAAACCTCAGAGGGAAGGTAAGGGAGGGTGTGATAAGGGGGAGAGATCAACCAAAGGACTTGTATGCATGCATATAAGCTTAACCAGTGGTCATGGACAAGAGGGAGGTGGGGGCATGCATGGGGAGGGGTTTGGGATGGGAATGGGGGGATGAGGACAAATATGTGATACCTTAATCAATAAAGAAATTTTTTAAAAAAAGTTGACTTCTGAGGAGACACTGAAAAAATACAAGGATGAAAGACATATATGAAAAACTTGTTCTAGGAGATCAGCATGCCAACCCAACAAAAACTAGCTTCACTGTCCCTGTGGTTAAAACAACATTGTTTTGAGAACCATAAAAAGACCACAGAAGCTGCTGCGAAATTATTTTACAACATAATTGGAGACATACTGAAGAGAAAACAGGAAATCTCTCCAAGGAAGACCTCCTAGGCTAGGTAAGACATTGGGATTTTTGTGTTAAATATCATGAGGAGATATTAAAATGTTTTGAAATGAGCCCAGCTGGTGTGGGTCAGTGATTGAGCTTTGACCTATGAACTATGAACCAGGAGGCCACAGTTCAATTGCTAGCCAGGGCATATTCCAGGGTTACAGGCTCGATCTCCAATAAGGGGTGTGCAGAATGCAGCCAATCAATGATTCTCTCTCATCATTGATGTTTCTCTCTCTCTCTCCCTTCCCCTTCCTCTCTCTGAAATCAATTTTTAAAAAATTTTGAAAATGCAAATGAGTTAATTGTATTTATTTTTCATGAAATTAAGGTGGGTAGCTCGATATTATGATATAGATAAGTTAGGAAGGAGCTAAAGTGTTCTAGAAAGAATCATGGTGGCTTGTAAAAACTAGAGAAATAATACCTATTGAATGTAAAAAATGACAGGGTGTGTTTGAGAAACAGTGAATGCAGCAGAATTGAGGGTTCGTGTTAAAGATAAATAGATGAACATTTGGATATGTGAAGCAAACCAGATACTAAAAGACCTTAGTTTATATTTGATTTTATTTATTTTGATTTTTAATTTGAAATAAGATAAAGGAGAAAAAGTTTCTGAAGAAGTAGGGAAACCTCTGTTATAGTGGTAAAGAGTTCATGAAATGTTGTGAATTTGACTGATGTGAATTTGACTGATGACATAGAATAGAGAGAAAATGATTCATTGGAAAAAATGAAATCATGAACTGGCTAGAGTAGATACAGACCAGAGATATGTAGAATTGATAGAATGGGTGTAATAAATGACATCCATTTTTATTGTATTCTGTAATAATGTAATAGGACAAAATAGCAAAATAGTTCTATATCAATAAATTTTAGAAACATTACTATACAGTTCAATTTTACATAAAAGAATACATTTATAAATCAATATTGTCCAGAAAGTGAAGAGTCAAAGTTCAAGCTTTTAAAATAAAAATATTGGGAAACAGGTAGACACCTGGCTTTAGATATGACATTTAAAAGGTTCCAAAACATCACAACTACTTGTACAACAACACAAAGGCTGAAAAAAGTGAAAACCAATGACTTTTGTTATAGCCATCAGAGAACTAAGGTCAGAGGACAGTCCCCCTTCCAGAAATCTAAAGAAACTGCAAAATACAAAGAATACCCACTGAGATAAGCTTATCTGAAGCAAAAGTTGATGTTTATACCCTGGTCTGAACACTTTTAATCTATTTTGATAAATTATTGCAGGATAAGTGTAGATTAACTTGAGATGGAGAAACTCTTTGGGGCCACCATTTTAGGGGGCTCTATACTGTTGTAAGTTTTTTCTCCAGGAACTCCATCAGAAGCCAAGAAAACACGCCATTGTTTAAGGCGGTGGGAGGGGAATATAATAATTTTGTTATAGTCACAGATCATTCTTATTAACAAATTTCTCATTTCCAAGATAAATAACATTACTGGATCCTTAGAGATGTGGGGGAAAGCAGTTAGCAACTCAAGCCCTCTTTAGCCTTACTGTGTCATCTACAAAGAAAACAAAACAAAACATGGTGCTAAGAAACATTTCTTAAGACCATTACCTCTGGAATTCAGGACCATTAAGAGACAGATATTTAATCATAACATGATATAACACCCCATCCCCATATCTTATACACATCAATAAAGCCCCATAGTAACAGTGGATTACAGTTTAAAGGGTTGCAAGACACAGACTGTATGGAATAAATAGTTCTCAGGGGACAACAGTGAAAACTGTGGAGAATTTTTTTAAAAAGAAAGTTTGCTTTACTTGTTTAGTCCAACTTTCAGCAAATGTTACAAATCATCATAAGAGACAAGAAGAAGCTCAGTTTGAAAAGATGAAGGAAAAATCAGAACAGACTCAAATATACTACTAATGGATATTTAGGAGTTACTAAATAAGAAATTTAAAAGTAGATACATGTAGGGAAAAAAAATTGGCAATGTAAGCAGAGAGATGGATAGAAGAAAGAATCAACAAAAATATTAGAAAACAAAAGGACTGAACAAAAATAAAAATGCTTTTATTAGTCTCATCAGCAGGCTGGACATAACTAAGAAAAAAACACAGGGAGTTTAAAGATATGTCAATAGGAAGATACTAAACTAAAAAGCATAGGAAAAAAGTAGAAAAAAACAAACAGAATTCCAAAACTGTGGGATAATTTATTTATTTTTCATAATCAGAATACCCAAAGGAGAAAAAATACAAAAAAGAATAGAAAAATGTTTTGAAGTTAACATGGCTGAAAATTTTCCACAATTAATTGAAAAAATTGATCGAGAAAATCAAGCACATGGATGCCACTAAAATTATATCTAGACATATAATATTTTAACTTTGAAAAACCAAAGACAAAGAGCAAATCTGGAAAGAAGCTAGAAGGAAAATTACATTAACTATGAAGAAAAAACTGTAAGAATTGTGTCAAATTTCTTATCAGAAACTATGCAAGCAAGAGATGGAGAGAAATAGAGAGTTCTGACAGAGAAAATAAAGACAAGACAAGAAAAAAACAACCTAGAATCATGCATCTATTAAAATTATACTTCAAAAAGTAAGGGGAAATAAAAACTTTAATTAACAAGCAAAATGAAGGAAATTTATCAACAGTGGACAAGAATTGTTAAAGTAATTTCTTCATAGAGAAAAAAAAATATAGGTTAATAACTGGGGAATACACAAAAAGGTGCCAAGGAAAGGATACATGAAGGTAAAATAAATCTTGTCTTGTTTTTATTTAATTGACTAAATAACTCTGTCTTTTTCCCCCATTTTTTAAAATATGTTTTTTATTGATTTCAGAGAGGAAGAGAGGGGGAGAGATAGGAACATCAATGATGAGAGTGAAACATCCATTGGCTGCCTCCTGTGCACCCTTTATGGAGATCGAAACCCAGGCATGTGCCCTGACCAGGAATTGAGCATTGACCTCCTGGTTCATAGGTTAACACTCAACCTCTGAGCCACAAATGTTGGGCCAATAACTGTACAATAACTCTGTCTTAGATATAACATTAGAAACACTGTGGTTGGTTACTGTGGCATATATATATATATATATATATATATATATATATATATATATATATATATGCAGTTAATGAGAACAATGTTATGGTGAAAGGGAGGAAAAAATTCAGAATAACTTGTTATATGATACCTGTATTACCCAAGAAGTCATGCAGTGTTATTTAAAAGTGGACTTAAATTAGTTGTAAATATGTATTGCAAACTCTCATGCAACAACTAAACATTTTTAAATAAGTTAATCTTACCTAATAATAGACAAACATGTAAATTGACCGTACCTCCACTACGCCCATAGCCAATCAGAGTGAGTATCAAATTAACCCAACAAAGGTGGCGGTTAATTTGAATACATAGGCGCCCAGCGCCTGGGTCCCGGGGACATCCTGGCACCCAGGTCACTCTGAGGTAGGCCCCGTGTGGGCCCTGAGCAGCCTGGGAAGGGCCTGAGCCAGGGGGCTCTTAAGCAGGGCCAAGCCTGCGATCAGAGCCGAGGGGACAGGGGCAGAGCCAGCGATTGGAGGGAGCTGGGAGGCCCCTGCCCAGGCCTAAAGCTTTGGCTAGAGGCTTTAGGCCTGGGCAGGGGCGGAGTGGGCAATTGGAGGGAGCTGGGGGTCCCCTGCCCAGGCCTAAAGCTTCAGCCAGAGGCTTTAGGCCTGGGCAGGGCCCAGCCGGCAATTGGTGTGAACTACAGAGGAAACACCTTTTCTGACTGCTCATTGGCTAAGCTTCCTGTATGCCACTGGTAATATTCTTAGTAACTTGGGTAATAAGAATCCAAAAAGGTGATCTAGGGTTTTTCCACCACACTTCTGGAGAAAGAAATGAAGGTCTGCTGCTGGAGGGCTAAGAAATGTCATATCCTGCCCTAGCCGGTTTGGCTCTGTGGATAATGCCTCGAGACCTGCTGACCGCAGAGTCTGGGTTCAATTCTGATCAAGGGCATGTACCTAGGTTGCAGGCTCCTCCGTGGCCAGGGCCCAGGTCAGGGCTCATGCAGGAGGCAACCAAACAAAGTGTTCCTCTCACTTTGATGTTTCTCTCTGTCTTTCCCTTTCTCTTGCACATTCTCTAAAAGTCAATGGAAACATATCCTGAGGTGAAGATAAAAAAAAAAAAAGAAAGAAAGAAAGAAAGGTCATATCCTATGAAAGACACATCTTGAAAATGCCTAAAGAAAGTTGTCATTTTTTCATGGTGAAGGGACTGGAGTCCATGTTGATGAAAACACCTCGGTGGCTGTGGTGACTGGCAGTGGCTATAGCAGCGGGGTGATGGGGCTGGTGCCTTCCCCTGATCAGCCCGGTCACCTCCCACAAAGGGAGGCCAGGCTGCAGCTTAGCCGTCAGTAGGACATCCCCTGAGGGCTCCCAGTATGTGAGAGGGGGCAGGTTGGGCTGAGGGATCCCCCACCCCCAATGCACAAATTTCATGCACCGGGCCCCTAGTATATATATAAAAAGAGAGAAAATCACAATAGATAAAATGAGAAACTAAAATCAAAAGCAAAAAAAGAAGTAATAATAGGGAAAAATAAATTAATTCAGAATAAGTGCAATGAGTAGAAAAAGAGTCACACATGGTAGATATTAATCTAATTATATCAATAATTGTGTTAACTGTGAATAATCTACTATACCAATTAAAAGAGACTGTGAGAGTGAAAAAATTTAACAATAAAACAAGGTCTAGTTAGATATTGTCTACAAGAAGCCAACTTTAAATATAAAGATACATATTGATTAAAATAAATGAGAGACATGTACCATGCTAAAACTAATTAAGAGTTGGAGTGCATGTATGTTCCAACCAGTTATTCAACTAGAAACATGACTTAAAATCACTTAAGTTATTTTTGAAGAAATATGACAGAAAAATAGTGAATGCCAGATAATTGAAGAAATAAAGAAATGACAGAGCAATGGTAACTCATGTTGCATAAACCTGGAAAGGGTGTGAAGCATTCCAGGTAAAGGGAGATGAAACTTATATTGAGATTGAACATTAGTTATATTTTGTATTGACAGAAGTAGAGATGCAAGAGTATTCACAGAAATTGCAATTAAATAAATGTATAATTGTGGAAATTAAAAAGAAACATAATACGGTTTCACAAGGGAAAAGAGAAAGGCAACAAAACTAAATGATCTTTTAAGATAGGGGTACATTCTATAGACTCTTACATGTGGAATGATGGTGCTTGGATTTCATTTTGAACCAATGATTCTTAACTATTCTTTAATCATAAATACTGTTTGAAAATCTGATGAAAGTTATTAATTATTCTGATGTATGTTACAAATTGCTGAAGCTGGCTTGCAAAAGGTAATTAAACATTTTCAGTGATTTTGTGAATTGACCTGGGTTAGAGCTTGCAATAGGCTGTGAAGGGAGTATTTATACTATGGAAATCTACATTATAAAAGAGAAAGATGCAAATTGACTGTACCTTTGCAACTCCCACAAGCCAATCAGGAGTGAGTATGCAAATTAATGCAACAAAGATGGTGGGTTAATTTTCATGCACAGGCACTCAGCAGCTGGGGGCAGGACGCAGGCATTTCGCACCACCCCAGGTGCTCCGGGCCTCTGGACAGTGTGGGAAGGCAGAAAGGTGGCTCCTGGCGGAGTGAAAGGCAGAAAGGCTTCTCTGGGCTGGAGCAAAGGCTGTACTGGCAGCTAGGGTAAGGAAGGCCCATTCTGCACGAATCTTCCTGCATTGGGCATCTAGTAGGTAATAATAAAATCAGGTTTGTTTGCTTGTTTCTCCCTCATTCCCTCCTCCTCCTCTTATCCACCTGCTGCACTTCTCTCTCTCTCTCTCTCTCTCTCTCTCTCTCTCTCTCTCTCTCTCTCTCTCTCTCTGTCAGTTTTTATATGAAAGGCAGTTTTTAGCCATTTACCAACACACCACTAATTCCCTCCTTCTCAACATTTATTTATTCTTATGTACTTAAAATTTTGCAAACAATGTAATAAATTTTTCATGACACTTCTATACTTCTCCAAGAATTTATTCTATTTGATTTATTTATTTGAGAATAAGATTAGAAACCATCTACAGTTATTTAGGAGTCATTGATTCTTGAGTTTAAAAACAGAGCAGAAATACAATTTTAAAATGATTACTCCAGCAATGCAATTCTAAATGTCTTTGAAAATAAAAAGATGAAACTGAGATGCACAAGCTACAACTTTATTATAGTAAAAATACAGGTTGAGCTATATTATTTAAGCTACCATTTTGAAGTACTTATTATAAACCAAACATTGTAATAGTCACTTTATGCATCTTGTTTCCTTTATTCTTCACTACCTAATGCACCAGATACTAACACCTCAAATTTACAGAGATGTTAACTGGGTCTTATAGCTATAAAACACCTAGTCCAAATTTATAGTTCATACTTGGTAGGATTTGAATAAAATGTAGTTTGAATCTAAAGTATATGTTCTTAAGCATTAGGCCATCAATGACCTGGAAAGGCTTTACATCGAAAGAGAGGACGCTGAGAGAGCAAGTCTACCTCACAGAGGGAACATTGACGTCACCAGCCAACTCAAGCGGTCAAGATACCAGTTTTCAATGGGCAGAGAATAATTTTCAGTGTGCAGTTCATTGAGAGTGAAAAATGCATGTGGGGATTGTCAGAGTTTGTAAAGTAGAGCCAGTTCTAATCGTATTCCTTTAGCACAGTTAGTGGAATAAATGGTTTACACTTTGCAAAGCAAAAAGACTCTTAAATTCAACAGAAGAAGGAATAATTGAGTAGAATTTGGTCAAAGGAAGAGTCACCACTTCTAAGACAGGGGAAAATTCAATGAGTTTTCTAATCATGTTCTCTTTTAATATTCATAATAACTTAATCAGGAAAACAGGCAAAGCAATTATCTATCACTAAGGCTTTTATTTATCTTCATATATCCAGTTCCTATAAAACACTTGACACATGAAAAAATTATTCCTATGTGCCACTTAAATTGATTATTATTCCCATTTTGTAGTTGGTAAAACCGAGGTTTTCCCGAGTTTATCTACGAATGAGAGGAGGCAGAATTTAAACACAAGAGTTCAGCATTGAAGGTCAAGGTTTTACACTTCAGTGGGCAGACAAAAGTATCTGAACCACCCTATGGTCCCAAAAGCCTTGAGGCTGTTGACCTGTTCTCCTCTCTATCTCATGAGACTTTCATTTGCTCTTTTGTCAAATGGCATCAATTCAATAAATTAAAGAAAACAGATGGAGAGGCACATCAAGTTGGCAGCACACGATCCACTAAAGTAATTAAGCAATTACTAGTACTTGCAAGAACACATTCCTCCCTCAAATATAATAATGTGTAGCATTATCAACATTTTTCTTACAGGGGACTAACAGCATTAAGAAAATTAGGCATCATTAAAAGGCTTGCTATGAAATTGTATAGTAAATTATTAAAGTTAAACCTATTTTTGATTCATCCAAATGTTTTGGTTCTTTTATTTAGTGAGGATCGATTTAGTGAAAAGGAGAATAGAGAGAAGGAGGATGGAAAACCAAAGAGACTGGCATAATCTTATCATGCCAAAGGAGATTAGTGGCATTCTTCCAACTGGGTGCTATACAAACCTTACTTAGAGGCCTCTTCTCAATAAATTACCTAGTAACATAAACTGAAAAGGGAAAAAATATAGAGACTCATTGAAACCTGTGCTGGTGCATAAATTCCTTTTTAGTATTCTCCAAAGGTAGCTAGCTAGCAGCTGAAGGCAATCTGCAACACACACACACACACACACACACACACACACACACACACACATGCACGCGCACACAAGCATACACACTGTGGCAGGTCTCTGCATTGCATGAGAAGGGACTGAGGAAAAGGATGCTGAGTCATGGAGAGACATGGCAGGACAGCAGAGTGCAAAAAGCGGTCACTTGCCTCTAATGGCTTAAGGTACTTGAATCCCTGGGCATCAGAGCTGATATCAAACTGATCCTCACTTCTGTTTTCCTTAATACCAACATGACTGATTTCAAAGCACTGCAGAGGGTGACTAATATTCCTAAATGTGTTTGTAAACTGAGACTCATAAACAGATAGGTTAGCATGACAATGGTGACTTCTACCACGTTTGCTATGTTCAGTTAATATGTTTTACCATAAGAGACTTATCATTTGCTGCAAGAGAGAAAAATAAGGCAATTAATTAAAAACAAATGTCTATCAGCCCTGGCATTTCATATAATGCTAGGAAAGTGTGATGGCTTGTTAATAGAAAAAAATATTTTTGTGTGTGATTCTCTTTGTGACCAGACTTAATATTACTGTGGATATCAGTAATATTGGAAGGAATTTAGGAGAAGTCACACTTAACTATGAAACACGGGGTTTCTGGACAGAAGACACATATGTTAATGCAGAGCTGAATGAAACCCACTTACTACACTCTCTGTATATTTCTGCCAGCTATAAAACTGAGAACAATTTTTTCTGGAAAAAATTGAGAATATAGAAAGTTGGGGAAAGGAAAAGTATCACTTTGGTATGGAAATAAATAGAAAGGTAGACAAAGCCACTATGTTTTCTTTTAAACGTTATTTCTTAAACCAACAGTTTTAATGAAGGTATCACTTGACAAGTTAATCCTGTGGAAGGGACTTGTAAATAAGTGGATTTTTCCACTTATCAGGATGTAAGATTCAGCAATTGTATCAGATTTTATTTTTATGTCTTTTATTTACCAATTACAGTTTATTATTCTGTATTAGTGTCAGATGTACAGCATAGTGGTTAGAAAATCATGTACTTGCAGAGTTGCCCCCTCTCCCAACTCTGCTGCTTCAAGTTTCCATCTGGCCCCATACCTATTTATCTCTGTATTATTGACTATAGTTCTTATTCTGAAATTACCAACTTGTATTATGTAATCCCTTCAGCTTTTTCACCCAGCCTCCAACCTCACTCCCCTGACTATCAGTTTATTCTCTGAATCTATGTGTCTCCTTCTATTTTATTTGTTTATTTTGTTCATCAGCTCCCACATGTAAGTGAAATCATATGGCATTTGTCTTTCTCTGACTGGATTATTTCACTGAGCATAATACCCTTTAGGTTTATCCATGCTATCTCAAATGATAAGATTTCCCTCTTTTTTATGGTTGAGTAGTATTCCATTGTGTAAATGTACCACAGCTTTTTTATCCACTCATCTATTGATGGGCACTTGGGCTACTTCCATATTTTGACAATTGTAAATAATGCTGCAATGAGCATAGGAGGGCATATATCCTTTCAAATTAGTGTTTCTGGTTTGCTCAGATATATTCCTAGAAGTGGGATCACTGGGTCATAAGCCAATTCAAATTTTAATTTATTGAGGAACCTCCACACAGTTTTTCATAATGGCTGCACCAATCTGCATTCCCACCAACAGTTCATGAGGCTTCCCTTTTCTCCACATCCTTGCCCACATTTGTTATTTGTTGTTTTATTGATGATAGACATTCTGACATAAGTGTGGTAATATCTCGTTGTGGTTTTGATTTGCACTTCTCTGATAATTAATGGTGTTGAGCAACTTTTTATATGTCTATTGGCCATCTGTATGTCTATTCAAATGTGTTTCATTGTTTTCTGTGGATGAAAGGCAATCCTGAGACCAAATATTGCCCTTACACATTCTCTTTCCTCCCTTTCTCTCTCTCTTACTCACATGAACAGACACAACCACACAATTAGATTTCATATGCAACTGGCTGTAAATAAACTTGACTCATTTCTGCAAATGGAAGTTCCAAATTGCAAATCTGATTTTGAAAGTTTTTTGGAAGTCATATTACATTGAATATTCAATAAGTAGTGCTAATGCATACTAAGAGAGAAATGGAAACCTGGGGCTTACATCCAAATTGAGAGAAAAATATTATTTTGCTACAGAGTTATCATCTTTCTTCTCTTTGGGCCTGGAAAGGATGAACTACTTTGAACTGCTTTCCTCTTGAATGAAGATCGATTGCTGAGTAGGTTGGATTAAGGAAATGCTTATTCAGTTCTGCATTAAAATTTTCTAAACTGGCATTTCTACATTTTTACAACTCTTTCATTAAGCCTTTGGGGAAATATTTATGCTGGAAAATTCCAATGTGGTGTAACTATGCATTTGAAAATAAATGACAACTTTTCCTCCCATGTTTCTTTATATATATATAATTGAAGTCAGTCTGTTTAAAGATGAAAAAAAGGAATTGTTTCTAGGACATGAAAAATAAAAATAAGCCTCTGTTACATAAAAAACCATCAATATGTACTTTCTAAAACAAAAACAGTTACATTGCTAATCCTTTGAAAACACGGAACTATGCCATTTATGCTCATACTTTGTACAAAGTTTGCATTCAATAACTTTTATAAATATTTTTAGAGATACTCTTAGTTATTCTCTGTTTATAAAATTTGGCACTAAAATAATGACATGGCCATAAAGGATTAGGCTTCTAAATAGTAACTGGTAGTTTTAAATATTTTAAAAACCAAATGTTAAAAAAGTTTTGCTATCAATTAGTGATATAATAACCCAAATCCCACAGTTTTCCTGTGCAATTCCTTACTATGTGTGTGAGTTTGTTCTGGCGGTTGGTGTGACCAGCCTTCTCGGTTCAAAGATAATACTCATTTTTAATAATGACCTGAGATGCTGCCAAGTCCTGAAATGGCAGAACTTGAAAAGAAACTAAATATGTTTGGATACAGTTTATTTATCAGAATTCTTTGAAAGCAATGCATCTGGGAATAATAGTTTTTATATCCCTATCGACAGGGATATTTGTTCATTCTTTTTCTATATTAAACCCTTACTTAAGCCCTAGCAAGTTTTTAGAGTATAGTTTTGATCTAAACTCTCCCAAAATTATGCTACAGATACCTATAGTCTTGCTTGATGTAAAGAGAGGAATCAGTCTCAGATCAAGGCCCTTGGGATGGGTGGGAAGAAGCAGAGGCTCAGTGGTTTCTTCTCCTTTGCCTGTAGAAACTAACAGCCAGCCTCAATGAGCTCCTGGGTGGCAAATTCCTAAGCTTCCTTGCAAGATTGAGTAGGAAAGAGTCCTTAAACCACAGTTTATGATCAAATTATAAAAGATTATTTTATGCTCAGTGATTGAGCATTGGCCTTTGAACCAGGAAGTCACGGTTCAATTTCTCAGGACACCTGACCAGGTTGTGGGCTTGATCCCCAGTAGAGGGCATACAAAATAAAATTATTGCTAAAACTAATACCAATGAGTTTTTACTTCTGTTTTCTTGTAGAATTTTTATGGTTTTATTTCTTATGTTTAAGACTTTTAGCCATTTTAGTTGTTTTTTATGTGTGATATAATATAGGGGTCCAATTTTATTATTTTGCAGGTGTATATCCTGTTTTCTATCCTTTCTCCTCATGTGTTTCTGGCACCTGTTGAAGATGACTTGATCATGTATATGTGAATTTATTTCTGGACTTTCTATTCTGTTCCATGATGTTCAGAAGTGTCTTTATGCTGGTTTAATTGTTGTAGATTTGTAATAAATTTTAAAATAAGGAAACATGTGCCTCTATTTTTTCTTAAAATTGCTTTGCTATTTGGGGTCTTTCATGGATCTAAGTTAATTTAAAAATGTTCATGTAAATTTCTATAAAAAATGACATTGTGTTTTCATATAGACTGCCTTAGATCTATGAAAGGCTTTAATTTAGACTGTATGGACATTTTAACAATAACAATTCTTTCAGTCCATAAAAACAAGATTTATTTTCATTTATTTGTGTCTGCTTTAATTCCTCTCATCAGTGTTTTATAATATTTAGTGCACAGATCTTTCATCTCCTCTGTTAAGTTAATTACTATGTATTTTACTCTTTTGATGCTATTATAAATGGGATTGTTTTCTTAATATTCTTTTAAAATAGATTCTCATTGTACAGAAACACAACTGATTATTTTTATAATGATTTTTATCCTGCAATACTGGTGAATTCAAGTGATCATCTTAATAGATGAATAAACAACATTTGACAAAATTCACAATCCTTTCATAATAAAAACAATCAACAAATTAGATATAAGAGGAAAACACCTTAATAATAAAGGCCATGTATGACAGCCCACAACTAACAGCGTTCACAAAGGTTAAAAACTGAAAGCTTTTCCTCTAAGATTAAGACTAAGCTGCCAATCCTCACCACTGGCATAACCCAAGGCCTAGAATAGCACCTGGCACACAGTACCCTTCAATAAATAATTTGTGAATGAATAAATTAAACATATATAAGTGAACTTGGAGAGGTGTTGAAAAGCCATGGAAACAGATTTCTATGGTTTTCTCAGGTAAGTGTGAACAACCAAAATGAATGCAAAAAGAAAGTTAAGAATGAATGCAAAGTTTTACTTTGCAAAACTTCTTGCATTGATGAGAATTTTGAATTTCAGCTTAGACATAATATAAAGAATTGGGAGTTTTGAGGAAAACTTTAAGCCACATTAAATATTAAGTTAGAAAAGCATCATCTAACCAAAATTTTGAAACTACTGTGAAAATAAATTTCCTCATTAAAGGAGGGACCCTTAAATTCTTCCAACTCTGAAAAATAATGCACATTAAAATGTTTAAAATTTCAGCTGGTTCTTAAATTATATTAATTAAAAATAATGCCAAACTCCTTTATTTTGCTTTACAGTCATCCTAATTTAAAATGTGCAATGTTCACTTGAAAGTAAGCTTTTTAGAAAAAAAAGAAAGTCAGCAAAAACTACAAAAAGGTGCCAAAAATATTACAGTGTTTTGACGATTATTGTCTGAGAAAATTGAATAAAACTTTGAAAACACATACATACACATGTGTGCGCGCACACACACACACATGATATATATATATATATATTTTGAAAATGGAATCACAAGATTTTAAAAGTATATACTTTTAAAATCTTGTGATTCCATTTTCAAAATATCAAACACAAAATTAAATCTTTTTTATCCTGTGAGTGCAAACTTATTTCTTTGGTCACTTATTAAAGAAATGGGTTCTATAGAACACTCAACCTAAAAATATGTGTTGAGTACTATCTATAATAATAAAAGCATAATATACTAATTAGACCGGACATCCTTCCGGACGACCTTCCGGATGAGGCTGTGGCTGCGAGGGCCGAACCCTTGCACAAATTTTATGCATCGGGCCTCTAGTGGTAAATATATGTATGGGACTTTTTGACTGTATATGATCTAAACATTGAGATACTGTCTGTCTGTTCACCATTATCTCCCTAACAGTTTTTGGCACATGATAGATACTCAAAAAAAAATAAATGTGAAAATCTCTGAAACTTTAGTAGATATAAAAGGCATGCACCTGCAAAAATTGATTGAAATTCTATTATATATAATTAAAGTCTCTTATTTGCATGTCACTTGTAACTTTACCAAGTACTTTTCCTAAATAATCTAATTTGATTTAACAACTCCAAGCATAGAGCACTTTTTTATTAATTAGGATACATTAATTGATTTGTCCAAATTCACACAGCAGAGTCACTAAATCTCTGACCTCTACTTTTTTCCATGAAATTATCATATTTCTTGTGTGATATATATTACAAGACATATGAACTTGAAATATATTTCAAACACACCCACTCTGTGTCACTGTTTTCAAACATAGATTCTACTCATGCTGGTAAAGCAGTTCAAGAGAATCATCTAAATCCAGTTGTGCCAGTAAATAATCATCTCACACACTTTTTTACTATTTTCCTAGTATAATATTTAAATTTTGTTGTGTGAGATATGATGATACAAATACATACTCTTGAGTAATTTGTTTCTGATCATTTTATTTTCCAAATCTAGGTAGCATAAAACTTGGAGAAGATGGAGATAGCTAATTGTCTAAATATTCTGAATTATATTTAATTAACCCACATTTTAATGATAGTTGAATACTAATGCATTTTAACAGCATACTACTCAGACTTTTAAATTAATAATATCATCTCTTCCTACAAAATCCCCTGGATTGGCACTGGTATATCCCATTATTTTGATGAGGTTATCAAGGCTCAGAAAGTTCAACTAACTTTTTCAATGTAAGTGTTAAACACTGAAACAGAGGATTCTGATTCAAAGCCTTTATTTTAATTTCATGTTTACCTGGGTGTTTTTGCTTGACTATACCTTCCAAGCATGTGTGTGTGAACATAAATGTCATAGTGGTTATTTTCTTTCTTAATTTACATCCGTTTTGCCTTGCATGGTAGATTTTCCCCCCAAGTATGTATATGTACATAAATATATAAAGATACAAATTATATATTTGCATTATAATACATTATATTTGATATAATATGTATACAAATATTATTTGGCCTCAGAACCCATTGCTGATTATAAATTGTAGATGACAAATAGAGAAAAAAAAATACTCATTCAGTAGTTCTGTACTCCAATAATGAATCAGTCAAAAATGCCCCTTCTGATTATATTTTGTTGGATTCTATTTTCTAAGCAGATGTGATCTGACAATGAGTCACTATTCACTTTTTAAAAAGACACCTTGCTGTATCATTATCACTAAACATCAGTTTCTATCTTCCCAACACTAAGTCCATGCCATCTGATACAAAATACTGTTAGGCAACAGAACTGATATATAACAGTAGCAGTTGATATTAAAACACAAAGTTTTGTTTTAAATACTTGGAATACTTGGGATAAAGCTGTATATTCCAGACATATTACATATATCTGGGAAGACTAACTGAAGGTAAGTTCTGAAGTAGAAATCAAACAAAATTGATAAACTAATGATGAACCAAGAAACCTGATATAGAATTTGGAGAATTCAGCTCATAAGCATATACCTGACTGGGATGAGAAATTTGCAAAGATATTTTTACATAAGCTAATAAAAGGTATGATGTAACTAGGTATCAGGAGAGAGAAAGGCTGAGAGAAATGAGAAGGTAGTAACCTGTGCTAATATGAGGATTTATGACACCAAAACTTATTTTTGAGGGATAATAGCAGTGTTCTTCCTAATCAGGCTGGATCAAAGAGGCCAATTAAAAACTTGTAGCGGCAGATCTTGGAACAAGTGAGAATGCAGAATTGGAATGAAAATATGGAATTCATTTTCTCACATTTTAGTGATATCCCAACCTCAAAAAGCATAGCTATCAGTAAGTGGTCTAGTCAGTTAACAGATATTTAAAGAAAGCTGTTTACATAAAAGAACAAGCATTTGGGATTTGTATGTCAGGGTTCTACAGATAAACAGAACAAATATATACATATATTAGTGGCCTGGGTCACAAAATTCCTGCACTCGGGGTGGGGGGGGTGTTCCCTCAGCCCAGCCTGCATCCTCTAGCAGTCTGGGGAGCCCTTGGGGGATTTCTGACTGACGGCTTAGGCCCGCTCCCTATGTTGATGGTTTGATTCTGGTCAGGGCACATGCCTGGGTTGTGGGATTGATCTCCATTAGGGAGCATGCAGGATGTAGCTGATCAATGTTGTGCTTTGTCATTGATGTTTCTCTCTTGCAAGCACTCTCCCTCTCTTTAAAAATCAATAAAAAAAATTAAGACTTTAACTCTACAACAATGAGTACAAGCATATAATTATAGAAGTGTTGCATATCTAGAAGCAGTTAATAGCATATGAACCCAAACTCTAAAAGAATGTAGTATTTCCAATCCTTTACAATACAAATGAATCAACTCACAGGTGTGAAGCTTTCTGAATCTAAAAACTTCAGAAGTCTGATTTCTTTTTTCCTTCTCTTGTAGTGTTTCCCTTGTTATTGCCAATTTAAATGTTTAATTGAACTCATTAAAGGGAGAGACCAACACGCTCCTTTGACCAACACACTCCCAGACTGCAGTGCATAATGAACATGGCCATGTGCCATGACAGAACATTAAGGACAAAGTAAGACCAACTCACTTCATTATCTTAATAAAGATCAAAATATCCTCCTGGATTATTTTTTCATTAACCTCACTTAAACTTTGAATCATTTTTTACACATCTTTATCTTTGTTTTCCCTTTGTTCCATCCCCCTATATATTCAACTGGTTAAGATCTCTTGAGTCTTTCCCTTTATTCTAATTCCCCACTGCCTTTGTCAGGCACTTATTATTATATATCCTAATAAGGATGAATTGTGCCACTTATAGCCTCAACTCCCAAACCAATGCTTACCATGTTACATGGCTAATGACAAGGGAATTTTCAGACGGATTGATCTGTTAATCATACCCTGAATCTGCTGTTAATTACCCCTGAACACAAAAGGTGTATTTGGTTTTCATTTTAGCAGGGGACTTAACCTGTGTCTTTTAGCTTCAAGTCAGTCTTTGACACTTTTTTGAACACTGATCTTTAAATTATAGTCTCATCCAGACTGCTGTGCGCACAGAACATGCCCTCAAATTATAAGTCTATTTATGCTGGTAGGCAAGTGCATTTAGTAGTATTAATGTATCAATTATTTTAATTAGTTCTTAGAACTTCTCTTTCACCAATAATCAAATCATTAGCTTCAATTTGCAAATGAAAATGATCATGCTGTTTTCCATGCCCCACAGAATAGACCTTCTCATTATCTAACCCAGAAAAACACTTATTATTTCCTCTTATTTAGTCCCTCTTTTATCTTTATCAGTTAGCCTAACAACCTTTCAACAATGTGGCAAAAGTTTCTTAATTGCTCCTTCCCTCCCTGCACTGATATCAGTGTGATTGCTGACCTCTATTCTTTTTTCTACTTTATTTCTATAGAGTTGAAACAACAAAACATATTGAAAAAAAAAAAAAAAAAGAAAAAGAAAACTACTTTTGGAACTCAAAACAGGTTTATTATTATTCAAGGCCAGAGAGGAGGAACGCCTTCAACCTCTACCCTGCTGATCAATTCAGACGTAAGTAATTATAGTCTTTTTTATTTAATGTAATTTTTTGCATGTTTAGGTTAAAAGTAATTAATATGTAAATTTTTTAAATATTTTATATGCATTAACAAATCATAAAAACATTTCTTTGACAAAGTAGAAGATAATATTGAGGAGACGAAGGAAACTAGGTAAACATGACTGGGACCATAGGGTGGGGGCTTGGGGGGAAAGGAAGTAGAACCTGGGAACCCAGCTAAGCAGAATTACTAAGGCAGCTCAGCTGGGTGTGGAAAGAAGGGTAGCTACAGGAGACAAACTTTAAAATGTATGGATGTTGCTGAGACAAGCAACTTACAGATAACCAATCACAAGGCAGTGAAGCATATAACCAATCCCAAGAATGTTATTAAGACAGAATTCTTTGAAAGGACCAATCAGGAGCTAGCAAGGCATGTCTTACCCCTAGATTATAAAAAGCATGTGCTTCCTCTCCCTCTCTCTCTGCTCTCTCTGGCACATGCTGGGGTGGGGGAGGGGTGATGTGCTCCCTTATGTCCATGTGGCTTATGGCCATGTGGGACTCTTAATATAGACTAATAGGCTTTAATTAGCTTGGATGCTAAACTACACTTGGCTGCAACATGAAATGGAAGCTCTGGACAGTGGCCTACTTTTTACTCTCCTGGAACCCCAGCTGCACCTTTTCCAGGACTGGCTTCTCTTAATAAACTTTGCTTCTGCTAACCATCTTTGTTCGGGACTTCATTCTTTGATTTCCCAAGACAAAGAACTTGGACTCAAATGCCACATTCTGGTTTCAGTATTACAAATGTATACCAGAAATAAACTAAATGCAAGACCAAAATATTAAGTTGCTCTATATAAAAGAACTCAGATTAAACTGTGAATCAATAACCAAATTAATAACTGGCTCACTGAAACACTTAACATTAGAAATCAATGTTTAAATCATTAAATTATGAACCAACCTTAATTTAGAAAAATTTATTGTTAAGCTCAGTTCAGAATAGTTTCAGTAAATAATAAAATATATAGTTTACTTGAATAACCTAGAATATCCAAAAGTTTCTAAAGCCAAATTTAAATTGATTTATATTTTGAGTATGGTACAAAGGCATCACAGAATTCTATGTGGTGTTGAATATTATTTCAATAATTTTACACCTACAACTTCGTAGAGCCAACTTTGGCAACTACTACAGGTTACACATGGAAAGTCCTAGACACCCAGGTAAAATTCATAACCAAGACGATCTGACTCACATAATATTTCAGATAAAATAAATAGAAGGAAGGACCAAAGAAAGAGGCAACACACTCTAGATTAGTAAGTGGCAGGTTTAATAAACCAAGAAATTGACATAGGGGGTTATCTTAGGCATCTGCAAGATGAGTATATCTTCTCATTTGCACCCCCACCCCGCAGAATCATAAAATTTTACACAGAGGCCTAAACTGAATTCAATCACATATACCATCCAGATGGTCTCAACAGCTTAATCACTCAAGGCTGCCTTCTTGAAAATGGCTCTGAGGTGGAAAGAACTACCTTCCTAGGGTAAGGGAGGACTTGAAGAACAACAGATTGCTAGGATCTAGCTGGCAGGTAGAACAGGGTCAGGACTTCTGAATGACCTCTTTCAACAATGACTAGAAATAGACTGATAAATTTCAGAAATATTTTTCATCAAGTTTGCACACATTCACTTAACTTTTGCCATTTCTTTATTTATTCAACAATCATATAATTATACCTAGTTAAAAATCAGAAAAAAATATCTAAATTAGCATTGGTTCAGCCCCTTCATATATCAGTCAATGTTCCATGTGCTTTACAAAACACATGGTCTTATTAAATCTTCACCGGGACACTGCAAGTTATATCATATTATCCTAGAGCCCCAGGGAGTTGTCAGCCTAAAGGAAACCTAAATCTAGTGAGGAAGAATCTCTTTCTCCTTTGGGATGGAAAAAAAAAGTCAGGTGATTATTCTCTCCCATGGAACTGTCATGATCCCCTATATCAGGGACTGAGGACTAGTCACTGCTGTTAGAATATTAACCACGTAGCAAAGCCTGGTCAACTTCAGAGAACCAAGGCATCGCCTTCATTCCTGCTCCCATTCTTACTTGGTCTATTAGTTTATTCAACAAGTCTGGGAATGCTGGGAAAAAGGCTGACAGAAAGCCACCAGGTTTTTGAAATCCCTGTCCACAGTGTGAGGCTTTTGATAAGTGTTACATGTTGCTCATGCATGTCTTCATGTTCTGCATCACACTGAGATGTCTACTTATATATTTCTTTATTGAAATTCTCAATGACCAATTTTACATTTTATTGTCATTCCAGTTCCTTGATCATTTAGACAAAGTGTTAGACACTGCCTTTGTGTCAGTGTAAATCCACAATGCAAATATCTCTTGTACCAGGCAGATTGGACAAGTTTTCACTAGAAAAAAAAAAATCCCTTTCTCCGCTGCTTATAAGTAAGGATTACTTTTGATTATGATCCCAATGTAATTAATCTAAATCTGGTGCCAATACATTACACAATGCTATCTCTAAACCAGAAATTTTTTCCTATCTTAGTTAACTGTTAATAGAAATTACCAACACCCCAAGCTTCAATATTATGAGGTTACCAGTACCCCAAGCTTCAATATTTTAAAAAATATTTCTTAAGGATAAATATAATTACTTATATCAAGAATTTATCAGAAAAGACCTTAGTATCTGCACCAACTTTATGGATGTTTTGGGGAGTAGGCTGGAGTACTGACATAATAATGCATCCAGTTTTGTTTTTTTGTAATTTATCTCTCTACTAATCTCCTTTTAATATACCATTGTTTCATTTGTATTTATATTAACTTACTCTGCACACCAATAGGATCTCACTCACCCGATGAATGAACATGGACTCTGGTACACAAATACACATAACTTCCAATTCAAACTTTGCTAAATATATACTCCTTCAGAAAACACCCAAACATTAATTTTATATGCATGATTTAGGTTTTAGTGAATTACTATATTTTATTTTATTGAGCAATCCTTCTTTTGGAGAGCTATTCATGATTTGACAGAGTGGGACAAACTCAGATGCAAGTCCAATTACAGGTATAATGGTAATCAATAATAGGAAAATGAGGTATATCTTTAGGCATCTACTCCTAGGGCATTTCCTCAGGTGAGGTGACTTCAACAGAAAATGATCAGCAAAGGTCAACTTCTTTATTTGTGAAGAGAATGGCAGAAGAGTGTTTTCAAACATCAGGGAGCTCCAGATCCTCCAGATAACACTATTTCAACATTTCAGGTAATATCCTTTCTTTGTTTATTTGCATTAATGTCTCTTAACACAAATACCACAAGAATCTAAGAATACAGCTAACAATATAATTCAGCAAAAAATTCTAAATTTGATTGCTGGCCATCTCAATTACTTAGTTATAAGAGGACAGTTATTTCAATATAGTCATACATAGTCGTTAAATTTTGCTTTGCAGCTAAAAGGAGAATTTAAGGATTTTTAGCTGGGCTATTCTTTAACTTTGCATTTCCCCAAGGGAATATTTAATACCTACCCTACTTTGTGGCCTTTGAATTCCTGCTCTTTACAATAATCTGTGGTAACAGTTGTGTAATAGTCAAGAGCAACTTCTGCCACAGAGTAGCTTAATTGTTTTGCTCTTATGTACCATGGACTGTGAAGCCCTGTACCAGATTATGAATATAGATTTCCTACCAATTTTAAATAGATATATTTGAGGCTTTGTTAAATAGTTCTCAATTCAGTTAGAACTCTTTGGTTGCAATCAAGATGGTCTGACTTTAGTTACATAAGCAAAAGGGTAATTATCAGAGGGAAGAGATAGAAACCAGACTTGGACATTAGTAGTTATCAATTCAGTTGAGATGTGCTTGGATCTGACACATTCAAATAGCAGGAACAGCATCATGAGAATTTTGCTGCAAGGATTAAATAAGCACAAAATATTTAGGTGCTGTTACTCATTTTCTTACAATTCATTTTTCAGGAAAAAAAGGTTCATTTTTTTCTAACTTAAGTTTCACATTTACTCTTTTTCTAGGGTACAGCAGAACTTTATTACATAGAATTTTGTGGGAAAATGTTACATCATCAAAAGATTATCAGGGTGATTTTATAAAGTAAAAAATATATGATTCATGTGTGGGTTATATTAGGTTTAAATATTTGTATTCTGGAAATCAATTTCCCTGCTTAAGCTTTGCAGGTCTAAATATAGCCACAAAACCTAAATATGGTTCAGATGATACCAATTAACATGAGGTAGAATCTCAATACACACCTTTCCCAATTGGAAGATGCTTACAGGATCCCGGTCTTATGATCTTCATCATGAACAGAGAACAGAATCCGTATTGTATTCATGCCTTTTATCTTTCATGGTACTTTGCCTTTAGTAGAAGTTAGTGTTGAATTGAAACATACAAAATAATGTGTTGAATTGAAGCACACGAATAATAGTTTAATCCAGTGACTGTATGGTTTCTTACTTGTAATCTCCCATACTATAGAAAATATAGTTTTAGAGTACTTAAAGTATATTTTTCAAAGAAACATTGTAATAATTGACTTAATAACATTCAGAATTAAAAAAATATTAGAAAAGTATATTACTTTTTAAATCTTATTTGACTCTATCAAGTTGATTATGTTTCTCACATCATTATTTAAGGGCTCACCTTTAGTTTTCATTAATTCCCATATTCAACAAAGTCTCCATTACATGCAATCAGATTACATTTCTCCACACTAATTATGCCAGACATTTCAACTGTTTTCTAAAAAGTTGCTCATCATCATAGGATAGTTTTCATGTAGGTACCTATAGCTTAAATTTTAGAAATGCCATACTGGTATGCCCCCCTCAACCTCAATATGAACACAAGATTAACAAAAATAAATAGACAAATCCAGTCACAGTTTATGTTGATTAGTTGACTTAGTTATAATTATATTTGTATTTGTCAAGCATTATAACAGTATTGTTTTGAAGTTTGCACCTTTACAAATACATTTGGGGATTTTTTGTTTGCCTAGAGATGAGCCTCAAATTTTTAAGGATTCAGTGTGAGAATTTGTATAGGAATTGTAGTCTCCTTCTGTCTATGGATATCCTATATCCAAGTTCTATGAATATATATTGCTAGTCTTAATTTGGTTAAGAAATTTACTGGAGAGTTTATCTACCAAGAAGCAAAGGCCTCTTCTACAGTAAGCAATATTCAACTCCGAGACAGTGTCTAGTCAAATTGGGATGCATTTGCTTGTTGTTGTTTTTGTTTTTATTCTCCTACTAGAGGCCCAGTGCACGAAATTCGTGCACTGGGGGTGGGGGGGGGGGGATGTCCTTCAGCCCAACCTGCAACCTCTCTGATCTGGGACCCATAAGGGGATGTCTGATTGCATGTTTAGGCCTGATCCCACAGGGATCACACAGTGGCCCGATGCATGAAATTCGTGCACATTAAAAGGGAATTAATTAGAGGAAATATGTTAATATTGCTATTTGCCCTTTCTCTATAATAGAAGTATGAGAGATGAAAGGAAATGAGTAAAATGTATATGAAAATAATATATAAATTTATTAATAAACAAAAACAAAATGATATAAGAACAACAAAGACATAAAATAACAAAAACGTCATATGAAAACATCAAAAATATGATATAAAAACAACAAAAACATGTTATAAAAACAACATTGATGCAAACAATGTCTGATAAACTGATTAAACTTATTCTAATATCTCCCTGTATACCACATTAAGAGTGAAAACACTTTCAGAGTGCTCGACTAATTTCCCTTGGGATGAAGTATTTACAATTTTAACTTTAATGTCACACGCTCTTTGAACTCTAGAGAAAGCAACATATAACTGACCATGTGCGAAAACGGGTTCAGGTAGGAATATTCCTACTCTGTCTAGAGTTTGTCCTTGTGATTTATTAATAGTCATCGCAAATGCTGGCATCACGGGAAACTGTCGTCGAATTAATTTAAATGGGAGGCCAGTGTCAGATGGGGACAAATCAATTCTTGGAATCAGAACAATCTCTCCCTCTGCAGATCCTGTTAATACTTCAGCTTTGATTATGTTAGGTCGAAATCTTTTGATAATAAATCTGGTACCATTGCAAAGACCCCATTTACTATTAAGATTTCTTAATAGCATGATGATTGCACCGACTTTCAATTTTAATTTATGACACAGCATTCCCGAAGGAGTAATACTATTAAGAAATTCAATGGGAAAATTTTCCTTTTCAGCATCATCTGTTGAGTCAATGGAATCATCACTCAAATAGGTGTGAAAATCTCCATGGAGTATACCTAAAATTTCTTCATTTAATTTCTGAACATGCTCATTTTTTGGACAAAGAATTGCATGTTTAGATATATTTTTAATATTACCTATATATATACTATTTCCAAAGGTAGCTTCAATAATAGATCCATTACAAATCATTTCCTAGGGGATTTCAATAATATCCATTCCTAAATGGAAACTGCTATCAAGTTTGCCATCTCCAAGTTTTACTAACCATTCACTATAAGCAGGATCCTCTGATCTCATATTTGTTTTAAGAGACAACTTTCTGAAACATCCCCAAACATCACAGTACTTTAAACTTGTTTGTACTATGGCTGATCGCATAGCATGAGGCACAACACTGAGACATTGTCGAAAATCCCCTCCAAGAAGGAGAACTTTCCCACCAAATACAACATTCAAATTCATAATTTCTCTTAGTAATCTGTCTATGGTGTTTATAGCATGACTGGATGCCATGGTGCATTCATCAATAATAAGAAGTTGGGCCTTTTTAATGGTTTTAGCAACTTCACTCTTTATATAGAGTCTAGAAATTGAAGTCTCATTTAATGGAATTGGTAATTTATATTGGGAATGAAAGGTTCTTCCACCAAGAAGTAAATTTGCAGCAATTCCTGTAGATGCTGTGGGTAAAACAGTACCACCATGACCTCTAATATAATGTATTAAAACTTTATACAGATATATTTTTCCACTACCACCTGGACCATTCAAGAAAAAGCATTTGGGGTGTACAGTTTGGTCTTCCATGGCTGAAGTTATAGTCTGAAAGGCTGCCAACTGTTCATCATTCAGAGAATTTATCAAAACCTCTGCCTGTTGTCGCTCATATGATTCATCACATGTATTTGCATTCATTAATAAAGGATAGTCTGGACGTTTGAAATGTGAACATTTCATTTCATGCAATGTGAATACCTCCTGAATTTCATTAAGGGCATGCATTTCACAATTCACACAGGCACCTTCTCTTCGGTGCAATTTCCAACAGAAATCTTCAATAAAATGAGATTTATTGTCATCCCATAATTTGTCTGCAGCAGAAGGACATCCAAACACACATATGTATGCAAAAAGTTGCTGTAGTTGTTTGGGCATATTAAGGATGATTGCATCATGAATCGTATCTTTCCAGATAGTGTCATCAAGTAATAATCCTTGATGTTTAGCAGCTTCATGAAACGTATCATAAGTTACACCTCCTACAGTTCGCAGATCCTCAAAACTTATCGCACCTTTTACATGCAGAAGCAAAAGTCTAAGGTAATATTGTTCTGGTTCTCTAAAGCTGACAGTGAACAATCTACCTAATGCTTTATTCCCACCCTTTTGGTGTTTTGCCCACAAAGAATTATTAAACACATAATGCTGTGGAATCTCCCAATAATAATAATTATGTGCATTAGAATCTTTTCTATTCAATAAGAACCAAGCCATCAAAGTTGAGTTATGCCTTTTAGCCCTATCTAAAACTTCAGCAAAATCATCAGTATGAAAATACAAATTTTGATCATTTGGCAAATGAATAGCTAATCTTGTGATTGCATGAGATTGGTCATGCATTCGCATTGCAAAAAGTCTCCAAACAGCCTCGGGAGCGCTCACATACCTGGAGTCAATGACTGATGATATTTTTTTCAGAAATTTGAATATTTTCACAATCGTGCCCTTTATAGATGTATTTAAATAAATATTTCACACTTTTAATTGATGCACAGACTTCAACATTTATATGACAGTTATATTTAAGGCACAAATATGGGTTATAAGGGACAATCCAAGTGTTATCGACAA
Source organism: Plecotus auritus (assembly GCF_963455305.1). NCBI lineage: Eukaryota > Metazoa > Chordata > Mammalia > Chiroptera > Vespertilionidae > Plecotus > Plecotus auritus. The sequence goes on from NC_137782.1 coordinate 121,922,987, forward strand.
CTTTATTTCCAATAGACATGGTGCTACCAGATCTTTGTTTGTATTTGGGATATCCATCAATATTTCCAATGGTCGCATTTTGAAATTCTTTTGGATATCCCTTTGAACATTTTCCATTTTCCATACATGGACTATTTGGATTTTTTATTCCACATGGTCCATGTACCATATTTGATTTTACAATTTGAAAAAGTCGAAGATACTGGTCTTCATCAGGAATTTCTGCCTTAACTATACGGTCAATGTCATCTTCCGTTTGTAATTTGGACTCACTATCTAATATCAATAATATGTGAGCGTGAGGCAATCCACGTTTCTGAAATTCAATGACGTGAATTTTAGCTATTACTTTGCCACATAAATGGAACTTACATGTATCATTTAAAAGAGCATTCAGCTTAATATTAAAAACTCTGGCTAGCAAGTCAGGTCTGTTTTCAACTTTTTACCAGTGTTGTGAATTGTTTGTAATATCTGCCCATTTTGGGTTGCATGTCATTGTTATGAATAAATCGGGCTTGCCATACTTCGTTACAATTGCCATAGCATCCTGATATCGCTGCTGCATATTTCTGGGACTACCCTCAAAAGATGATGGAAGTATTATCATTTTACCAATCGGCACATTGTCATTTTCAGATCTAGATTTGAGATAATCCATCAAACCACTATATTTTTCAACTCTCAACTTAGATCGGTTTGATTTAATGAAATTTATCCGATTGGCCTCCATTTTTTAATATGAATCCACAATAAACTGTTGAGTTAACTTTCCTGCATTTAAAATAGGATTGAACGTGTCCCTCACAGAGAGATGAAATCCATAATACTGCATTTGTGTGACTCGTGTCCTTACATTTTGTCTAGTATTATTGTTGAGTACACTGTTGTCTCTGAGTCTTAATGCGATATCTGTTCCCCAGTCTTTTTCACCATGTGGAAAAAGAATAGGATACGTCATTGCATCTAATGTAGAAAACAGGATACTGATTTGTTTCATTTTAGTGGCATTTGGATTATTTGAATCTGGTTTACAGTGAATGACCAAGTCCCTTTCAGAAGGAGGTTCTCCATCTTCATTTCTGAATATGACAGCAACTTCAGTTACATGGGGAGAATTATATCTCCTTTGGTCACTGTTACGATCTTATTTAATTGCCATAGTTACTTCCGTGAGAGCTATACCTTTTGCTGCTGCTTCAGATTGTGCTTCCTTTTCCACCTCATGTAACATCTTGCACGATTTTGTTAATTCATTTAGTTCATGCATGAGGTTGTTGATGTTGATCATGAGTCTTTCTGAGCGGCCCTCGTTTTCTGGCATTGCTAATCTTTTACTTGTAGTTTTGGCTGTATCCAAAATATAGAGTTGAGCAAACTTGCGCGAAACACCATCTGAAGGATGTAAAGTTCCAGTACGGTGATAAACTTGTCCGTGTATTCTAAAACAGTATGGCCCATATCCTGATGGCGATGCAATATTTGCACCCATGGAAGCAAAAGCAAAAGAACTATTTATGGAACGAATATTTTCCATGAAATTTTTACTGACAGAATCTTCGTTTGTCATTAATCTTTTTAAATATGCTGGGTATTCTGGAAAATGTATATCATTTGGACAGACTTTACATTTGCTACAACATCGAGTAAACTTTCCATCAGATGGTTTTTCATCGGAGAAATTTAGTGATAGGCAAAATTGACATCTAACAGTCATTCCACCACAACTATGTTCGAGAATTGCATCCTCATGTACTCCATTTTCAATGAGAAGGCAGTTCCTACCGGTGTTGGTAGTACTTGTTGATGACTGTTCTTTGGACATATTCTGTTGACACTGCCGCCTTCTTTCAAGTTCAGAGGCACGTTGATCTTTAGACATTTTCTGTCGATGACGCCGGCTTCTTTCAGCTTCAGAGCGATGTTTTTCCAGTAACTGCTCTTCAGATACATTCTGTCGCAGGTGCTGCCTTCTTTCAAGATCAGAAGCACATTGGTCTTCAGACATTTTCTGTCGATAACGCCGGCTTCTTTCGACTGCAGAGCTACCTTGTATCAATAGTAGATGTTTAGACATAGTTCCACCTCCCTGCTGTCAGGTGAATGAGAGTCCTGGTGTCAGGTGGCAGAGAGCTGTCTGACCAACAGCCAATTCTCTAGGGATGGGACTTCCTCCTCCCTGCTGTCAGATGGCTGTCAGGCCACTGAGAGCTGTCTGACCAATGGCTGATTCTGGCTGATTCTGTTGGGGTGGGACTTCCTCCACCCTGCTGTCAGAGTCTGGGCCATCACTAACTGGGACACAGCATCAAGTCCCTCTGCGCCAGAAGACCCACTTGTGTATCCCCTGGACTCAACATCCAACCTCATGGAGAGGCTGACAAGCCCAGACATGCCAGAGGCTGGGGAGCAGTGTGGCTGGATCTGTCACTGAAGTAGGCGGATCCTGCCTGTCCACTTCGTCCCCACGACCCCTGGCCGGGCCCATAGCCCAAACGCTCCAGCCTCGCTGCTCAGCCCCAGACATTCCAGAGGCTGCAGAGGAGCCAGGCTTGATCCCCTACCTGAGTGGGCGCATCCCACGCCACCCCTGGCTGGACACCCCAGGCGCCTCCCAGCTGCACGTGCTGCCTCCGATGGCAGCGGGGATTGGTCCGTGGGGACCTGGCGACCTCCCACCAGCACATCCCGTGCTGCCTCCGATAGCTGTGGGGACCGGTGTGTGGGGGCCTGGCGGCCTCCCAGCCGCATACCCCGTGCTGTCTCTGATGGCGGCGGGGATCGGTGGGCCTGGCTGCCTCCCACCCACACTCCCCGTGCTGCCTCCGCTGCCGGCTGGGATTGGTGTGTGGGGCGGGAGTGCCTTCCAGCCAGACTATGGGCAGGCCATCTTGTGGCTATGGGCTCCGGCATTTTGTAGCGGAGTGATGGCTAATTTGCATATTACTCTTTTATTAGATAGGATGTTGCATATGATCTCCTGAAATACCTCACAAGAAGATTGTGATGGATGTATCGCCCCAGTTGTTCTTGGTTCATTATCTCATTGCATTTCATAATCTCCCATGGCTCCTGCTACATTGAAGTACTTACATTTCTGAGACAAGCAGAGATCATTTCCAGCACAGGATGCTTTCTCTTGCTGTTTCCTCTGCTTGAAATATCTATTTAAAGACTTGAATATGCCTGGTTCCATCTCTATGCCATCTCCTTAACCACATTTTCTAATTTTGGCTTTACAGGCAATATTCAATTACCATGTTGTATTTTCTTTGCACTGATTAATTATATACATCTATATAAAGTATATATGTAATATTATATATAATCACATATAATATATAACATAATGAAAGCTTTATGAACCATGGCCTTGCCTGACCTCAGAATAGAGTATATTACTTTTCACATGGTGGTATTATTAAAAACTAATTTAACTTATTTGGAAATTCTTATTAAGTTCTAGAGCCTATTCTTAGCACAGAACTCATTTGATATGCAAAACAACCCCTGAAGTAATTTAACTCACTTTTGTCTTTCTAGAGAGGAGAAAACTGAAGTTCAAAAATACTGATGTGAAATTATCTTAAATGTTAACTTAAAACTTAAATGCATGCGTTCTGTGTTGGGAAAGCCCAGGCGGGAAGTGACAGCTGCTCCAGACAGCAAGGGCAAATTCACAGGCTTCTTACAGGGGGTTGAAACCTTTGACAGGTTCTGGCTGAGAAACAAGACACATCCTATCTAATAAAAGAGTAATATGCAAATTGACCATGCCTCCGCTACACCCACAAGCCATGCCCACCAGCCAATCAGGAGCGAGTATGCAAATTAACCCAACCAAGATGGCTGCAGCCACGGAGTGAACAAGAGGCTTGGGTTTTCCTGGCAATGGAGGAAGCCAAGCTTCCCACACACCCTGGCCAGCCATGAACTCCACTCAAGGCTACAAAGTTTCAATTATAGAAGATAAATAAATCTCAACAAAAATGTCTGAGGCTGCGGACCAAGCAGGAGGCTTGGGTTTCTCTGGCAATGGAAGAAGCCAAGCTTCCCGCACACCCTGGCCAGCCATGGACTCCACACAAGGCTACAAAGTTTCAATTATAGAAGATAAATAAATCCCAGATACCAGGGCCTCCACTTGGGTCACCGGGGGGTGTGGCCAGCCTGCAAATCAACACAGGCCCCTCGCCCAGGCCAGCCCATGCCCCAAAGGAACCCCCACCCTGATCTGGGACACCCTTCAGGACAAGCCAGCTGGCCCTCACCCGTGCACCAGGCGTCTATCCTATATAATAAAAGAGTAATATGCAAATTGACTGCCACTCCAACACACAAGATTGCTGCCCCCATGTGGTCAAAGATGGCCACCACAAGATGGCCAGCAGGGGAGGGACCAGGTCTGCAAGGGAGGGCTGTTGTGGGTGATGAGGCCAGCAGGGGAGGGCAGTTGGGAGGGACCAGGCCTGCAAGGGAGGGCAGCTGGGGGCAACCAAGCCTGCAGGGGAGGGCAGTTAGTGGTGACCAGGTCAGCAGAGGAGGGAAGTTGGAGGCAACTGGGCCTGCAGGGAAGGGCAGTTGGGGGGGACCCAGGCCTGCAGGGGAGGACAGTTAGGGGTGACCAGGCCTGCAGGGGAGGGCAGTTAGAGGCAATCGGGCTGGCAGGGGATCAGTTAGGCATCAATCAGGCTGGCAGGGGAGTGATTAGGGGGTGATCAGGCTGGCAGACAAAAGCGGTTAGGGGCAATCAGGAAGGCAGGCAGGCGAGCAGTTGGGAGCCAGCAGTCCTGGATTGTGAGAGGGATGTCCGACTGCCCATTTAGGCCCGATCCTACTGGCGTTGGGCCTAAACAGGCAGTCGGACATCCCTCAAGAGGTCCCAGATTGGAGAAGGTTCAGGCTGGGCTGAGGGACACCCCCCCCCCCCGTGCACGAATTTCATGCACCAGGCCTCTAGTCTATAATAATAAAAGCATAATATGCTAATTAGACCTGAAGCGGGGGCTGTGAGGGAAGCCCAGGTCCCAGGTGCCAGAGGGAAGCCAGTGCCAGTAGCCGGGTGAAGGAAGGCTTACTCTTGCATGAATTTTGTGCATCAGGCCTCTAGTATTTAAATATTAATATTGATTAGTATAGAATATATAATCATTTAGCTAAAAAATCTATTTTCTACATATAATGCACTTAGAGAATCAGTGAAGGGAGTGCAAGTGGAAAAGCATGTGGCTGTTTGCAGAATGTGAGAGGGCCTTTCTTGCATTGACCATGATAAACATTCCTGGGGTGGGGAATAATAAAACGCTTTTATTATTATAGACTAGAGGTCCGGTGCACGATGTCGGGTAGAAGAGGAAACTACATCAGCTTAGAAAATCAGAGGTGGCTGTGGAGATGGAGCTCTTCCGCTCTACCATGGAAAGAAGGAATTCCACTGAAGAGATGTCAAGAGGGGGAGCTCTGACTGTAAAAACCATGTGAAAAAGCCAAGTGAAAATCGGTGATATGGTAGCAAGGCAATAAAAGTAAAACCCACATGAGTGGTATTAAACAGAGGCCTGGTTACAAAGCTTAATTACTAAAAAGACCCAGTGTCATCTGCAAAGTAAGAGAACTTTTAGGACAACCTAGTAGCTTGACAACGTTCTAGGGCCGTGGTTGGCAAACTGCGGCTCGCGAGCCACATGCGACTCTTTGGCCCCTTGAGTGTGGCTCTTCCACAAAATACCACGGCCTGGGCGAGTCTATTTTGAAGAAGTGGCATTAGAAGAAGTTTAAGTTTAAAAAATTTGGCTCTCAAAAGAAATTTCAATCGTTGTACTGTTGATATTTGGCTCTCTTGACTAATGAGTTTGTTGACCACTGTTCTAGGGAAAAGGACAATTTTTTAGGATTGGAGAGAACAGTTTAAAAGTCCATAAGGAACCTATGCTGAAACAGGTGTGGAATATATTATCCGAGGCTTCCAGCAATATAACTTCCAGCAATAGTACCTTCAGGAAGAAACTGAATATACTGACAGAGAATTCCTCATTGTGTAGAGAAAGGAACCAGTCAGTAAGGAGAAAAATAAGCAGTCACTCTAGCACGTGGCACACCCTCAGGTAGAAATTGTGGCCAAGGCTCAGCCCTCCCAAGTAAATGAAACCATGGAAGAGCAAGCAGAGCTGAAAAAGAATGAAAGACAAAGAAAAGGACATGGAAGAAAAAACAAGAACTAAAATTAGAAAGCCACACAGAATGTTAATTCAGTAGCCCAAAAAGCAACAAAGGAAATTAGGAGGCTAAACTTGAGGTTAAAGGTGATGGAACTCGATGGCCAGTGACTCAGAAAGGAAAAAAAGCCAGAGTAGCAGCCAGGGCAAATGAATGGAGTTGGGAGGTATGACAAAGACACTAATGGCAAAGAGACCAATGCAGGTGTAGGGAAAAGAAAATGACAAGCAGAAGGTGCTACATATGCTAAGAAGAAAATGATGTTCCCATGACATTCTGAGGTTCCAGAAAGAGAAGATCAGGATGATCCTGTGAAAGGTAAGTTAAACTGGAAGGAAACTTTTAAGGCAGGTGTGAGACACACCTGAATGAGTTTTATAGACTTTCTGTATTAACCTCTTCAAAACGGAGAAAAACAAAAGCTGTTCTCAAAGCCATGCATGTTAGTGCAAAATGTTTCACTTATTTTAAGTATTATTTCCTCAGCCTTTTCAGCTTTCTAACCCTCACTTAATTTGCAAATTTTTAGTGACTTGCTTACCTTGTCTTTGAAAGCATTCAACTCATTTTTATGGAAACAACTTTTTTGACAATTGTAATTGGATTGATGAAATATCTAATTAAATTATGTAAATATAGTAATTTATATACCTGGAATAAATAGGCTGGGAAACAACTAAATCAGTGCATAGTGTTCAACTGTGGGAGAAAATATTCATAAGCTTCTTAGAATATAATCTGCCATTTCCCTGTGTTTATCAAACTTTGGGCATCAGTAAGTTCTATATCTGCATAGAACAATGATGATTAATCCTACAAGAGGTTAAGTAGGGGTTATTTAAGATAAATTCCTCAGTCATAATGGTCAGTCATAGGTCTCTAACAACTGTTTATTGTTTTTCATAAATGTCTAGAGCTCACATATAAAGTGTCTCCCTTTGCTCTTGCCTCTGAAGAGTGGCAGAATACACCACTCCATTATTTTGAACTAAAGGCACTTGAAAAACAACAGGTGTAGGAAAAGAACTTGACCTTCCTTTTCTTCCTGAAAATAGGAGATAAGAATTCTCATGTGAAAGATGCCTTCCTTGTACCATAATAAACAAAACATTCTTCTTCAATAGCACAATAACTGAGAGAATTCTATACAGAAATTGGTAAAATAAAGTTTAATATATTTTTACTGATTTCAGAGAGAAAGGGAGAGGGAGAGAGAGATAAAAACATTGGTGATAAATGAGAATCATTGATTGCCTGCCTCCTCTTGCATGCCCCCCACTGGGTATTGAGCCTGCAATCCAGGCAAGTGCCCTGATCAGGAATCCAGCCATGACCTCCTGGTTCATAGATTTGATGCTGAACCACTGAGCCATGCTTGGCCAGGCAGTAAAAGAATTCTTATCTTCCGTTAGCTTCCTCACATAATTTAGTTACTTTTTCTCATATACCTCTCCTTGCTCAACCTGCTATAAACTCATTTAGGTTCTGCCTCTTCCTTGGATCATCATTTCCTTATGGGTGCTCTCTTATCACATAAGACATATAAATATGTATGCCTTTCTCCTGTTAATCTGTCTTCTGTTTAATTATCAGACCCAACCAAAATTCTTAAGAAGATAGAGGTAAAAATTTGCTTCCCCTATACCTTTTAGTTTTATTATGCAAAGTTTGATAGCAAGACATTTTAGAGTAAGAAAAAGATGAATTCAATTCTCAAATTTGCCTTTTATTAGCTATGTGATTATTTAATGAATTTCTTAACCTCTCTGCATCCCAAATTTCTCATCTATGGGATGGAAGTAAAAATGTATATATACCATGTTGTTGCTAAAGTAAATGAAATATATACTTGACTTTGTCATAATGTCAGGTAAAAGTACAGATTAAAAATATGGTAGCTTTCTACCTGGCCAGTGTGGTTCAGTGGTTGAGCATCAACCTATGAACCAGGAGCTCACAGTTTGATTTCTGGTGAGGACACATGCCCTGGTGGTGGGCTTGATCCCTAGTAGGGGCTGTGGAGGAGGCAGTCGATCATTGATTCTCTCTCAACATTGATATTTCTATCTCTCTTTCTTTATCTCTGAAATCAATAAAAATATATTTAAAAATAGGATAGCTTTCTCTATACTCCCAATCTCCACTTTTCTCAGAGCTTTACTTGTTTCTATATTTTCTACATGCTCATCAGAATCAGGTATGTCTAAGATGTTTACTTTTATTCCTTATGCTCTTTCTCTTGGGAATCTATTTCTATTAGTGGTTTCCTGCGTACATTAACTTCTCTCACTCTGTTCATCAACAACAAAGACTTTGCCAGTCCAGCTCCTCTTCATTTATTTTTGCCAAATATTGCCATTTTTATCAGTTATTTTCTGACATACATGCCATTGCATTAAGTGGTACAAAATCCAACCATCATAATAAATGGAGGAGTGATTGAATACTCTGTTTATTGTGAGGAAAAACAGAATTTTAGTAGAGGCCAAGAGCAAGAGATTTTATTTATGATATTTAGAATGATAGTGCAAGAACAAAGTTGGAAGACAGAGAAGTTAGGATCTGAGCTCTACATATATGGTCATTGAGCCACTGGAAAGACTCCTGGTTATCCAAAAGGCACTTGTTTGCAAGAAGCATCACATAAACTTTACATTGCAAGTTCTAACAGAAGGCACAGTCCTCTACTAAGATGTGCATTAAAGGAGCATATCCTAAATCTGTAAAACCTTATTTCTGCGCTAAAAGTATAGCCAGCAATCTAAAATGAATTTTAGTTCCATAACTATAGTAGACATGTAGTAATATTTTTTTCACTATAGAAAAAGAAAACTAAATGTTGTAATCCAAGACTGTAAAAAATATTTTAAAAGCATAAAATGTTTAAGAGCATGAAATGTTTTCCCATATTTAAAAGCACTCAAACTGGAGCACTTACCCCTTAAAAATGTGAAAGAGATCATTTCAAGGTTAATAAAACATGTTCCACTATACTTTGAAAGTAAATTTATGAAAATTATTATCCTGAAAGTAGTGAGTGATATAGACTGAAAATATAAATTGCATTCTCATGTCCATTGGTAGGGCTACATAGAAACATGTTTTCCAAATTTTCTATTCCTCTCTCTCTCTCTCTCTCTTTTTCTTTTCTCTCTCTCTCTCATTTATCTGTTAGAAAGCATGTGATAAGTATCAATCATTAAGCATTTTAGCAAGTCATGCATAACCAGGAACTTGTATGAAAAGAAATTATTTAATAGGAAAATTGCTTTTGATGGAAATGTAGGATAAAAGACTGAACTACTTCTCAAATTTTAAATGTATTCTCTGAACATATGAAACATTGCACTATGATAATAAAAATAATGAGTCAATTGCAATATTTATTAGTTGTATGATCTTGTAAACTTTAGTTTATTTTCAAAATGGCCACAACAGAACAAAATAAAAAATATCCTGACAGTTACATTAATAAAATAGAGTAGGATGATAAGCTATGCAAATGTTTTTTATCATGCCTAGTACAGAGTAATCCCTTTATAAATTATAATTAAATTGTTTTTATCATTATCAGCATTGTCTTATCATTTATATGATATTTAAAAAGCAAAATTAAGCTATGCTAGTTAGTAATCTCACATTTTGTACCATTGATTCAGATGGAAGTCAATGAACCATACAGAAAACACTATAAAATATGTATATTAAATAGACATGAGCTAAATATATGTATTTGTTTTAAATCAAATACCATTAGGCATTATGTACAAGCCTAGAAAATAATATCAAGACCTCAAGAGCAAAATATAGCTATGATACAAAACTACAAAATTGTAGTAATTTCTATCCTCATTTCATTTTTAGGGTTTCCTAAAGCAGAGTCTGACTCTCACATTGTGTAACATCCATAGATATAGATAAAATTGCAGAGATATGTGTGAAGTTTTGTATACAATGCAATAAAGGCATGCCATAACTTAATGCCTTGGGAAGGTTACAGTCTTTTTAAAAAATAAAAAATTTAGTCCAAAAATATTGATACAAAGATTTAGAAGGGTATATAATTAATTAGTATATATTATTTAATACACTTGATAAGTCAATTGAGAATATCTTGTCTGTTATTAAAATAAAGGTTAATTCACCTGATGAGTATATGGAACATGATGCTGTACTTCATTCCTTGCAGATAATAAGACGAAAGTTTATGAATTGGCTGAATCAAATGTTTGAACAAGGTTAATGTTTGTCAGTTATTCTAATTATATCCATGAGATCAGATGATGCATTTTCCATAATTCTGAATCACAATTGACAAGACCACGGGTGCATATATGTGAAGAAGAAACTTGTTTATTGGTAATGACTATCATGTGCAAACACAAGCAACTCGTGTTTATTAATGAGAAGTGCAGAGCAAAATCACTAGGACAACTTTCCCAAAGCCTTAACTCTCAAGTAGCTTGATTCTTTACCCACACTTGAGAAACCATGCTCTAAAGAAAATATGATCACTGGATGATGTCCCCATCAAGGGCTACATAAGAATGTTTATTAGAGGAAGTTTATAGAAATCATAGACAATAGAATAAGACTTTGTAAGAGTTTAAAAATTGTACTTTCAAAATTTATGGGTGGGGTCAGTGAAAAGAAGGAATAAAACTGAGTTATATTTTATCAATGAATAAAACTGGGATTCGGGAATCAAGAAAGCATACTTTAGCTCAATGTGAAAACTCCTCAGGACATATTGAAATGGCCTTCTTGAAATGTAGTGTTACTCTACCATGACAAAGCTCTAAAGGATGCTGAAATAAGAGTGATGTATTTAAAGCACAAGCACTACTGTTTTCTGCTCTACCAAAGTATAATTAACTAGAGGCCTGATGCACAAAATTTGTGCACTCAGGGGGGTGCCTCAGCCCGGCCTGCGCCCTCTTGCAGTCTGGGAGCCCTTGGGGAATGTCTGACTGATGGGTTAGGCCCACTCCCATTGGTCAAACATACTTAGCGCTGCCGCGGAGGCGGGAGAGGCTCCTGCCACTGCCACTGCACTCCCCAGCCGTGAGCCCAGCTTCTGGCTAAGTGGTGCTTCCACTGTGGCAGCATACTGACCACTAGGGGGCAGCTCCTGTTTTGAGCAGGGTCAGGCCAAAACTGGCTCTCTGACATTCCCCAAGGGGTCCTGGATTGTGAGAGGGCACAGGCCAGGCCAAGGGACCCCACAGGTGCATGATCGGGGCTGAGGAGGAATGCAGGAGATTGTCCAGCTGGGGAGGGACTGCAGGAGGGCTCCAGGATGTGTCCAGCCCATCTCACTCAGTCCCAATCGGCTGAACCCCAGCAAGCTAACCTACCAGTTGGAGCGTCTGCCCCCTGGTGGTCAGTGCAAGTCATAGCAAGCAGTTGAGTGACCTTAGCATATCATTAGCATATTACGCTTTGATTGGTTGAATGAAGGACCAGACAACTGGACACTTAGCATATTAGGCTTTTATTATATGGGATTGTTGTACTTTTGTTTTTCTTCTGAGAATAAATGAGGTAGGGATGTTTTTGGCACAGTAACAAATAAGATAAGTTAATTTGACATTCAACATGAAATTTTTTTTTAATATATTTTATTGATTTTTTACAGAGAGGAAGGGAGAGGGATAGAGAGTTAGAAACATCGATGAGAGAGAAACATCGATCAGCTGCCTCCTGCACACCTCCCACTGGAGATGTGCCCACAACCAAGGTACATGCCCTTGACCGGAATCGAACCCGGGACCCTTGAGTCCACAGGCTGACGCTGTATCCACTGAGCCAAACCGGTTTCAGCTCAACATGAAATTTATTTAAAGTACTGAACTAAATTATTTCTGCCTCTTTAAATCCTAAGATTTTATGAGTCAATATTCTGTGTGTTTGTAGAAATATACAGTGTATAATTTTTGTGATTCTAGTTTCTGTTCTTCTTCTGCATATGCAATGTGAAATCAAGAGGGCTTCACTCAAATTTTATGATAGCCATTCCTCTAAAGCTTTGACAAAATATTAAGAAACTCTTTCAAAATGTTTTCAGTAACTATTAATCATATGCCAGTAGAATAATAGCACTAAACTTCCTAAAGTAAAATAAAAATTGATAAAATATTACTTTGTGTGGAAAGCATTTAGTGATCTATGATAGTGGTATAATTTTACTGAACTTGTTACAAATGTAATATGTGGAAGGAAACACAGAAAATTGCATTTTAACAAGCTTTATAGAAAAAGCTACGTACTTATGAAAATCAGATTCCCCCCAAAATGAGAAAATAGAAACCAAAAAATATAATTTACCTCAAAATTGAATTTAATATGTGAAAACAATTTTGTGCTCAAATCATAAAATTCAAGAACAGTCATGCATTGCTTAATGACAGGAATACTCACTATCACTGTCTCACCTGCACATCTTGTCCCACTGGAAGGTCTTCAGCGGCAACATCACCTATGGAGATGTTGCCTGTAATACCAGTTGTACCAGTTAATAATGCGGATGTTTTTTCAATAGATAGAGTTACACATATCCTATCTAATAAAAAGGGAATATGCTAATTGACATCATGCTCTCACAAAGATGGTGGCGCCCACAGCCAATAAGGAGGGAATATGCTAATTGACTGCCATGCCCTCAAAGATGGCGGTGCCCACAGCCACAAGATGGTGACACCCAATCCCCTCAGCTCTGCTGGGGTGGCAGGAGCACAGCATGGCTGGGCCTGTCCCCAGGCAGGTCCGGCTGCTTCGCGCACCTGCATCCGGGGTCCCCCAGTCCCCTCAGCCCTCCAGCTGCCCAGGGCCGGCCTGAGGTGCAGGCAAACCTTGAATGGCGGCTGCCCAGCCGCCCAGGGCTGCCCAAGGCTCAGGTAACCAGTGCCGGCCGAGGCTTGCACTGCAGCAGTGGCAGCAGCAGAGGTGTGATGGGGGCATCACCTTCCCCTGATCGCTGGGTTGCCTCCCACCACTGAGGGCTCCCAGACTGTGAGAGGGGGCAGGCTGGGCTAAGGGACCCCCCTCCAGTGCATAAATTTTCATGCACCAGGCCTCTAGTGTTGAAATATATGTGATTTCATATGTATGCTATTTTGTTGTATTGACAACAAGCTTCAAAACTTCATATGTCACATTTTCTGAAGGTGTTATTAACATCATAGATATTTTTACACTTAAAAATGTCGAATTTCATGCCAAAAAGAGAGCATTTGCAGAAAGTTTTAATTCATTACTTTATTTTGAAGAAAAGTGCTGCTGAAAGCTTTGGGAAGCTTATGGTGAACATGTTCCATCTCACAATACTTGTGAACGCTGGTTTAAATGCTTTAAAAGTGATTATTTCCATGTGAAAGACAAAGAAAGTCCAGGTTAACCTAAAAAGTTTGAAGACCAACACTTACAAGCATTATTGGATAAAGATGCATGTCAAACTCAAAAACAACTTGCAGGAAGATTCAACATTGCTCAGCAAACAATTTCCAATTATTTACAAGCAATTGGAAAGATTTTAAAGGAAGAAAAATGGGTGCCACATCAACTGAATGAAAGACAAATGGACAACCGAAAAGTCATCAGTAAAATGTTGCTTCAATGACACAAAAGAGTCTTTTTTTGCATCGAATTCTGACTGGCAATGAAAAGTGGATTTATTTTGAGATTCCCAAATGCACAAAATCATGGGTTGATCCAGGTTAACCATCAATATGGACTGCAAGGCCAAATCGCTTTGGAAAGAAGACAATGCTCTGTGTTTGGTGGGATCAGAAAGGTGTGGTGTATTATGAGATTCTAAAACCAGGTGAAACTGTTAATACTGATTGCTACCAAAAACAAATAATCAATTTGAACCACGCTTTGATTGTAAAATAAACAGAATGTGCCAAAAGACACGGCAAAGTAATTTTGCTTCATGAAAACACACCATCACACACTTCAAAACCAGTTAAAGACACATTAAAAGATCTTGGCTGGGAAGTATTAACCCACCCACCATATTCACCAGAACTCGCTCCTTCAGATTACCTCTTGTCCCAATTGCTGGCACACGCACTTTCTGAGCAGCACTTCAAAACATACAAAGAGGAGAAGGAAAAATGGCGGAGGAATAGACAGACGTGTTCCGAGCCTTGTCCCAGAGCAGAAAGAAAGAACAGCTGAGGGTCGCACGAGGAATGTTTGTTGGCAAGTTAAGGGACAACTAAACTCCAGAAGAAGGTGGGGGTATGCCAGACGGGGTTCCCCTGACCTGGCAGCCCCCACTGCGGCTGGGTCCCCTACGGAGCTATGGGCTCCGACGAGGAGTTTGCGCCATCTTGAACGGTAAAGTGGAGCTTATCGGAAGCCTGAGAATCCACAACTGCGGCACCCACGGAACAGCTGCAAGCCCCAGAACACCTGTCCCCAAATGGCGCAAACACACAGGTTCAGAGGAGCTCTACACTCCACCACGGAAAGGTCAGATTTCGCCTGGGATAAAGTGAGGTCTCTGGTCCCGGCGGGACAGAGGAACGCGCACTTTGTGGGAGCTGGAGGACCAGGGAAGTCTGTGCCTAGGAAAATCCATGGCTGTTGGGGCTGGCGTGATCCGTGAATGTGGAAGGGAGTCCTCAGAGCTGCTAACAGAAAGGATCTCTAAAAAGCAACCCATTTTGATCTGACATGCAGGGACACCCTAAGAATTTCAAAGGTGTGCCAGCTGCTTAGACTTACGTGCAGACCCATTGTTCACACACTTGGGCTTTTTCCTCTTCAAATCCTTGCTTCTGATTACTAAGCCCAATACATAGGATCAGTTGGGGACACTCTGGGAGACTGCAGGGGAAAGTGTTTTTCTGGAACCTGGGGATCGGAGCAGGGAGTGACCATCAGAGAGCCAGCTCTGAGGCAGACCACTCCCACAAAACGGTAGTGAGTTCTACAGGGAAAGAAGGCTCTAACACTGCCTAAAGAGGACATAGATAGACCCAGAAGTCATTCCAGAAACACTGCCACCCAGGGGCTGAATCACAAATTGACTCTTGTGTAATCAAAAATAAAGGAATACGAGAAATTAATACACACGGCCTGTTTAAAATCAGGACTGGCTTACAACACTGAAGAGCAGTGGAACAAAGGGAACTTCAATACTGTCTGGACTGAGAAACAGGCGTGCCAAACAGAACAACAGAGGAAGTGAATGACCTTCACTACTCCACATTTTATTTTTATTTTTTATTTTTTTATTTTCATTTTTTGCATGTTTTACTCAAGAAACTATTTTTTTTCTTTTTACTCACTTGATTTTACCTTTTTAATTATAACATTTTTATTTTCAATCTATATTATTACTACTGCTATTTTAGCTTTTAAAAAAAAACTGTCATTTTATTTTCTCTTCATTTTATTTTGGGATTAGTGTTCTACATTCTATTTTCATCTTTCCTTTAGCATCGTTTTACTCTATCTCAACTCTACCTTTATGCCATTACTCTCTTCCTAACCTGCCCCTTTTAGGTGTCCTGTTTATCTTACCCCTTTCCTGCTTTAGATTTTCCCTATTCCTTCTGTTTACCCCTTGTTAAAATTTCACCCTACTTACATATCTAATCTCCAATCCCCTGCTCCAAGTCCATACACACCTCTCTCTTCGCTGTCTTAACTATCCAAAAAATTGTTTTTCTCTCTGTCCTTTTGTTGTTGTTCACTTGAATGTTGATTATATCCAATTTTTATGCTTTTTTTGTGAGATTGTTTTGCTTATTCTTCTTTTGTTTGTTTATTTTTTGTTTGTTTTGTGCTTCTGTTTTCCCTTGCCTCACTCAATATTAGTTGGTGTTGTAGTTTGTATTAATCCCCAGGTACTTGTTGCTGGCATTTGCTGGGAATAGTGATTGTTCTATTGGAGTTTTATCCCCATATATATAGTTTGTTCCCCTTTCTCTCTTAGTCTCTTTCTTGTCTCTCTTACTTTTTTTTCCTTTTCCCAATTTCATTTTGACACTCCTTTTTTTTTTCCTTTCTTTCTTTTTCCTCTTGTTCTTTCTCTCCTATCCCCTAATATGCCTTTCTCTGGTGGTCACCTTTATTGGAGGTTATTAATATCGTGAATACATTTCTGTTACGTGACTTGTGTGTTGTACTTGGTAGTGCTGTATTTTGTGCCTTTAAATCAACACAGGAGAGAGAGAACTACATAACCAGACATCCAGAGAAGAGAGAACATGGGGAAACAAAGAAACAGCCCGCAAATGAAAGAAAAGCAGGCATCACCAGAAAAGGAAGTAAATGAAATGGAGGCAAGCAACCTTCCAGAGAAAGAATTCAGAGAAATGGTCATAAGGTGGCTGAAAAGAAGGGAAGACAAATTTGACAATATGAGCCAGAACCAAGAGGAAATGAAAAAGAACCAAGAAGAAATTAAAAATGACATCGCTGCTGTAAAGAACTCAATAGAAAGCATCAAGAGTAGACTAGAAGAAGCAGAGGACCGCATCAGTGAGCTAGAAGACAAGATGGGAAAAAATATCCAAGTAGAGCAACTCCTAGAAAAAAAAATTAAAAGGCAGGAAGAGAGCCTAAGGGAACTTTGGGACAACACGAAACAAAACAACATCCACATAATAGGAGTTCCAGAAGGAAAGGAAGCTGAGCAAGGAATAGAAAACCTGTTTGAAGAAATAATGACAGAAAATTTTCCTGATATAGGGAAGAAAAAACCCACACAAATCCAAGAAGTTCACAGAGTCCCAAGCAAAATGAACCCCAAAAGTCCGACACTGAGGCACATTATAATTAAATTGGCAAACACCAACGACAAAGTAAGAATCTTAAAAGTGGCAAGAGAGAGACAGAAAGTTACATACAAAGGAACCCGCATCAGACTAGCAACTGATTTCTCAACAGAAACTCATCAGGCCAGAAGGGAATGGAATGAAATATACAAAGTCATGCAAAGGAAGGGTCTGAATCCAAGAATACTGTACCCAGCAAGGCTATCAATCAAAATTGAAGGTCAAATCAGGAGCTTCACAGACTAAAAAGGACTAAGGGAATTTATTACCACCAAACCAGCAATGCAAGAAATGCTAAAGCGTCTGCGGTTAAAAAAAAAAAAAAAAAAAGAAAGAAATAGGAAGCAAAGAAGGAACACAGGGGTAAAGAATAAAAATGGGGACAAATAAGTACCTATCAATAATAACTTTAAATGTAAATGGATTAAATGCCCCAATCAAAAGACATAGGGTAACGGATTGGATAAGAAAACAAGACCCATATATCTGCTGTCTACAAGAAACCCACCTCAAAAAAAAAGACGCACACAGACTGACGGTGAATGGATGAAAAAAGGTTTTCCAGGCAAATGGAACTGAAAAAAAAGCTGGGGTATCTGACAAATTAGATCTCAAATTGAAGGACATAACAAGAGATAAGGAAGGCCACTTCATAATACTAAAGGGAGCAATCCAACAAGAAGAAATAACTCTGGTAAACATATATGCACCCAATACAGGAGCACCCAAATACATAGAAAAAACTCCTGGAGGATATCAAGGGAGAGATTGACAGCAATACAATCATAGTAGGAGACTTTAATACCCCACTATCACCATTGGACAAATCCTCTAAACAAAAAACCAGCAAAGAAACATCAATCCTAAATGACTCACTAGACCAGATGGAATTAATTGACATCTTCAGAACATTTCACCCCAAAGACACAGAATATACATTCTTCTCAAGTGCACATGGGTCATTTTCAAAGATAGACCATATGTTGGGACATAGGCAAAGTCTCTTCAAATTCAAGAAGATAGAAATCATATTAAGCAACTTCTCAGACCACAGTGGCATAAAACAGGAAATCAACTACAATAAAAACAACCCAAAGAAATCAAACACATGGAGACTAAACAGCATGCTATTAAACAATGACTGGGTTACCAGAGAGATCAAGGAAGAAATAAAAAACATCATGGCAACAAATAATAATGAAAACACCACAATCCAAAATCTATGGGACACAGTGAAAGCAGTCTTGAGAGGGAAGTTCATAGCTCTACAAGCATACTGCAAAAAACAAGAAACAATGGTAATAAATTACCTAACCCTACAACTCAAAGAGTTAGAAAAAGAGCAACAAGAAAAGCCCAGTGTAAGCAGAAGGAAGGACATAATAAAGATCAGAGGAGAGATAAACGACATAGAGCCCAAAGAAACAATACAAAAGATCAACAAAACCAAGGTCTGGTTCTTTGAAAGGATAAACAAGATTGATGAACCTCTAGCCAGACTCACCAAGAAGCAAAGAGAGAGGACCCAAATAAACAAAATCAGAAATGAAAGAGGAGAAATAACAACAGACCCCACCGAAATACAAAGGATTGTAAAAAATGAACAACTCTATTCCAACAAACTGGACAACCTGGAAGAAATGGACATATTTCTAGAAAAATACAACCTCCCAAAACTCAATCAGGAAGAATCTAAACATGTCAATAGGCCAATAACTATGGAAGAAATTGAAGAAGTCATCAAAAACCTTCCAGCAAACAAAAGCCCGGAGCCAGACAGCTTCACAGGGGAGTTTTACCAAACATTCAAGGAAGAACTAAAACCTATCCTCCTCAGACTATTCCAAAAAATTCAAGAGGAAGGAACACTTCCAAGCTCATTCTATGAAGCCAGCATCACCCTAATACCAAAACCAGATAAAGACAACACAATGAAAGAGAATTACAGGCCAATATCTCTCATGAACGTAGATGCCAAAATCCTCAACAAAATTCTAGCAATTCAAATTCAACAGTACATCAGAAAGATCATACACCATGACCAAGTAGAATTTATCCCAGGGATGCAAGGATGGTACAATATCCGCAAATCAATTAACGTGATACATCACAAAAACAAATTGAGAGATAAAAATCACATAGTCATATCAATTGATGCAGAAAAGCATTTGACAAAATCCAACACTCTTTCTTGATAAAAACTCTCAACAAGGTGGGAATAGAAGGATCATACCTCAACATAATAAAAGCTATATATGATAAACCCACAGCTAACATCATACTCAATAGGCAAAAACTAAAACCATTTCCCCTAAGAACAGGAACAAGACAGGAATGCCCACTCTCACCACTCCTGTTTGACATAGTACTTGAAGTATTAGCCATTGCAATTAGACAAGAAGAAGAAATAAAAGGCATCCAAATTGGAAAAGAAGAAGTAAAGCTGTCCTTATTTGCAGATGACATGATATTGTACATAAAAACCCCGAAAGACTCCATCAAAAAACTAATAGACTTAATAAATGAATTCGGCAATGTAGCAGGATACAAAATTAACGCCAAGAAATCTATGGCATTTCTATACACCTAATAGTGAACTTACAGAAAGAGAGACTAAAAAAGCAATCCCATTTACCATCACACCAAAATAATTAAGATACTTAGGAATAAACCTAACCAAGGAGGTAAAAGACCTATACGTGGAAAACTACAGGACACTGAAAAAAGAGATAGAGGAAGATGTAAACAGATGGAAGAACATTCCATGTTCATAGATTGGTAGAATCAACATGATTAAAATGTCCATACTACCCAAAGCAATCTATAGATTCAGTGCACTCCCCATTAAAATACCAACGGCATATTTCATAGACCTAGAAAGAACTCTCCAAAAATTCATCTGGAATAAAGAAAGACCCCGAATAGCCACAGCAATCCTGAGAAAGAAGAACAAAGTAGGAGGGATCTCAATACCAGATTTCAAGTTGTATTACAAAGCCACTGTCCTCAAAACAGCCTGATACTGGCAGAAGAACAGACATATAGACCAATGGAATAGAATAGAGAATCCAGATATTGACCCAAACCACTATGCACAATTAATATTTGAAAAAGGAGGCATGAACATACAATGGAGTCAAGACAGTCTCTTCAATAAATGGTGTTGGGAAAATTGGACAGATACATGCAAAAAAATGAAACTAGATCACCAACTTACACCATACACAAAAGTAAACTCAAAATGGGTACAGGACTTAAACATAAGACAGGAAACCATAAAAATACTAGAGGAATCCACAGGCAGCAAAATCTCAGACATATGCCAAAAGAACTTTTTCACTGATACTGCCCCTAGGGCAACAGAAGCCAAAGAGAAAATAAACAAATGGGACTACATCAAAATAAAAAGCTTTTGCACAGCAAAAGAAACCATCAACAAAACAACAAGAAACCCCACTGTATGGGAGAACATATTTGCAAATGTTATCACTGATAAAGGTTTAATCTCCAACATCTACAGGCAGCTTATACAACTTAATAAAAGGAAGATAAATGATCCAATAAAAAAATGGGCAACAGACCTAAATAGAATCTTTTCGAAAGAAGACAGAAGGAAGGCCAAGAGACACATGAAAACATGCTCAAAGTCACTAATTATCTGAGAGATGCAAATCAAAATGACAATGCGATACCATCTCACACCTGTCAGAATGGCTATCATCAACAAATCAACAAACGACATGTGTTGGCGAGGATGCAGAGAAAAAAGGAACCCTCGTGCACTGCTGGTGGGAATGCAGACTGGTGCAGCCACTGTGGAGAACAGTATGGAGTTTCCTCAAAAAACTGAAAATGGAACTCCCATTTGACCCAGTAATCCCACTCCTAGGAATATATCCTAAGAAACTAGAAACACCAATCAGAAAGGATATATGCACCCCTATGTTCATAGCAGCACAAATTACAATAGCTAAGATTTGGAAACAGCCTAGGTGCCCATCAGCAGATGACTGGATCAGAAAACTATGGTACATCTACACAATGGAATACTATGCTGCCATAAAAAAGAAGGAATTATTACCATTTGTAGGCACCTCGATAGAATTAGAGAACATTATGCTAAGTGAAATAAGCCAGTCAATGAAAGAAAAATACCACATGATCTCACTCATTTGGGGATAAGGAAAAACATTATAAACTGATGAACAAGTTAGATACAGAGGCAGTAAAGCATCAAACAGACTGTCAAATTACAGCAGGAAGGTTAGGGAGAGGTGGGGGAAATAGAGATCAACTGAAGGACTTATATGCATGCATGTAAGAGTAACCAACAGATGCAAAACATTGGGTGGTGAGAGCATGTATGGGAGTGGGGTGGAGGGGCAATGTAAGATATGTACACATATAATACCTTAATTTAAAAAAAAAACTAAAACAAAAACATACGAAGAAGTGGAAAATTGGGTCTCTGAATGGTTTGCCTCAAAACAAGAAAAGTTCTGTTGGGATGGTATCCACAAATTACCTGAAAGATGGGGAAATGTGTAGCTAGTGATGGACATTACTTTGAATAAAGTACTTTTGATGTTTCTCTTAATTATTATGTTTTCTTTGATTATAAAATCTGCATTATTAACCAGTACAACTAGTAACAATACCTCCTCTGGAATTTCTCCTGAAGAACCTGCCTGGGAGTCTTCTTAAGGAGACATCTCCTCAGAAATATATCCCTAGTGGTTTGCTTCTTTTTTGTTTGTTTGTTTTTATGATTTTGCTTTTAAGTCGATAATGCACCATTAACATTTTTCTCTTTAAAAAAAAATAAGATATATATATCAAAGAGGAAGAGAGAGAGGAAGAGAGCTAGAAACTTCAATGATGAGAGAGAATCATTGATCAGCTGCCTTCTGCCATGTCCCCTGCTTGGGATTGAACTTGCAAACTGGGCATGTGCCCTGACGGGGAATTGGACCCGACCTCCTGGTTCATAAATCAATGGTCAACCACTGAGCTATGCTGGCCCAGCACATTTTTCTCTTTTAATGGAAAACTTTCAGTGTTGGGGTTTATCTTTCAGTGTTAAAATCCATGTCTTCTAATATTTTAAGCAGCCTGCTGAGGTCTGCATAAGTTTCTGCTATAACCTTCACAGTGAATTTTCTTTTTCTCTCCCTGAAGTTTTTTTTTTTCTCTTGCCTCTTCTTCAGCTGTGCATTCCTGTTCCAGTTACAACAACCCCTCAATAGTCAATGCCTCAGGAACTGCCTCTAGGATCTCTTCAATATCATCCTCATTCAAATTAAGGTAAGAATTGTTTGCCATCTCAATCACATCTTTGTTGATATTTAAAATCTCGTCATGCTTGGCGAATCTGTCAATGTCCTGATTGGACCTCTTAAATATTTCTTCCAGATACACTCCTTGGTGACTTCACCCTAATTACAAGTATGATTCTTGATGCAGTTATGGGTGGTGTAATCCTTCCAGAATTGCATCAATGTATTTTCAGGGTCTTCCTCAGTAACAATAGCCTGGGACAAGGTCTGATTCAGATAGATGGCCTTAATAGCTGCTATAACTGGCCCTGGCCAGTGTGGCTCAACTGGAGAGGTCTCTGGTTTGATTCCCAGTCAGGGCACATGCCCAGGTTGTGGGCTCGATCCCCAGTGTGGAGTGTGCAGGAGGCAGCCAATTGATGTTTTGTTTCTCTCCCTTTTCCTTCCTCTCTCTAAAAATCAATAAAAACATTAAAAAAAAAAAGGTAGTGATTGAAGGGAGAAATACCACTTTGTTATTGGGATAAAGATCATCAACCAAAGGAGAATGTTCAGGAGCATTATCAACAATAAGCAAAATAGCTAAAGCTATGTTATTTTTTCAAACAGATCTAGCAGTAAATTCAACACCACAATTGGGTTCAGCCTCTTCTTTCAACACATCAAACATAAAAAAAAAAGTTTTAATTAATTTCACAGAGAGAGAGAGACAGAGAGAGAGAGAGAGAGAGAGAGAGAGAGAGAGAGAGGAAGAGAGACAGAAACATAATGACAGAGAGAAACATTGATTGGATGCCTCCTGAACACCCCTTACTGGGGATTGATTCCACAACCCAGGCATGTACCCTGACTGGGAATCAAAATGATGAGCTCTTGGTGCATGGGAGGAAGCTCAACTAACTGACCTATACCAGTCCAGCCGGGCATAAACAAACTTTTACTTTGGGCATGATCATCATGGTGCTGAGAGGGATACACTTTTGTGTCTAGTCTTCAATCCCAGTCGTTAGAAGTATCTCCACATCTGATTAGGCCTTTTTGTTGTTTTTAATCCTCATTGGAGGATATCCATTGACTTTTTTTTTTCTTTTTTTAGAGAGAGTGGAAGAGAAGGGAGGGGGAGAGAATGAGAGGGAGAGAGAGAGAAAGAGAGAGAGAGAGAGAGAGATGTGAGAGAGGCTCATCAATTGGTTGCCTCCCACATACGCCTGACCAGGGTCAGGATGGAGCCTGCAACTGTGGTACGTGCCCTTGACCCTAACTGAACTCATGACCCTTCAGTCAAGGACCTGATACTCTAATCACTTAGTAGTCAAACCAGCCAGGGCTGATTAGGCCTTTCTTGAGTTCTTTTTAGTCTTGTTGCTTTTAATAAATCAGATCTTTTAACAGCTTTCATCACTTTGTTCTTGTTCTTCAGGATTGCGGCAATAGTGGAGTGGGGCATGCCTGACTGGCGAGCAGTAACCATCACTGATTTTCTACTTTTGTAGTACTTAATCACTCTTAATTTTATTTACAGGTCAGTTACTTAACATGACCTCTTACTGGCAACATTAGCAGTGGATTTTGTATGGTTAGGGGCCATGATAAGCAAAACAACATGAGATTAAATCAAGCACAAGAGAAAATGATGCAATCAATAGACAAAAGTTGTATAAGGCTGCTGCTGGCATAAGACAGTATACATATTTTACAGCACTTTTTTTTTAATCCTCATTCAAGGATAGGTATTTTTTGTTTTGTCTTTATTTTAGAGAGAAGGAAAGAGAAAGAGAGAGACAGAGAGAGAGAAAGACATTGATTGGTTGCCTCCCATACATGCCCTGACCTGGGACTGAACCAACCAAGGTATGTGCCCTGACCACAAAACAAACTTGCAACCCTTTGGTGCACTGAGGACACGCCAACCCACTGAGCCACTGATCAGGGCAGCACTTTTTTTTTTATTAAGAAGAAAGAGTACACCCTAAAATAACAATACAAGTATAGTACAGTAACATCTAAACCAGTCACATCATCATTTATTATCATTATCAAGTATTATGCACTGTGCATAGTTGTATGTGCTATCCTTTTATATGACTGGCAGCACAGTAGGTTTGTTTACACCAGCATCACCAAAAATATGTGAGTAATGCTTTAAGCTATCACAATAACATGGCTATGACATCACTAAGAGAGAGGAATTTTTCAGTCCCATAATCTTATAGGACTACCATCATATAAGTATGTAGTCAATGATTAACTGAAATGACACATGCAGTGCATTGTTTTAGTAACATAAGGCAATCATGATGCATTAAAGGAGCAGTTTGCTGAAGCCTTTAGCTTTCTTCTCGTCATTAATTTTACTATATAATGACAAGATCATTAGTCTTACAATTGTCATGATCACTAAACCTATCCTGATTTAAATAACTAAATATTCCCTTTTTTGTTAGTTATCCATTACTGCACAACAAATTACCCTACCATAAATATTGTATTTTTCACTCTTTCTGTGGGTCAGGAATCTAGGTATGACTTAGCTGGGCCAGCTGAATCAGGTTTCTGACAAAACTTCAAACAAAGTGTGAGCAGGGCCTATGGTTTCATCTGAAGGGTCGAGTTCGGGCAATCACTTCTAAACTCATGCACATATCGATGCCCGATATTTTGTAGGTTGTACTCTATGGTAGGTAATATACTAATATAACTTTGCAGTCTTAGAACAAGCACTAAATTTGAAGTCAGATAAGTGGATTGTAGCCCAAGGTTTATAACTAACTTGTTGAAGAAATTGAGCACATATGATTATAAATTTTCTCTAGGCTTAATTTTTTATGTTTGTAAAAGATGGAAAGGAAACACAAAATATGGGGATGGACAGTTCTAAAAGTCCCCTGCTAGAATAGTGAATTGTTAATAATGACATTCCTGAACGCAAATCCAGATAACCATGCTGGCAGAAAGTAACAATTCACTCTTTGCTTTCTGTCCTGGTAAGACCTTCGAATGGATGCTTTCACAGTGAGTAAATATTGAAAGGGCACTTTAAGGCACCTGATATGCAAAACATATTGTGTCTGATATGAATTTACATTTAATATTAGATTAATTTATCATTAGAAAGTGTTTCTTATAAAAAATATGGCAGCTATTGCTATTGGGGTGCACATGTATACTCACCAGAGAAAGTGTTTAAATGATTAAAGCATTTGAAATAGTTTTCAAAAAATTATATTATAAAATCATAAAAATATATAAAAGTTATACTCTTTATTGTCTCTACTTGTAATCTAGAATATATTTATTCCTAAGAGGTAATGTGTCAATCAACTTAAAACAGCCACAAACAATTTTGCTGCTTTACTGAATGTAGGGCTAGACAGTCCTATAATATCTATCTATCTATCTATCTATCTATCTATCTATCTATCTATCATCTATCTATCTATCTATCTATCATCTATTTATCATCTATCATCTACCTATCTATCATCTATCTATCTATAATCTATCATCTATCTATCTATCTATCTATCTTTAATTCTATTCTACTTCTATCTCTATCTTTTTTTGCATATATATATTTTTTATGTTTGACAGTATTACAGATGTCCCCCAATTTTCCTCTCAGCCCTTGAACCTCTCCCCCACCCCAGGCCTTCATCACATTATCACATTATTGTCTGTGTCCATTGGTTATGTGTATATGTATATAAGTTCTTTGGTTAAAATCTTATCTTTATCTCTATCTCTTTTCATCTCTATCAACTATCTGTATCTTTATCTGTCCTATATCTGTGTCTGTATCTATTAATCTCTCTCTCTATCTACCTATCTATCCATTTACCTTCTTATACACCACTTATAAAAGTCAGTCAGAAGTATGTTTTTGGTGTAGCCCTCCACACAAGCATGAACAATCCTCTCACCTTGAGGGATAAGGAAAACAAACTTAATTGTTCTTATGGCAGGCAGCCTTCTAAAAGAACCCAAAAGTGATAGGTTGTCACTCTTAAACTTAAACAGAAAACACTGTGATCCTTCTTTCTTGTACTCCATTACTCCATCTCTTGCCTTCTTATTCTCTCTCTCTCTCTCTCCTTTTCTTTGCCTGCTCTGATGAAGCACACTGCCGTGTTCTGAGGTATCCAATGCAGAGACCCATGTGACAAAAAACTGAGGCCAGTCTCTGTCCAAAGTCATTTACTAATTAAAGTCTTTGTCTCATAGCCCATGAGGAATCGAACAACCACACCAAGTCCATGAACTTGGAAGTGGAGCCTCCCCAATCTAGCCTTCAGAGAGTGCAGCTCCAACTGACTTGTGAGAGAATGCAGCCCTGAAGAGACCATGAGCCAGACAATTCAGATAAGCCATGCCAAGAATCCTAACCCACAAAGACAGTGAGGTAATAATGTTTTGAGTGGCTAGGTTTTGTCATAATTTGCTATGCAACAATAGATTAGTAATACATTCCTCCTGCTATATTTACTTCTGGTGAATAAAACTGTATTATTGTTTTGTTTGTTACCCTATGACCTTTCTTCTTCTCTTTAAGGGTCTGAAAATTAAGACTAGTGCATATTGGCAACAGAGAAGAGTAAGCTGAATATGTATATATCGCAGTCACTCAACACAGATCCTGAAATATTATTGAAGTGAAATTGAAATCTGAATTTTCTCTTTGAAGACATAAATGTCTATGAACTATTTCTTTGTTGAAGATGCAACAACGCAACTTGTGGCTCTGAGTTCTGAGAAAAACTAAGAGACAATGCACCCTTTAGGTTAGCATTTGCATTTATCTCATTCAAATTCTTATGTTAAATAAGAAAAATTTTCACATTTTGCCTTAGACTTTTCATAGTTCTTCCTCAGCTCTTAATAGCAATTTTTAAGATTTTATTTTATGTTTTTTTCTTTTTCAATTGTTTGTATTGTCTTTAAAATTGTTAGGTTTCTGAAAGTCTTATAATTGAATTATTCATTAAGATCTACTTGAAAATAATTACCACTGATTAGAAAAGAAGGCTGATAAAGTTTTAATGCTTTAAATCAAGTGATACATTTAATATGATCCAGGGATGAGAGGACGTGGAAGTGACTGCATTGTGTATCTTAATGATGGTAAAGGCAGGTTATTTAAAGATGCTAAATAGGAAGTTCCTGGGAAGGAAGGGAACCTTTCCAAATAGCTCCCTCTGAAAAGGTCAGCATTGGAACTTAGAGTCAGCATCTTTCTCTTTGAGGCTTGAATGACAATTAGCCAAATGTCACACTTTAATTATAACTTTAGCTAATGCACCAAGCTTACAGTTACCCCAGGATGGGATGTGTAGTTGCATCCCATCAGTAGCTGGGTAACATTTCATGTCAAGTGTTCAGACTGCAAGCAAGGGAGTCAAACAGAGAAACAAACTTGAAATATCAAGACCTATATCCTCCCTACCCCTATGAAGGAGTGGTTAATGTTAACCCAGATTTAGGATGGCTCCTCAGTTAAGAAGGGACTTACCTCTTATTGCATATATTTTAAAAAGACAACTAACATTAAGCAACTGAGTTGTGTAAAAGAAGATTTGAAGTACCAAATTATCAATATAGCCTTTGTCATCCTATGCTTAATTCAGAAGCAGCCAAATCTTGAAAGTCTTAAGTTGAATTGAGAACATCAGGTATATGATGTCATTTTTGCAAAGTAACAGTATCATAGCACTGATGGGGGTGGGGGGGGAGGAAGAAGAAATGTGTAATTAACTTATATTTAAAATGCCATTAGCAATCTTTGGAGAAACTATTTTCTCTGGAAATACTTATTAGAGTAAGTTTCAGTCCATGGAGAACTGACAAATATATTTCATTAATTGACCCTGAAAATAACATTTCAAGTAAAGTAAGAAAGGACTTTTATATTTTACTAGTGGCCCAATGCACGAATGAAGATTTATGCAAGAATGGGCCTTCATTCCCCTGGCTGCTGGCACCACCTTCGCTCAGCTCGGAGCTGCCTTTCTGCCTCCCCATGCTGCCCAGAGGCCCCAGCGGCTGGGGTGATGTAGAACGCCTGCGTCGTCACTATGGTGACAATGCAAGCATCCCACCCTGTCCCTGGCCCTTGGCACCTGCATATGCAAATTAACCCTCCATCTTTGTTTGGTTAATTTGCATACTCACTCCTGATTGTCTGGTGGGCGTCACGAAGGTACGGTCAATTAGCATGTTACTCTTTTATTAGGTAGATTGTCATTTAAAAAATAAAAGAAAAAATCAAAGAAGTTATAAGTGTATATAGCAATTCTAACTCCAGCTGCTTCTTTGGTAATTTAAAACATTTTAATTGATTGTGTTGCAAACACACATTGTACTTGTGAGTATGTATATATATGTATAAATTTGCATCTAATCCATTTTGCAATAGGACTTCCATTTATTATTTTGCTAGATATTTTGTTATTGTTATCATTTGTGTACTTCCTGGAGTGGGGGAAAATGTGTATGCTCTAATGGATTGTATTGATTTATTTGAGCAGATGTGAATAAACACCTATTTGGCAATAATATAATTAACTATAACCCTTTCCTCTGCAACCTACATTCTTTTTACTTGAAACCCATGTGAAAAAGAAATCTCATTAAGCAAGATGTGAAACTCATTATCTCACTAAAATTTTTTATTTTATTTTTAACTCCATAAAATTCTTAAGTACTTACCATTCCAAAGCAACTGTTTTTAAAAATTAAGTATTTTTTACTTTTTTATTTATTTTTTCATCCTTATCTGAAGATATGTTTATTGATTTGAGAGAGAAAGAAACATCAAAGTGAGAGAGAAACATCTGTCAGTTGCCCCCCGCCCCCAACCCCTGTACCCCAACTGGGAATCAAACTTGCAAACTAGTTATGTGCTCTGACCAGAAATGGAACCCACAACCTTTCTTGGTGTATGGGAATGATGCCCCAACCAACTGAACCACCCAGCAACCATTTTAGAGAGATTTATGGAACCAAGGAATTAGAAAATGTGATCTAATATTATTTCATTTTTTTTTTATTTTTTATTGGGAGTATTTTTATCAAACTAAGAATGGAAATGCTGGATGCCTGGTGAATCTTTTCCCATGACCAGGTTCATGGGCAGTATATGTGATTAAGAAAATTGGTGTTATAGACTAAATCTCTGTGTCACCACCAAATTCATGTTAAGTCCTAATGCCCAGTGTGATGGTATTTGGAGATGGAACCCTTGGGATGTGATTAGGTTGTGAGGGTAGAGCCATCATAAATGGGATTAGTACCCTCACAGAGGAGATGCCAGAGAGCTTCTCATTCCCATTCTGTCACATGAAAACACAGCAAAAAGTTGGCTCACCAGGACGGGGACTCTCACTGAACACCAAAACTGCCAGCACTTTGATCTTGGACTCCCCAGCATCCATAACTATGAGAAGTAATTTTCTGTTTATAAGACACCCATGTATGGAATTCTGTGATAGCAACTTGAATGGACTAAGATACATGGCAATCATAACATTCATTGTGGTGGTGGGATGATGATGGAATATATATTTGCACGTGCATGTTCCAGTTGAGGAGTAAGGAGAGCTGTGCTGCTCAAGGCTAACCTCGTGAGTTACCTAGGATAAGGATTCAAAAAGTAGTTGTGCCAGGCACCAAGAAAAAAACCTATAACAAATTTACTTAAAATTGCCTCTTAAAATCTAAGCTGTCTTTCCCCTGAGACATACTTTTGTATGGCGATGTTTCCTGAAAATAATTTGCTTTATTTCTTCATTCCTTAAATGGGGGCAGGAAGGAGCAGGAAACAAAATGAGTTTTGTTTGTTTGTTTTGTTTTGTTTTGTTTTCTGGAAGAACAGGGCTGTTTCTAACACCAGAGTATCTTTCAAACTTCTCTGAGAAAATGCTAATAATTAATCCTGAAGAAAAAGGGCATTTAGGGTTTAAATATGAGCCAAATCTGCATTATGCCAATTCAGTAAAGGAAAGAGAAAAGGTCTGGCAGATATAAATGTTGATGTCCAGTTAAGTCAGTCATTAAGGTAGTTGGGTCATGTTTTGAAAAATAGATTTTGCTCCCTCTTCCCTTATTTTAATGTATAAGTCAAGGTAGGTATCTTATTTGTAAGTCATGAAAAGCAGATTTTTCACCTTACTAAAAGTGAAAGACATTTGTGTAGCCATCTAGTGATATGCTTATTATCTGACTATTGTTGAAGAATTATATCTTATACAGCTTTGAAAATCACTTCCATAAACATTGTGATGGGGTGAAATGTTGTTCAGTCATAGAGGAGCTGTTCAACAATATTACTATTACATTTATTTAAGAAATTTTGGCCCATCATCGGGATTGCAAAGACATCATTTGCTAAATTAAAAGCATTGTTATAGGAACACAAATATAACAATGAAGCAGAGCTACAGTTCAATACTAATAAACGCCATGCAGGACTACATTGTAAAGGTTAATTAAATTAGGCTTAGATACATCATAAATATTTTTTGGGAAAAAAATACTTTCCTTGTTCAGTCCAAGATAAAAGACTTGTCATCTAAAAGACATGATTTGGAGGAGGAAAGACAGATAAAACAGTTAAGGAAAAAAAAAATTAATCTAGCTAATGGCTACCTTGAAAAGTTAAAAGTAGAAAGAAGAACCTTGAAATTGATACTGTCTGTAATTCGTAGTCACTGGAGCACAAAAATCATAGAACTAATGTAGCCTCACAGATACTTAGGATCCTGCCAGGCTGTGTTCAATGCTAATTAAAGGTCTTGCAATGACAGGGTCACAGTTATGAAACAGAGCTTGGTTTTCAAAGAAGGCACGGAGCAGGCATTTCTAGCTGAGTATTCAGGCACTGGGCTCCAGAACACCTGCAGACATTGCCTGGCAGGAGTGTAGAGCAAGCATGTCAAACTCAAAGGCTGACATGGGCCAAAGCAACAAGGTATAAGTTGATGTGGGCTGCAAAGAAACAAAAGCTTCAATTTTCATAGAAACGTAGGTTTATTTCAATAGAGACATGCTGAACACAAAGGGCTGAAATAAATAAGTAATCGTTAACATAAAATCATAGAACATTTTAATAAAAATTAATACTTTTTTCTTGAATATTAACGTACCAGACACTAAATAACTGCACAAATTAATAAGCAAATAAAACTATTTTTCTTGTTCTCCAAAAGTGAAATATTTCCTGTTGTACACACGAAACAAGTAAGTCCAAGACTAACGATGTGGCAATTGGCTGCTAAAATATTCGCTGCTGGTATAAGTGGAAAGAAATGGTGCAGCTGCATGTAAGGCGCGTAAGGGAAATAAATGCAACATGATTATAGTAATCAGTCATTAGCAAACATTGTAGTTTGTTTTTAATAATTATGTATAACAGGATATTGTAAAAATTAAGTTACAAAATTTTTATTAAAACATTTCTTACATACCATTATATTGGTTGGGCCACAAAAATATTCAGTGTGGGCCACATGTGGCCCACGGGGCACGAGTTTGATAGGCTTGGTGTACAAGAAAGGGAGATAAATTTCTCCTCCTTTGCTCATGTTTGTCCCCAATGGCACCCTGTTGTTAGCTTTGGCCAGAGGGTTGGGAGGATAACAAAATGTGAATTTAAAAAAATGATTCAAAAAGGATAATCTTTCATAAATATACTAGAGGCCAGGTGCATGAAATTTGTGCACTTGCGGTGGTCCCTCACCCTGGCCCGTGCCCTCTCACAGTCTGGGAGTCCTAGGGGGATGTCCACTGATGGCTTAGGCCCACTCCCCATGGAGCCATCAGTCGGACATCCTTAGCACTGCTGTAGAAGCTGGAGGGTGCTGCCACCACCACTGTGCTCATCAGCTATGAGCCCAGCTTCTGACTGAGCAGTGTTCCCCCTGTGGGAGTGCACTGACCACCAGGGAGAAGCTCCGGTATTGAGCATCTGCCCCCTGGTGGTCAGTGCACATCATAAGGACCGGTTGTTCCACTGTTTGGTCAATTTGCTATTAGCCTTTTATTATGTAGGGTGTGATTTCTTGGAAATAAATAGATGGGGGTCAAGTTTTGCACTGCTGAGTACAGCTTCTTCAGTCCAGTACTGGTAACCTTCAGAAGAACTCTGGCCTCCAGTCCCTGCTTGGTTTTTGAGGTTGCTGAAGTGCCACGACCTTCACTGCAGGGTTCAGGATCTGAAGGAGGGGCCAAGGCACAAATGAAAATGCTATGCAAGAAATATGAATTTAGAAGGCATTGGGGGCCAGGTGGAGCCTCTTTCTTGAAGAGACACACCAAATTCTGGCCTGGTCCACTATTTATTTACTTGAATACACATTTGCCCTTTAGCAATGCATACAAGCATACCAAAGGTAAAGTTTGGTAAACACTAAAAGGATTATCAGGTTAGGGAATTGCCTTGAGCCACCACTATCTCAACAGAGGTGCTTAGCATCAGCCCTGCTAACGCCCAAGGTCGATTGGCCTCCTGCGTTCCTTGGTGCACTCTCATGACAGTATCAGCAAGCAGTGGCTTCCCACACTGAAGTGGCTCTAAAATTATAAGAAAAGGAGTATTAACTACTGAACAGAAGAATATGCTTCTCTTTCCTTTGATCAATAGAAGGTAATATCAACTGGAATAGCCATTTAAATCATGCTACAAAAGATTCTGTCTAACAATTGACCAACACCTAATGCTGGCTCTGAATTTTCACTGTAATGTTCCTTTAATATAGATATTGAATGGTTAAAAGTTGTTTTTTAAAGACATAAATATCTGTATAGAAATGATACTATATTAATCAACCATGACTCATTAGCATGTTGGTATTATTGAGTTATTCAGATTTGTTAACAAATTATTTAGATTATAGGAGATGGACAGAGAACCTTAAGAGAATAGGCATTAGGCTGCTAAGATCTGATATCAGTAAGTATGATCAGATAATGTGCAAGATACCTGATTATAAGGAACACTCGAAAACATGAAGAACATGTTGAATAAAAGGCTAATATTCCAGTCATTTTTATCTGCTTTAAATACCCTTTTTTGATTCATTTAGAAGATTGGACTCATAATAAAACCCTCAATTACGTAATCTTGGATTTAAGAGTTTTTAAAAAAGGATGATGGAAGAGTTAAAGATTCGGGTGCTTTGTTATATGTATGTTTGTTTCTAGAGGGTTCTCTATCATATAATTATGGTTCATTAGTAAATTCTAAAAAATGGGGGATCATGCAAAAACAGATTTGTAACATTTCTTGTGCACAAATTCCTATATGACTTTCCCTAAGAGAGAATATATTTTCTCTGATTAAACACTTCAAGGAAAACCTGATACCCTAGGGTGGTTTAGTTATTTAGAAATTTTGATGATCAGAAATTCATTTGTTATAACAAAATGACATCTCTTTCCCTTTATATTTAACCTATTGGTCCAAAAACTCTGGCACCATGTAGATAAAATACTTACAATCTTTCTTCCAAATACTAGAACTTAAATGAAATAAAAATTCATTTCCCGATGAATCTTCTTTAATCACTGAAAAATTTATTTATATATATGGTATTGATTTCTTTTCTATGGTGATTACTCTCACTGGACACATTCCAGTTTGTCAATGTCACTGTTTAAAAATGTAATTCCCAGAACTAAATTAAATTGTAAGAGGTATAGAATAATAGGAACACAGTTTTGTTTTATTTTTAATAAATAAATAAATATATATATATATATATATATATATATATATATATCTTTTATTGTTAATAGTATTACAGATGTATCCTATTTTAGTTTTGTATTTTTATCCACTACTTCAGCATACTTTCTTTCAGCCAGTCTGATTACATCAGACTACAGAATTGCAAAATCATATTATTTACTCAAATGGTGAGACATCTACAGCTTAATGTATTTTTGGTATTGTTTTATTTAATAAATACAGGTTTCATTATTTTCCCATTAAAATTTTACTTAGATGATTCAGTCCATTATTCCAATCTACCCAGTTCATTCTGAATTCTACTTACCATCAAAATTATTAACAAGCTTTCTCATCTTTCTCTTATCCAAAGAGTTGGCAAACTAAAAGAGCAATTTGAGGGTTTGGTAGCAGACAGAATAGAACTGAATTAAGTCTTCATCTCTTATTATGTGATCTGAACCTTTGAGAGTCAATTTCTTTATATATAAAAAATGGGGAGTCACTTGAGTCATAGAATTCTTATAATAATTAAAATTAATGAAATATGTAAAATATTTAGAAAAATATATGACCCAATGGCGAATGTTTAAATAGCC
Source organism: Plecotus auritus (assembly GCF_963455305.1). Classification (NCBI taxonomy): domain Eukaryota; kingdom Metazoa; phylum Chordata; class Mammalia; order Chiroptera; family Vespertilionidae; genus Plecotus; species Plecotus auritus. Next base: position 121,957,590 of record NC_137782.1, read on the forward strand.
CTTGTTATCATAACCATTATTATTGTTTCCATCCAAGCCACTGGTAAAAATAAATATTTTTATCATTGAAATGATCAATATTTTTAATTTAGTAATTATGTTGGTCTTAAATTTTAATTTGTCTGTTATTAAAAAACTGTACCAGCTTTTTTAGTTTAAATTTGCTTGGCAGTTCCTTCTCATCTTTTGCAATCAACCATTTTGACACTTTATGATCTGTGTCTCTTATAAAGAGCATTTTTTGGATTACATATATAATTCATGATGATAATTTTTGGAAGAATTTAATCAATTTAGTTACAAAAATTAATGCTATATGTGCATTTGTTTTTCACTTTACTTTTTATCTGCTTTATGTTTTTTTCTTCTCCCTTTTAGATTTTAGCTTCCATTGAATTTATTATTTATTCTATCTGTTTTTATCCCTCTACTAATTTGAATATTGTATTTTTTGTTTCTATTCTATCTTATGTACTCTAGACATTACAAAAAAGACACAATTTATCAATCTCTATTTTTTATCTATGTATTTTTATCTTGTTCCAGGTAAAGCAAAGATATAATACTTCAACTTTATTCTTCCATATCAAAAATTGCATGCTAATTTGTATATACTTTAATTATTTTTATTTTCATTTAAACTCCATACACTACTTTTATCAATTTATGCAATTAACATGCATTTAGTGTTACTTATGTATACTTAACACATTTTCTGTGTTTTCTTCTTTTTTAATACTTTAACTCTGCATTATCACAGCATTTAGAATTCTCTTAGGAGAGTATTTGTGAGTAGCATGCCATGTCAATTTTTGGCAGGAAATGTCTTTATAACATTTTCATTTGGAAAGACATCTTCACTTATTATAATGATCCTGGCTGACAGTTATTGCTCTCTCAGCACTTTGACATTGTCATATTTCTGTTTTCTGACATTCATTGTGACAGTAGAGAAGTATGCTGTCAAATTGCTACCCTCTTAAGGTAAAATTTTCGTCTTGCATTTTCTAAAATCTATATCTTATTTCTGGTGTTTTTCATTATCACCATGATGTCAAATTCATTTCTCATATCCTGCTTGTATTTCTTTTGAGTCTTTCAGTTTCTTAAATCTTTCATAATTTCTTTTATTGGTCACTTATCAGTTCTATAAAGTCTCAGCATTCTACCTTTAAGTATTTTATATTCTCTCCTATTCCTTCTGAAATTTCAATCAGTGAAAATAATTGCTCTAGATATGTAGCCCACAGTAATAATGGAAATGCAAGCATTTTTTAGCAACTTCTAAGTAATGTTATTGTTATTTAATTGAATTTAAAAAAACTTATAACTTAAGTAGCTTGAAAAGAGGGGCAACTTATTATTTAACTTTGTGTTTCTTATAGTATCTACCACAAATTTAGGAATTTATATCTGGCTTTTTAAAAATAATTCCAAACTTGATATGGTTTACAAAGTGTGTCTGTAGTCTGACATATTCTCGCATCTATTTAGATCATATGAGTTCCTTAACTGTTTGAGAAAATATAATTATTATATTAAGGCCTGAAGCATAAGTGAAGAAAACTTTCCTCTCAATTGTTTAAAACGGAAAATTATCTCAAGATGGTGCTCGAAAACTAACTTTGTTGACCCATAACTGGTCTTTATGTATATTACTAAAATTTCAATAAATATATTGAATATTTGACTATATAGTTCTGAACCTGTTATCAGACTAAGTGGGGGGTTATCTTCCCCACTGGGTGCTGCTGGGGGCGAAGTTCTTATGCTATTCCAAAAAAAAAAGAATTTCCTGAGACTCACACCAAAGAATGAGTGATTTTATTTGCATGGAATTAAATCCCTGAATTTGTAAAGTCCCATTTCCCTTAGTCCAGTCGTAGAAGAAATATAGCTGAGGTTTTAATAGGGCTAAAAACAAAGTTAGTGTCCAGAGTTTCCTTTCCATGTTGGATCTGGGTCCAATTTAGCATCAAGCTAGTTACAGTCCATTATTCCATTATGCGTGGGGTCCACATGGTGGTGGCCATGTAGGCAAATGTAAGAAAGCAGGAGCGAAAGAGTCTCACAAGCCAGGAGTCAAGTGCAAGGTATCAAGAGGAACCAAGGGAGCATAAGAACACAAGAGAACAAACTTCTCTGTTCAGGGAAATAAGTATCCATGTCTTCAGGGGCTTGTGGTAGCTATGCCCATTCAGGCCAACTATCTTTGTTCCCAGGTGTGACTGACAGTAAGCACTGTGGTTTCAGACAATCTTATTTTATTCAATAATTTAGAGTCTATCATTGCTGTCATTTATTTTGATTCCCAACAGATAGAGACTTGGTTGATGGAAGCCCTCTCAAACCCTAGCCTATGTTCTTTAGATTTTTTTTTAACATTCCTTCATTTTCTTCAGACTTTCTAACACACACACACCACACATACACACACACACATGCTTTTTTAAATTATTTGTTTACTTTCTCTGCCTTCAGGTATAGAATCAGTCATTTGTCCTGGGAGCTCTGGTTGTTTGTTTTTGAGAATGCTCTTTAGAAACCAAAATCTGAGCACACATAGTGGGGCTATTTCTTATGAACAGTATCTTTTTTAAAGCAAAATTCAAAGCAAAATTGTTTTTATTCTCTTAGCCAAATTTCTATTACTGATGTAAAGGGAAGGTATACTAATATGCTAGTTTGAAAGACCTTTTACTTCAGCTCTTCTCAATTACAAATAAAAATAAATAATAATAATAATAATCTATAAAGAGCTCAGCAATGAAAGCATCAATCAAAATCTAAAACTATATATTTGTCTTTCATAGATTTCAATGCACATATTCCTCATGTAGACATTTGAAAACTGTACATGAAAGGATGATTCCCTTATATATTTTTTTCTATCTTGTTTTAAGTGAATCGATTTCAGTTATTTCTTTTTGAGTAACAATCCAGTCTTCCAATATATAGCACAATATCTAAAATTGGTTCCTGATACTGAATAAATATGCCTTTCTTAAGTTGCCTTAATTGATCATTTTCTAATACAAAAATTTAAGATTATCTTGTATATTTATATCTTTGAAATACTTTAACTCAATTCTTACACAACCATTTGGTTCTGCTCCTCCCAAATATTTTTTACTGAAAATGCTGTGTGAAAATATAGATTATTGAATTATATAAAAAAAGTTAACAAATATTGATTTTTATTTAAAATATTGTATGTGTAATATATGTATTTTGTACAATACAATCTATAGAGCTATGGGATAAATCATAATTTATTTTTATGTAGTAATTTAGAGGGCACTTTTATCCCATTTTTATGAAAGATTTAGGTTGAGGTTGAAAGAGGTCATTTCTCTTTTTTCTAACCTTTTTATATCATTTCTTTTCAACATAACTCTCACAAAGTCTTATTCTATTGTCTATGATTTCTATAAACTTCCTCTAATAAACATTCTTATGTAGCCCTTGATGGGGACATCATCCAGTGATCATATTTTTCAACATATTTTGTGATTTATTTCTAGTAAAATCTTGATTTACCTCTGTAAAATACTTATCACTCAGCCACAGATTCAGCCATGTATTACTTTATTGAATTTTAAGTCCCACCCATAATCTGAGTTCTACTAGTTATTAGTATAGTACTAGTCTGTATACTTCAGTCTATTTTTGATCAGTGTGATTGTAAAAAACAACATCATAGCAATAACCAACAATCAGAACTTTTAGATGCTCACCTCCATCTTTTTCATTTAATTGTGGCCATAAAGAGTCATTCTCTTATTTCATGGTTCTGAGATTACATATAAATCATTGATGTTTATTTTCAGTCTCAAGTGATTTATACAATTACATCTCAAGTAAAAATTAATACTTATGATAGATATAAGATATTGATATTTCTGAACCCCCAAGGTATTCCAACCTTTTTCTATATCTCTCAAAATTGGGATTGTATACAAATTATTTGACCAGATAAGCTCTGTTTGCAGAATATAGTTACCGCTGTAAGTACCTAATACAATGCTCATTAAAACAAAAAAACAAAACCTACACTTATTATACATTATATAGTATACATCCATACCCAATCTATGCTCTGGTCTCTGGACCTCAACTTTTGGATAATTTCAAAATATTTACAGACATACGTGGATGTCTGTGAAATCATTCTTTTGGGGTTAAATTTTAATTTTATTATTATTATTTTTTTATTCAAATTATATAGTATGTGACACCCCTCATTTTAAATTTTTGCAATAAACCTGTTACAAAGAAGGTAAATTTATCTGTGCATTACAACTTGAACTAGTTAAGGACTAATCATGCAACAATTTCAAGATTTGGTCTTTGGTTCTGTTTTGAGGAAAGCTATATATAATCTTTTGTCACTTTATGCCCAATGTTAGGTATTGATTCCACTGTTACCAAGGATGATACTCTCATGTTAGGTTTCAGTCTCTTTTTTTGTTTTTATTGCAAAAAATACTCCTAAGCATATTCAATTTATTTGTATTCACAGCAATATCATAAATAACAAAACCATTTCATTTCCAATAAATGTTATAAATTACTTTTACTTTTGCTATTGTTGTCTTTTCTCAACTTCATTATTTCCCACAAATACATTTTCTCTGTGTTTATGTCTTTCCATATTACACAAATACACACTCACACGTGCACACATGCGAATATACCGCATTATTCATTGTGATTTTGTTAAAGTGCACTCAATTTTCAAATTGTCCTGATCAGTTATTTTATTACTCAGCTCAGGCCATAGCAAAATAACCATAACCTGGGTGATTTAACAGAAATTTAGTTTCTCAGAGTTCTGGAGGCTGAAAATCTGAGATCAGGGTGCCTATATGATAGACTTCTGATGAAAGCTTTCTTCTTGGCCTGTGGAGGGCTGCCATATTGCTGTGCCCTTACATGGCAGAGAAAGAGACATTTCTCTTCCTCTTCTTATAAAGTCATCAATCCAACTGAATTAGGAACCCACTCTAATGACTTCATTTAACCTCTTTTAAATCCTAACAGCCCTATTTCAATCACATGGGAGGTTAAGGGCTTGAGCATACAAATTTGCTGGGTGGGGAGTATAATTGAGTTTATACCAATTGGCAAGAAGGCCACATGGGAGAAACCCTCTATTAACCTATCTTACCTATATAATAACTCCACAGAGTTACAGCAATTTCACACATAATTGTCAGTAACTGGCTCTATAACTGAATTTTCTCCACTGACTGAATTTGCACTCATATTTTAAATAATCACTGAACAAGACAAAATATAGGAAGTGGCAGTTTTCTGACATTGGACAATAGTATAGAAAAGATTACCAGGAGAGAAAAGATGCAAAAAGGTAGCCCTATAATTGTGACAACTTATTACCTGAGAGGAGTTTCTAAGTCATATTTTATGAAGAGGAAACTCAAATCCAGCCTTCTTTGAAGGAGACAGAATTGAAAATTTGGGAGTCCCGCTAGAATTTTCAGGCAGAGTACTGGAGAGGAGAAAGCCACATGGAGAGAAATGCTGAACAGAAACTTCTGAAGAACTACACAGGCTCCCCTCAAGTCTTCAGTTGAGTACTGATCAATGCAGGCATGTGGCAAAACTACTTAAGCCTGAAGAAAGACCATCAGGAAAGAGTAAGCAGAATAATTCTCAGAGCTCAAACAGAGCTACAAATATCTCATACTTCTACCTGCTAAAATGGAAACATCTTTAATAGACTAAATATTTGGTAGAATTCTCAGAAAAAGATTTGCTTTACTAGTGTAGAAAAATTAGCCCTAGACCAAGAGCTGCTTAGCTCTATCTGAAAATAAGCTTAAAATCAAGATTTGAAAATATCATACTGTTTCCAGTAATTGGAAAATCCAACAGAGAGGAATGGCAGCGAGAGAGGTCTTTGAAAAATAATGACCCACATTTTTCCAACTTGATGAAAATTATCGACTCAAAGATTCAAGAATTCAAACAAACCAAAATTCAAGCACAAGAAACATAAAGAAAAGTGCATGAAGGAACATCATAATGAAGTACTCAAACCCCATGTTAAACAGGAAATCTTAAACGCCACCAGAAAAGACACATTGCATACAGGGGAACAAAGATAGTAATGAAATAAGACTTCTGGTCATAAAAATGTAACCTCAAAGACAGTTGAGCAACATCTTTAAAGTACTAGAAAGATAAAACTGTCAACTAAAAATTTTATTCCTAGTAAAAATAACTTTCAAAAGGAAAGGGGAAAGAAATAATCTTTCTGAAATACAACACCTGGAAGAATACCTCACTTTTGCACTGAGGGAATGTTAATGGCATTCTTTAATGAAGACAGAGAATACCCAATGTCAATCTGAAAATCTACAAATATTAATAACAGAGTAAATGGTAAATATATGTTTAACAAAAGATTTTTTTCTCATTTAAAATATCTCTATTAAAGGTACTTGATGGTTTTAACAAAATAAATAAATTTCCTGAGTTTTCTGAATGCTTTATATCTTGATTGGGACAATAGTACCTGGGTACCTATGTTTCTCAATTCTCCTGCAACTAAACATTAAAATATATACACTATTTTTGTGTAAATTAAACCTCAAAATTATTGTCTGATAAATGAAAAATATCTTTTGTCATAATCTGACTTCTTTATATTATTGGAGATACTGGTTACACATTTTTTTCATATGTTTACACATCATTTGTATTACTTTTATGTTTTTAATTATCTAAATGTGTCCCCTAATTTTGTTTCATAAAATGTTCCCAAGTGGGGAAAATTATTTATTCCAACTACCATGTTAAGCCTAAAGTGGAGAATCAGTCAGTAATGAGAGAATTTCCTGCATATAATATAGACTGTCAAACTATGCCAGTGACCAATATTAAAACAAAACAAAACAAAAAAATAGTTCTCAATCTAGATTGGCTTAATTTATTATTTTATCTGTTCTCCCAGTTAATCTATTTTAAACTCAAGATTGAAACTGATACCGAATTTTTGCAGGAACCCAGATTCTTTGTCCACCGGAATAGAAGAATGAACCCACAGACAGAAAGTGGTACAGCAAAGATGGAGATTTATTGAAGAACAAGTACAGACTCCCACATAGGGAGGGGGAAGAGTCCCACATAATAGACTTCCAAGTAGGGAGGGGGAAAAGGTCCCACTGAGTTCCTTTCCCTATGGCTTATAAAGGCTGCAGATCCTGGTGCCTGATATCCCCTCTGATTGGTCAATATTCCCCTTTGAGTTGGTTACTATAGTAACTCCTGGGCTCAAAGGTTGAACCTCACATGGCACATGTGAGGTTCTCCCCGCTCCTTCCTTATTGTTTTCCTATTCCCTTTGGGCTTTCTTCTTCTCCTTCTGAATGAAGGGCTTCCTTCTCTTTATTTTGTAAATATGGACCTTTCTTGGCTACTTCCAGTTCCCTTGTCTTATGGAAATATACCTGTTGCTGCCTCCTTGTCTTATGGAAATGTAACTGCACCTGGCTTCCTTGTGTTGTGGAAATGTACCTTCTCCCAGTCTGTGGCCCTGTGTTTTTTCCCATGGACCCCAATTCTAAAATATACCTAAGCCTACCTATGTTCCCCCAAAATTCCTGCTTCAAAACTTAGCATATTTGGTCTCTACAATAATGCATTTTTTTGTATTTAAATTATACATATTATGCTCATTAACAGCACACAGCAAAAAGGCTCAAAATGCAGTAGTAAAGAGTTATATAATGGCCTTGGGTGGTGGCTCAGTTGGTTGGAGTTTCATCCAGTACATTAAAAGGTTATGGGTTCAATTCTCAGTCAGGACACATAGCTAGGTTGTGGGTTCAATTCCCAGTCAAGGCTCATACAAGAGACAAAGATCAATGTTTCTCTCTCTCTCTCTCTCTCTCTCTCTCTCTCTCTCTCTCTCTCTGAAAGTAAAAATAAAATATATTCTTGGGGGAGGTTTTAATAAAAGAGTTTTCTAATGTTAAAGGAAGAATTTAGTCTAGTTTTAAAGTTCATTAGATTTTGGATAGGACTATGAAATATAGTTCTAGAAGATCCTTCCATGAGTGATTTTTTTTAAAGAATCTTTTAAAGATATTTAATGCCTTCTATCCTGAAAACTGCAGAGCCCTCCGAATTCTAATTCATTTGTGTGGCCATAATTATTTCAACCAAGCCAAATAGAATTACTCAAATCCCATTTAAATAAATGTTACTTATTAAAGAGATACATTCCAAAAATAAAAGGAAGAAAAAAAATAAAAAGAGACATTGCTAAAATTTGATTCTAAGTCCTAACCATAAGGGTCAATTATTTTTATGAAAATTGTTGTTCATCTCATTAATGTCCTTAACATTGATTTTTTTTTTTTTTAGCTTGGGGATAAGACACAGGGATTGTAGTTTCATTTAAATAGCTACTAAATTACAACTGTTTATTCAAAAATATAACAAGTTACATATGTGTCCTGTTTTGCCTGGCTAAAATTCTCAGAGACACAGAGCTTTATTATTAGGAACTGTCAGTTGAGCTATTACATAAATGTCAAACACACTCTTATTAAGGAACCCTAGCAACCGTGTCCTTTTGCCATGTTCAGCATATTGACATTCCCATTTAAATCAAGAGTGACAAGCCAAGAGTCGTTTTGGCAGTTATCTGAGAGGTTCAATTAGTGGCAGCTCAGTATTGTGAACTCCCACTTCCCAGGTTAAAAAATTACTGGGTTTCTACCTCATTTTAAACACCATCCTATTGTGAGAATCACACTAGCCTTTCACCTTGAGATCTTCTTATCTTTAAATCCCTCTCTTTAACTATTGCATAACAATAACCTATTTAAACACAGGAGTGTAGGAAGGGAATCACACTAATGTGGGTTATTGTGACCAAATACATTTTTGTCCACTATTAAGAAAAGTTTTCCAGCTGATCTGCTCTTTTCCTGTTTAACTCTAGATCAGAGTTTTAGATCACTGTGGCCTCTGAACCAGCTGCATCAATACCACCTAAAAACTTGTTAGGAATGCAAACCTGCCACAGACCTAATAAATGAGAAAATCGGAAGGTTGGACTGAGAAATCAGTATTTTAATAAGTGTGAGAACCACAGCTACAGACATATAGTATTACTGTATCCTTTTTCTAATAGAAGGTACCTCTGCTTCTTTAACTCTCCTCTAACTGCAAGACAATATAACTTCTACTTTCCCAGGCTTTAAAAGTAGAATTATTTATTTATTTGTTTATTTTTAAAATATATTTTATTGCTATTTTACAGAGAGGAAGGGAGAGGGATAGAGAGCTAGAAACATCGATCAGCTGCCTCCTGCACACCTCCCACTGGGGATGTGCCCGCAACCAAGGTACATGCCCTTGACCAGAATCGAACTCGGGACCCTTTAGTCCGCAGGCCGATGCTCTATCCACTGAGCCAAACCGGTTTCGGCTAAAAGTAGAATTATTTAAATATGTAAACGTTAGGACAGGGATAAGTTTAGCCTGATTTTCTTGGCTCCAAATACACATTCCCAGGGAAAAGTCTTAAATGACAAAATTTGGGACATGTCCTATCCTTGGCTTATTCAACTATGTCGAATGGAGTGTACTTTACATTACACTGTATCTTTTCCACTATAACCATGTTAGTTGTGAGAGAGAAGGGAGAAATATCAATTGCTAGAATTAAGCAATTCTATAGTGTCCAATTCAACATTCATCAAAGTCTAGAATACCTACATTCCTTAAAAGACGTTTTCACCTTCCACTGAAACCAAATTATGAATACCTTTTCATAGTACATTAACATTTCCCTGATATACACTTTGATGTAGCTCTGTTGTATTGTACCCCGAATCTTACAAAGGACGCCTCAAGAAGTCGAATTATGGAGTCATTTATTAAAGGCCAGCGGTATACGAGGGGCAAAAGAGCTCCAGATCTCACAGCGCCGAAAAGCTTGCCACATCTGGCTTATATTGGCAAAATATCACTAAGGTATCGATTATATCTTTGGGTTTGGAATGAGGAACCTGGTTTGCACAAAGCAGTTACAGAAGTGAAATTCAGCAAGTTAGTTATCTATAGTTTTGGGTCTATGGATCACTGAATCAACAGAAACACATTATCTGGGCCACGAGGCAATTTAGAATAATTGTGCTGTTCAGATTCCGGGACCACTGAGTCAACCAGAATGCATTATCTGTAGCTACTGAGGCAATTTAGGGTAATTGAGCTGTCCTGGTTCCCAGAAGAATGTGTTTCAATAACCAGTGAGATCACAATCAATGGGATATTCAAACCATCATCAATGGAGTATTCAATCGATTGGGATAGCATACATAAGTTCAGAAAATCACAATAACTTTTCTATTGTTTTAGCAAGCAAATAAGTACATAAGCTAAACAGCAGGGTTAAAATATTAAACAGCAATTTTTACCCAAGCATGGTTGCTACCATGCTTCAGCTCCTAATTTTGGTACATGTAGGGTTAACTCAGCAGTAATGTCTAGAGATGTTTACACTGTTTGCTGATCTTAATTATATTATGGGGGATCGACTTTCTCAAAATTAAAGTCAAAACTATTCCAAGTGACCTGGAAAACTCTCTCCACTAAAGTTAATACTTTATCATTAAGATCTCCAGTGAATGGCATCACACTCTTTCTTGTAGCCATATCTTTCCAGGAAATTAGTACAAGTTTGCCTTTGACCAAGTTGGAGAATATTTGAGTGGGATGTGTCATAGATTCATATCACTGTAATGTTTTGATTACATTCAATACCTGAGATCTGCAATATTTCCTGATAGCCAGGATACAATGCTCAGAATTAAATACTAAATGAAGCACTGAAGATGTATTGGTCAGTGCAAATCTTCCTGTACCCTGAGTAATGTTGCAATATTGCCTAGATTCATTGATTTATTGACTTACTTTGTATGTGTTATTTGCTATCCTGCCACATGCCACATTTCTTTACTTATCATTAAAACTGATATCATTCACACAGCTTACTATTTCAACATAAATTTCCTACACTCTCTTCATCAAGATTACTATCCCAAAAGACTTTTGCCAGGATGGTAGAGTTGCAAACATTTTTTATTGTTCATTCTAGGAACTTCCTAAAATGCCCATTCAATCTTCAAAAGAAAGGATCAGACTACGGTTTATGACAAAGGCACCTTTAACCCATTTTCTCAAAATCCCTGCCTTACTCCTTTCACAAATACTAATTTGTTATATCTTGATCATTCCCCACTTCTAACTAAGGCCCCACACTGAAAGAACTACCTTAAACTGACATAAAAATATCAGTAAGTATCCTGATTTGCCTGCTCTCCCTTTGTTTTTGTTTTTTTTTTTTGAGAAATCACTGAGACCCTATCAAATTGGCATTCTTTTATACATTAGTAAGAAGTTAAACTGAAATCAGTCTTATCAACATGTTGGGAGAGCCAGCATTTGACAATCTACATAATTATCAGGATCGCATATTTATTCATACTGCAATCAAATGTACAGAACAAATACAGTGCCTACAAGTAGTTTGTTCCTAAATTATGAGAAGACATCTACTGACTAAACATGGTGTTACCTCAGCTCTGTCTGAGATTATGGAATGATTAGCCTCTTCCATTGCATCCACTTTGGACCCTGGCTAGGAATCTGGAAATGAGTTCCCTCTCACCTGGCCCCAGTACTCAAATCAACTAACTTCCAAGTATCATCTTAGGGTGGGCAGAGAATGTGGATTTGTCCCAAAACCAAGATTAGTACATATGAGCCTTCTATTCTTGCTAATTTAACTCCATTGCCAGGGTCCCACCACCAGAGTTCTCAGTGTATGAGCTTTTGAGAAACAACAGAAGAAAGGAACATCACTTATAACTAACTGATCCTACTTCTCATATCTGAACGAGGGCTATGAAGACTGTAACTTAGGTTTTAGTCTCTCCTGTAGTCTAAATCATGGGACTTTCTTGAGCCTGTATGATTACAAAGAAAAGTAAGAGATGGCTCCAAGAGTAGCCTTGAATCCACTGTCTTGGACATTTGCAATTGAGCAGAGTCAGGCTGTATCCAGAGGCAGGTAGAACCTAAGTCTGAGTGAGAAATTGGAAAGGGTGTATTTGTATTTTAAAGCATAGAAATTTCATTTTTCAGGGAAGTTCATTTTACCCCACAGCCCCCTGCCAAAGCCCCACTGTTCCTCATTGCTCCCTCTCTTGGTGAGTCTGTAAACTTGGCTGGCTCTTCTCTCCTGCTTAACCCCCACACCCATTGACCCTGGGTGATAGCAGAACTCACTTTTAAGCAGCTGCTACCCGCCTCTGCCTCATCACTGATGCTGGATCCCTGCTAGTCTGGAGCATGTCATCCTCTATTCCTGTTGCCTTCAATTCAACTCTGCACTGCAACACAGGGTGTTTGTTAAAATCCAAATCAGACTCACTCTGTCTCCCACCTAAATTGCTCAGCTGCTCCTCAGTACCTCAGCACAGAGTTCAGCCAATACTCTCTTCTCTGTTCCTCCAACCTCCAAGCTCATCCTTGCCTGGGGTCCTTTGTACTTCCTGTTCTTGTGCCTGGACACATTTCCTCAGATTGTAGCAGAGCCGGCTCCCTGTTTCTTACATAGTTGCGACTTACAAAGGCCTTAGAAATCTGGTTCTGTGAATCTAATAAGACTACTAGCTATTTTTTTAAAATAAATCTTTATTCAGATTATTACAATTGTTTCTCCTTTTTCCCCCCATAGCTCCCCTCCACCTGGTTCCCACCCCACCTTCTGCCCTTACCTCCCCCACACTGTCCTCATCCATGGGTGTATGATTTTTGTCCAGTCTCTTCCTGAACCCCCCCATACCCTTTTCCCCCTGAGAATTATCAGTCCACTCCCTTTCTATGCCCCTGATTCTATTATATTCACCAGATTATTCTGTTCCTCAGGTTTTCAATTCACTTGATTTTTTAGGTTCACTTGTTGACAGATATGTATTTGTTGTTCATAATTTTTATCTTTACCCTTTTCTTCTTCCTCTTCTTTAAGAATACCTTTCAGCATTTCATATAATACTGGTTTGGTGGTGATGAACTCCTTTAGCTTTTTCTTATCTGTGAAGCTCTTTATCTGCCCTTCAATTCTGAATGATAGCTTTGCTGGGTAGAGTAATATTGGTTGTAGGTTCTTGCTATTCATCACATTGAATATTGCTTGCCACTGCCATCTGGCCTGCATAGTTTCTGTTGAGAAGTCAGCTGACAGTCGTATGGATGCTCCCTTGTAGGTAATTAACTGTTTTTCTCTTGCTGCTTTTAAGATTCTCTCTTTGTCTTTTGCTCTTGGCATTTTAATTATGATGTGTCTTGGTGTGGTCCTCTTTGGATTCCTTTTGTTTGGGGTTCTGTGCGCTTCCTGGACTTGTAAGTCTATTTCTTTCACCAGGTGGTGGAAGTTTTCAGTCATTATTTCTTCAAATAGGTTTTCAGTATCTTGCTCTCTCTCTTCTTCTGGCACCCCCATAATTCTGATGTTGGTACGCTTGAAGTTGTCCCAGAGTCTTCTTACACTATCTTCAACTTTTTGGATTTTTTTTGCTTTTTGCTTTTTCGGTCGAGTGTTTTTTGCTTCTTTGTATTTCAATTCTTTGACTTGATCCTTGTGTTCCTCTAGTCTGTTGTTGGGTCTCTGTATAATATTTTTTATTTCAGTCAGTGTATGTTTAATTTTTAGTTGGTCCCTTTTCATATCTTCGAGGGTCTCATTATGTTTATCGGCCTTTTCTAGGATATTCTTGAAAAGCCTTATAACTGTGGTTTTGAATTCTATATCCAGTCGTTTGTTTTCCTCCATTTCTTTCATTTGTGATCTGTTTCTTTGACACCGCATTTTCACTGCTTCCCTGAGTTGGTAGGGTTGATTTGTGTGCTAGGTTTCCTATATGGCCCAGTGGGTCGACCTCCCCAGTTAACCTGAGGTGGACACTCTTGGTGCACCCCTTTGTGGACTGTGTGTACAGCCTTGTTGTTGTTAAGCCTTGATTGTTGTTGCTGTCACTGGGAGGAATTGACCTCCAGGCCAGTTGGCTGTAAGGATCAGCTGTGTCTACGCTGGGAGAAGTTTGGTGCTGGAGACAGCCTTATACGATTAGACTTGCCAAATTGCAATAGCCTCTGTGCTCAGCTTGGATGGGGTGGAGTCTCAGGGCAGAGCAGACAGTCTTGGCTTCCATTCAGCCTTGCCTTTGTGTGCATGCGCGCCTGCAGACCTCTGCCTTCCCCGGCTCCCAAGTCTCCGCCCGAGAGTCCAGATTGCCCCCAAAAGAGTGTGGGTCCCCAGGGGCTCGCCTGGAACTGGGGTTCAGTGCATTCAGAACTGGGACTCAGTGCAGTCAGGAGCTTCTGACTCCCTTCCACTAGGGAAAGCCTATGGCAACCTCTGCAGCCTTTGTGCGCACTGGCGCACGCGCCTCCAGAACCCTGCCTGCCGGGGCTCCCCCGGGTCTCTCCCAGGTCTCCGAGTCTCTGGGTGCCTTTCTCTCTACCTGACAGTCCAGACTCCCCCTTTATGAGCCTGGGTCCACGGGGTTTCGCCCGGGACTGGGGTTCAGTGCAGTCAGAACTGGGGTTCAGTGCAGTCGGGGGCTTCCTTCCCCCTTCCGCCAGAGAAAGTCAGCCAGGCTCTCAGCCACCGTTCCTCTCTGCACGCACAAAGACCCTTTGCCGTACCTCCAATTCTCTGTGAGCTTTTCTCTTTCCTTCTAGTTGTAGAATTTTCACTCAGCCAGCTTTCCTTTGGTTCTGGATGGTGTCCGTTCTGTCTTTTAGTTGTAGTTTTGAAATTGTTGTGCGAGGCAGCAGTTTAGGTGCTTACCTATGCCGCCATCTTGGTTTCTCCCCTACCTGAGAGGTCAAGACTGCTAGCTATTATAGTGGGCAGAAAGATTGCCTCCCTCCCTAAGATGTCCAGAGCTTAATTCTGAAAACCTGTAAATATGTTACCTTACTAGTATATGGCAAAGAGGAATTAGTGGCAGGTAGAATTAAGGTTGAAAGAGAAGGTCATAGTGGTACAATATGAGAAGAACTTTACCTGGCTATGGAGGCTTTGAAGATGAAGGAAGACAGAAGACACTGCCTGCTCTTTTTAGAAAAGAGAAGAAATCAATTATACTCTAGACTCCACAGAAAGGAGCACAGTCCTACTTACACTTTGATTTTAGCCACTGAGACCTGTATTGGACTTCTAATATATAGAATCATAATATAATAGATTGTATTTGTTGTTTTCTTTTGCCACAAAGCCTATGATAATCTGTTACATAATCAATAAAATCACTAATTAACCTGTAAGTAACACTTTCCTTGGAGAGGAAGGGATAAAGTGGGAAGCATACTGGTAAAGGCAGTGAGGAGAGAAACAAAAGGCTTTCACCCCATATCTGCTCCAGGCTGAATAAGGCACAGCCTTTTTAATTATTTACATACTTTGCACATACCTCTGTTACTCCAGTTATCACATTATAACATAAATGGAAATATAGCCCTAGCTGGTTTGGCTTAGTGGATAGAGTGTCGGCCTATGGACTGAAAGGTCCTGGGTTCAATTCCAGTCAAGGGCACATGCCTGGGCTCAATCCCCAGTAGGGGGAGTGCAGTAGGCAGCTAATCAATGATTCCCTCTCATCATTGATGTTTCTATCTCTCTTTCCCTCTCCCTTCTCTAAAATCAATATATATATATATATAAAATCGAAATATATCTAGTTGCGATTGAGACAGAGAAACTTAAGGAGTACACTATCTTTGCATTTTTAAAATTTATTCAATGTTAAATAAGTACCACCTACTTTTAAAAAAAGAGATTGAAATGTAATTTAGTTTCCAAGATATTTATTTTCTGAGCATTACTCAGAGGAGGCTAACCTCAAATCTTCAGTGGCTTACAAGAGCAAATGTTTATTTCTTGTGTATATTTTATGAGCAACATGGGTCAGGCTGATAAAGCAGCCTCCTCCCACTCCATTGCCTCTCTAAAGGCCAAAGGAATAGAAATTATTGCTACCCATGAGCTACCTCTAAAAGCTATTTCCTGCAGGTTACACACTTTACTTTTGCTCACATTCCATTAATCAGAGCAGATCTAATGGCCACACCTGAGCCAGTGGAGCAAGGGATGTATACTCATCTCCTAAGAAGATAAAGCTAACGTGTGAGAAAAACAAACACCACATTTATAATCCATCACACTACTTATCCCTACTCCAACATCTTTGAGGATCAGTTCCGCTCCAGCCTTCTCTATGAATCATGGAGGGAATGCACATTGATCATCCCATCAATACTTGCCAGTCTACCCAAAATGTGGTTTTTGTAATTTTTAAACTAATAAGGCTAAAAGTTCTTCATATTTTGTTATTCCAACAACAATGAAATAATTCTGGACATAAGATTAATGCTCTGGAGAAACCAAGATGGCAGCATAGGTAAACACCTAAACTGTTGCCTCGCACAACAATTTCAAAACTACAATTAAAAGACAAAACGGACACCATCCAGAACCACAAGAAGGCTGGCTGAGTGAAAATTCGACAACTAGAAGGAAAGAGAAAAGCACACTGAGACTCAGAGGAGTGCAGAAGGCAGAGGTACCGAGACGCGTGTGCGGAGAGGGCTGGCAACTGAGTACACGGCTGGCTTTCTCAACCAGGAGGGAGACAAAAGCTCCCTACGGCTCTGAACTCCAGTTCCGGGCGAGACTCTGGGGACCCATTCGGGGAGAAATTGGACTGTCAGGAAAAAGAAAAGCACACTAAGACTCAGGGGAGCTGCAGAAGGCAGAGGTACCAAGGCGTGTGTGCGGAGAGGGCTAGCAAATGAGTACACGGCTGGCTTTCTCAATTGGACTTTCTCAATCAAGAGGGAGACAAAAGCTCCCAAGGGCTCTGAACTCCAGTTCCAGGCAAGAATCTGGGGACCCAGACTCATTCAGGGAGAAATTGGACTGTCTGGCAGCAGGCGAAACTCAAGGGTGGCTTTCTCTCAGAGGTGCTTACAGTGATTACCGTGGGACACTGAGACCCAAGGGCCTCTTAGGGCAGGGCTGACAGGAAGCCATTGCTGTCTACTCCGCCCTGAGACTCCTCTGCCCCATCCAGGCTGAGCATAGAGGCTTTTGCAAGTCTTATCTCATAGGTGTTTCTGCAGCACAGAAGTTCTCCCATCATAGACACAGCTGATCCTCACAGCCAATTGGCCTGGAGGTCAATTCCTCCCAGTGGTACCAACAACAATCAAGGCTTAACTACAACAAGACTGTGCACACAACCTACAAAGGGGTGCACCAAGAGTGTCCACTTCAGGTAACTGGGGAGGGTGAGCCACTGGGCCTTATAAGACACCTAGCACACAAAGCCACTCTATCAACTCAGGGAAGCAGCCAATTTGTGGAGACAAAGAAACAGGTCACAAATGAAAGAAATGGAGGAAATCAAACACCTGGATATAGAGTTCAAAACCACGGTTATAAGGTTTTTCAAGAATTATCTAGAAAAGGCTTAGAAATTTAGCAAGACCCTTGAGGATATGAAAAAGAACCAACTAGAAATTAAGCATACACTGACTGAAATAAAAAATAATATACAGAGATCTAACAGCAGACTAGAGGATCACAAGAATCAAGTCTAAGATTTGAAATACAAAGATATAAAAAACACCCAACCGGAAAAGCAAAAAGAAAAAAGAATCCAAAAATATGAAGATAGTGTAAGGAGCCTCTGGGACAACTTCAAGCATACCAACATCCGAATTATGGGGGTGCCAGAAGAAGAGAGAGAGCAAGATACTGAAAACCTATTTGAAGAAATAATGACCGAAAACTTCCCCCACCTGGTGAAAGAAATAGACTGACAAGTCCAGGAAGCCCACAGAACCCCAAACAAAAGGAATCCAAAGAGGACCATATCAAGACACATCATAATTAAAATGCCAAGAGCAAAAGACAAAGAGAGAATATTAATAGCAGCAAGAGAAAAACAGTTAGTTACCTACAAAGGAGCACCCATATGACTGTCAGCTGATTTCTCAACAGAAACTATGCAGGCCAGATGGGAGTGGCAAGAAATATTCAAAGTGATGTATAGCAAGAACCTATAACCAAGATTACTCTACCCAACAAAGCTATCATTCAGAATTGAAGGGCAGATAAAGAGCTTCACAGATAAGAAAAAGTTAAAGGAGTTCATCATCACCAAACCAGTATTATATGAAATGCTGAAAAGTATACTTTAAGAAGAGGAAGAAGAAGAAAAAGGTAAAGATAAAATTATGAACAACAAATACTATCTATCAACAAGTGAATCTAAAAATCAAGTGAATAAAAAATCTGATGAACAGAATAAACTGGTGAATATAATAGAATCAGGGGCATAGAATGGGAGTGGACTGACAATTCTCAGGGGTAAAGGGGTGTGGGGAGTGCGGGAAGAGACTGGACAAAAATCGTACACCTATGGATGAGGACAGTGAGGGAGGTAAGACCAGAGGGTGGGGTGGGAACCAGGTGGAGAGGAGCTATGGGGGGAAAAAGAGGAACAATTGTAATAATCTGAACAATAAAGATTTATTTTTTTAAAAAAGATTAATGCTTAATAAATGTTTAGATAGTGTTTAATTGTTATGGAGCACAAGAGACTTGGTTGGAAAGTTGTAAGGAGGACATTCTGAGAAAAGGGAAGTGTGTGGAATGCCATTTATGGGAATTCTGACTTAGGGGAGACTTAGGGGAGGGTCAAAGGCAGTGCCCTTAATTATTCCTTGACCTTTCCAATAAGAAAAGGACATGTCCTCTGTGCATGTGTAGATCCCCGGTGTTTACTGGAATCCTTATGCTTAATCCCTGGATGCCCTTGCCTAGAGGACAACGTAAACACATGTGTCCTCCCAAGGTTACTCACCCTACTGATTGTATCTAAAGATAAAAATCCAATAAAGGCCTAGCGAGGCAGGAAATGGTGGTGGTCTGGCTCCTTCAGTAGGTCTTGCCTTAGCCCTCTCCCTCACAGTGAAACAGTTTCAGAGTAATCTGTTCATCTGTCATTCAGGGGTTGCTGGTCAGCCTTGGCATTTAATCAAATATTTTATTTTTTTTCTTGAAGAGATGAAGTGGTATAACACAAATCACTTAAACTCCTGTATGTACTTGACCTGGATATAAAGCCACTGTATCTAGATATAAAATAGGAATGAAATATAGATAACAAGTCTGTTTCATGAATGTCTTCTAAAGAAATAGCTGAAAGGCCACAGACAGATTAATTATGACTATAAAAAATGTAACTACATAAAGGGCAAAATTTTTGCATTAGAGGCTACAAAACTATGTATTTATACTAATAGCGTCATAAAAACTTACATATTTTTAGAGACAGACACAACAAGCTTCTAAATATAAGTCTTGTTAACTGAAAATGCTAATGAGATAGCCAGAACACTTCCCCAAAACACACACACACACACACACACACACACACACACACGGCCTATAAACCTTTAATAAAACATTTTTAAAAATATGTATATTGTGGTGCAGAATCTGGTATTCTGAAAAAACTGTATTATATATATATATATAATTACAATGCAATAAAATTCCCTGGATACTGAAGCTCTGCAGAATGTGATTTTGTCTTCTCTATTTTAAAATGCAATTTAAAATCTTGCAGGACATTAGAGCTGTTTCTTATATTTGTAGCCCATTAAATTTTATAAGGTTCTTTTATATACATTATCACTTGATTCTCATGCAAACCTTGTGAAGGCAAAGTATTATTATGCCCGTTTAGCATAGCTCATACTAGGTAATTATTAATAAATATTCGTTGTTGGAATGAATTAATGGATTCCTGTGTTAGTTATAAGTAAGGTGAACTTAACAGAAGTAACTGTTTTGCTCGAGGAAGCAGACTGTGAGGCAAGGACTTTTTCTGAGCAAACTCCATTTCCCTTCACTATAAATATGACTTCCTCTGAATGTGAGCCACTTTGCTCTAATAGTACTTAAAAGTAGAAAAGTGTAAAATATTGATTAAAATATGAATTGGTCCTAGTAAGATCTCAAAGATTTCTTTTTGTTTTATTATTTTATTTTATTGTATTGTTTTTGGGTGGGAGGGTGGCTTCAACAACAAAAATTAATTTTCTTTAATTTCTGGAGAATAGAATTCCAAGATGAAGATGTCAGCAGGGTAACGTTCTCCTGAAGACTCGCTTCTTGGTTTGTAGATGGTTGTCTTCTCCCTGTGTTCTCACCTGATTTTCCCTCTGAAGGTGTCTATGTCTAAATTAACCTTCTTATTAGGATACTTCTTGTATTTGATTAGGGTCCACTCTATTGACTTCATGTTTACTTAGTTACATCTTTTTAATTTAATTTAACTTTTTCCATCACCATTTATCCTCTCTATGTCCTCTTCTACCTCAAAGATTTATTTTTAAATAAAATAAAATGTTTAGTAAAGTGAGTTCCTTATCTTAAAACATAATATAGATAAATTCATTCATGCATACATTTAAAACATATTTATTTGAAAATTGGAAGAACCCTGGATTCAGCGTTACTAGTGATACAAAGCAGCAGGCTTCTGGCCTTGTTTCTGTCATAGACTGCTGGGCAATGTAGTGAAGCTAAGGACCCCTTCTCAGGATCAATGTTTACATGTATAAAATAAAATATGTAGAAGTACAAAGGAAAGACATTTTATTTAAGAATAGTTCTATGCATGTTGAAAACCACCACATGGATAGTTAAATGTTAATGTTGGTTATTATAAGTATTGATAATTATCCATGAACTTTTAACTTTATGTCCCCTACTAGGAGGAGAAGGAAGCTGGTATAATAAACATGTATTTGTGCAAGGAGAAAACAAAGGTGAAAATGTAAATTTTACTCCATAAAACACCAATAATAACATGCAGCTAAATTTTAACAGTACAGTATTAAAGGTCATCATGATAATGCAAGAATTATGGATTTTACTGCACACTCTTCTGATTGAGCCTGAGTTAATCAGACCCCCCAAAGGGGTTGGATAATATATATTAAATGCTATTTCAGGGATTATTGCAAAGGTGAAACATACTAATATAAGAAAAGGAACTTTGAAGTTGATATAACATTTAAAATGCAAAGTAGGAAGATGGCGGCGTAGGTAAACACCTAAACTGCTGCCTCGCACAGCAATTTCAAAACTACAACTAAAGACAAAACGTCTATCACCCAGAACCACAGGAAAGATGGCCGAGTGGAAGTTCTACAACTAGAAGGAAAGAGCAAACAGCATTGAGAGGTGCACAAGCACTGAAAAGCTGAGGTACGGAGGCACGCGAATTGGGCTGGCTACGGGCAACTGGGAGTGCTGCTTTTTTCAACCCAAAGGGAGACAAGCTCCTGATTACTCTGAACTCCAGTTTCTAGGGAGACACGGGGGACCCAAACTCCTACGGGGAGAAGCTGGACTGTCTGCCGTGGGGTCGGAAAGTGAGAGAGGCTTGCTTGCAGGGCTGCGCACAGGAATAATTATTTACTCCGCTGGGGCCCGGGACACAGGGACGCAGTCGAAGATGCAGAGCCGGCTTACTGGCAGCCATCGCTGTTTGCCACGCCCTAGCCTAGTCACGCCCTGAGACCCCGCCCCGCACAACCTACAAACCCACCCAAGCTCCAAGCAGCGGCTTTAGCATATGAATGGCCTGCCCTATCGCAGCTTAACCTAGCAAACTTGCAGCCCGGGTCAGACAGCTCCAAAACCTCCAAACCCCAAGCAAAGAGGAGAAAACTGTAGTTCTCGCTGTAGTGCCTGCTGGGTGGCCTCAGACAGTAGCTGACCTGCACCCCATTGGAGATCCAGAAGCCAGTGTACCTAGTGGTCAGTGTGAGACACCAGATTTCAACTCCTCATATCCATAAGAGACACATTCAAGAGGCAGACTCAGTGAGCACCAAAGCCCCACTGAAACAAGTCCTGCACCATAAGCATGTCTCCAGTGCAGCAGTTCTTTCATTATAGACACAGCGGGTCCTCACAGCCAATTGGCCTGGAGGTCAATTCCTCCCAGTGTACCAACAGCAATCAAGGCTTAACTACACCAAGACTTTGCACTCAGCCCACAAAGGGGTATACCAAAGGCATCCACCTCAGGTGATTGGGGAGGCTGAGCTACTGGCCCCTATAGGTCACCTACCACACAAAGCCACTCCATCAACACAAGGAAGCAGCAAAATGCGGAGACAAAGAAACATGTCACGAATGAAAGAAATGGAGGAAAGCAAACTACTGGATGACATAGAGTTCAGAACCACATTTATAAGGTTACTCAAGAATCTTCTAAAAACCGCTGAGGAACTTAGTAAGACCTTTAAGGATCTTAATGAGAATGCCAAAAAAATGGAAAAGGACCAGTCAGAAATTAAGCATACACTGTCTGAAATAAAGAATATACAGAAACTCAACTATAGGTCAACGTACCTCAAGAATCAAACCAAAGATCTGAAACATGAGGAAACAAAAAACACCCAACTAGAAAAACAAAAAGAAAAAAGAATCCAAAAATATGAAGATAGTGTAAGGAGCCTCTGGGACAACTTTAAGCTTACCAACATCCGAATTTTTGGGGTGCCAGAAGAAGAGAGAGAGCAAAATATTGAAAACCTATTAGAAGAAATAATGACAGAAAACTTTCCCTACCTGGTGAAAGAAATAGACTTACAAGTTCAGGAAGCACACAGAACCCCATACAAGAGGAATCCAAAGAGGACCACACCAAGACACATCATAATTAAAATGCCAAGGGCAAAAGACAAAGAGAGAATCTTGAAAGCAGCAAGAGAAAAACAGTTAGTTACCTACAAGGGAGCACCCATACGACTGTCAGCTGATTTCTCGGCAGAAACTATGCAGGCCAGAAGGGAGTGGCAAGAAATATTCAAAGTGACGAATAGCAAGAACCTACAACCAAGACTACTCTACCCAGCAAAGCTATCATTCAGAGTTGAAGGTCAGATAAAGAGCTTCACAGACAAGAAAAAGTTAAAGGAGTTTATCACCACCAAACCAGGATTACATGAAATGCTGAAGGGTATTCTTTAAGAATAGGAAGAAGAAAAAGGTAAAGATAAAAATTATGAACAACAAAATGACATCAAATACATACCTACCAACAAGTGAATCTAAAAATCAAGTGAATAAAAAATCTGAAGAACAGAATGGACTGGTGAATGACAATTCTCAGGGGGAAGCGTGTGTGAGGGGTGCGGGAAGAGATTGGACAAAAATCTTACACTTATGGATGAAGAGAGTGGCAGGGGGTAAGGGCATGGGGTGGGGTGGGGAATCAGGTGGAGGGGAGCTATGGGGGGAAAAAAAGAGGAACACCTGTAATAATCTGAACAATAAAGATTTATTTAAAAAAATAAATAAAATGCAAGGTAGAATTTTACTAAATAAGAAGTAAAATGTGAAATAAAAATAAATATAAGACCATAATACTTGAAATTATGTAACAGGATATAAATAATAGAATGGTTCAATAAAAGAGTTGAAAAAAGTCACAAACAGACCATTCATGTTAAATTTTTCAAGTTTATGGTGTAGATAACTAAGGTAGTTACACATGGTAATTTAAGTAATCACTATGTTCTGAGATGGTAAGGGAATGCTAACTTAGAAAGTACTTGAAAGGAAGGAAAGAAGGAAATAAAGAAAGAAAAAAAGAGGAAAGGAAGAAAGAACATTTTAAAATATCTTAAGAATTCATCAAAAATTTGTTAAATGAACTCAGTAAAGTAGAAGAATATAAAATTAATATAAAGAAATACATCATGTTTCTATATACCAATAACAAACAGTCAGAAGGAGAAATTATATAAACAATACCATTTACAATTGCATCAAAAAGAATAAAACACCTAGTAATAAATTTAACCAGACATGAAAGGCCTATATTCTGAAAATATAAAACATTGAAGAAAGAAACAGAGTGGATACAAACAAATGGGATGATATACCATGTCCATAGATTGGGAGGATTACTATCATTATAATAACCATACCACCCCCAAAAATCTTCAGATTCAATGCAATTCCTATCAAAATTCCAATGGCATTCTTCTCAGAACTAGAACAAATAATCCTAAAATTTATATGAATTCACAAAAGACCACAAATAACCAAAGCAGTCTTGAGAAAGAAGAACAAAATAGGAGATATTACATTCCCTGATTTCAAGCTATACTACAAAGTTATACTAGTCAAAAGAGTATGGTACTGGCATAAAAAAGACTCAATGAAACAGAACAGAAAGCCCAAAAATATAACCTCACTTATATATTCAATTAATTTATGACAAAGAAAAGAAGAATATACAATGTCTCTTCAACAAGTGGTGTTAGGAAAATTGGACAGATACTAGTACATGAAAAATAATAAAACTGTCCATTCTCTAATACCATATACAAAAGTAAACTCAACATTAATGAGAAACTTAAATGTAAGAACTGAAGCCATAAAACTCCTAGAAGAAAAAAGGTAGTAAAGCACTTGACATCATTCTTAGTAATATTATTTTTATGTCTCCTCAAGCAAGAAAAACAAAAGCAAAAATAAACAAATGGGACTTTACCAAACTAAAAATCTTTTGTACGGTGAAGGAAACCATCATCAAAAATAAAAGACAATTTACTAGATATGATAATATGTTCACAAGTAATATATCAAATAAGACATTGATATCCAAAATATATAAAGGACTCATATAATTCAATAACAACAACAACAATCCAATAAAAAAAGGACCAGAGGGCATGAAGATACCTTTACCTGAAGAATACATATAGATGGCCAACATATGAAAATATGATGCTCCACCCCACTAATCTTTAGGAAATGCAACTCAATTACAATGAGATACTACCTCATCCCATTCAGAATTGGCTATTATAAAACCAGCAAATAAATGTTGTCAAGGATGTGAAGAAAAGGGAATCTTCATTCACTATTGGTGGGACTACAAATTGGGGAAGCCACTATAGGCAACAGTGTGGGAATTCCTCAAAAACTAAAACTGGAGCTACCATAGACCCAGCAATTCCACTTCTTGGTATTTATCTAAAAAAGAAACACAAAACAAAACATTAATGTGAAAATATATAGCCACCGGTATCTTCATAGGGCCATTATTTACAATAGCCACATTATGGAAGCAACCTAAATGCCCCTTGATAGATAGGTGAATGACTAAAGAAATTATGGCATATTATATATAACTAGAGGCCTGGTGCATAAAATTTGTGCACTTGGGGGGGGGGGGTCCCTCAGCCCAGCCTGCACCCTCTTGCAGTCCGGGAGCACTCAGGGGATGTCCAACTGACGGCTTAGGCCCACTCCCCTAAGCCGTCAATTGGACATCCCTAGTGCTACTGCTGCGCTCACCAGCTATGAGCCCGGCTTCTGGCTGAGTGACACTCCCCCTGTGGGAGAGCACTGACCACCAGAGGGCAGCTCCTGCATAGAGCATCTGGCCCCTGGTGGTCAGTGCAAGTCATAGCAACCGGTTCTGCCCTTCAGTCGATTTGCATATTGGCCTTTTATTATATAGGATGGAATATTACTCAACAATAAAAAGCATAAAGCTCTGCCATTTGCAACAGCATGGATGGACCTAGAAGGTATTATGCTAAGTGAAATTAGACAGAAAACAACAAATGCCTTATGATTTTATTTACACGTGGAATTAGAAAAAAAATCAATTCAAGTGAAAAAATAAAACAATAAAAACTCACAAAAACAAAGAACAAAGTTATGGTTGTCAAAGTGAAGGAGAATGGAAGAATGAGTAAAAAGATTCAGGGGGATATTGCCAATAATAGTATGATAATTTTGCAAAGTTACCGATAGTTACTAGACATAGTTTGGTGAGTACTCATCTATAATAATAAAAGTGTAATATGCTAATTAGACAAGACATTTGAACGACCTTCTGGACATCCTTCCTGATGAAGCCGTGGCAGCAGGGGCCAAGGCAGAGGTGGTTAGGGGCGATCAGATAGGCAGGCAAGCAGTTAGTGGTGATCAGACAGGCAGGCACATGGTTAGGGGAGGTCAGGGTGGCAGGCAGAGTGGTTAGGAGCGATCAGGCAGGCAGGTGAGCAGTTAGGAGCCAGTGGTCCCAGATTGCAAGAGGGATGTCCCGGATTGCTAGAGGGTGCAGGCCAGGCTGAGGGACCTCTCACCTGTACACGAATTTCATACACTGGGCTTCTAGTAAGTTATATAAATGTCGAATCTGCAGAGAGCACCTTTAGATTATACTCATCATGAAAAAAATAGGCCTGGATATGTATTATAGTGAAAGACCAAATAACAGAATACTTAATTAGCAATCATTTTGGTGCAAGTGTTTGTTTTCTTCACTAATCATCTAAAGCCACAAAGAAAGGTGAGCTTATTTGAAAGACTTAAAAGTTTAATGAAATTCAAGATGCCACAAGAGTCTGGAAGCATAAGGAAAAAACAAAAACAAAAACATTTGCAAAACCACCAAGATCCAAGTTTCCTTGATGTTCAGTACCCACTTCATAACTAGCAAATAATTACAAATTTGACAGCAGAGACATGTACCAGTATATGAATCCAATTTGTAAAATATACTAGGTGACAGTCACTGAGTATACCACCTATATCCTTATTAAGACTAGTTTACTACTAGCTTCAGAAACAAAAACTACTCCTCCCCCCCAATTTTAGTCATTATCTTAATGCAAATCATACAAATCAGATAAAATATTGACACAAAATTGAAAGATTATATATCATATACACTTATATTTATTTATATATACACTAGAGGCCCAGTGCACAAATTCGTGTACCAGTGGGGTTCCTCGGCCTGGCTTGCAGGATCTAGCCTAAACCAACTCTCTGACATCCCCTGAGGGGTCCCGGATTGCAAGAGGGTGCAGGCCAGGCCGAGGGACCCCACTGGTGCATGATTGGGGCCAGGAAAGGATGCAGGAGGTTGGCCAGCCAGGGAGGGCTCTAGCACGTGTCCAGCCCATCTCGCTCAGTCCTGATCCACCAGACACCAGCAGCAAGCTAACATACTGGTGGAAGCGTATGCCCCCCTGGTGGTCAGTGCATCTCATAGTGACTGGTAGACTGTCTGCCTCCTGGTGGTCAGTGCACGTCATAGTGAGCGGTTGAGCAGCCTTAGCATATCATTAGGATCTTACATTTTGATTGGTTGAACGGCCAACCAGTTGAACCGGACACTTAGCATATTAGGCTTTTATTATATAGGATGTATATGCAAACTTACTATGTAAAAGTTTTGTGATGCTAATAGAAAAATATAATTCTCTCTCTCTCTCTCTTTCTCTCTCTCTCTCTCTCTCTCTCTCTCTCACACACACACACACACACACACACACACACACACTCTACCCTAAAGAATCCTATCTAAATCTCTTATTTATTACCACCCATAGATAATCATTGCAATCCGAGTTGTATGAATCATTTTGGAAATTATCATGCCCTTTAACATGTACATCTTCCCCCCCCCACACACATTTTCTTAACATAATTAGATGATACACAATGCTTCAAAAAATGCTTTTCAAATTCATTATAATGTGTACATATTTTAGGGCCATATAACAAAATCATCCCTTTTAAACTTTGCCTAATTTCACAATATGTAATAACTATACATTATTTAAACATATACATATATATTAATAGTTAGATTTTCTTCACTCATTTTGCTGCTGCATATTAAGCAAACATAAATATAAATGCACCACATACATATGCAAACAAACACATTGTCAATTTACTGAAGAAAAAAATCTCATGATTTATTTATTATACACTCCAATAATAAAGAATTGTTATAAACACTTTATTCCATTCATTATTAATTTATATTTCTTTTCCTGAGAATTGCCTATTTATGCTCATACATATCATAGAATCCTCAATTGATGTTTGGAAAAGCTAGTACATGAAAGCAGCCACATTTGTCAAAAATGCATAGCAAAAACAACTTTGCAAAGGGCTATCATATTTGCAGATAGACTGATTAACAGCCAGCCAATCTGGCCTCATTTGCCTCTAAAAGAATTTGTGGAAACTGTCAGACTAATTGAGGTGACTCTGACTAACTTCTATTTTCCCTCATCCTCATTAAGTTGGTTCCATTTAAGTCCTCTTTCTACTTAATGAAACTAAAAGGAAATACAGATTAAGTTAAATGCCCTGTGATTGCATCAACTGTTTGTAATAGACTAGCTTACCTTCTCTTACCTTCTCTTTTGTTTTTGTTTGATCCTATAGAAAACCTCAGAAAAATCTAGTGTGATATTGAGGAGATGACCTCCCCAAAACTTTGACAATGATAATAAAAATAATGAGCAAGCCCAGACAGTGTTGCTCAGTGGTTGAGCCATGATTTATGAACCAGGAGGTGATGGTTAGATGCCTGGGTTAGGGGATCAATCTCTGTGTAGGGTGTGCAGGAGGCAGCTGATTGATGATGCTCTCTCATTTATGTGTCATTCTCTCTCTCCTTCTCCCTTCCTCTCTGAAATCAATAAAAATATATTACAAAATAATAATGAGCAAAAGACAGAAAACCCTATGAAATAAATCTTTTTCCTCATCTTTTGTTTTCCTAATTTCCTGGTTAAGAGTGAGAAAACAGCTATTACCATGAGATGTAAAAAAATGTTGCCAAAAAGTGGAAAAATAAAGATTATGTAGGAATGGTGTTTCCTAACATTGTTTTCTTGGTCACCTGAACAAATGCATCAATTTGAATATCCAAATTTATCCATTTGAAAAGAGAAACAAAGAAGCTTATGGAGTAAATCTGACGTCCACACTTCACTTTATGAAGAACTCCATGACAAGTAAGATATAATAATAGGACAGGAGGGGTGTGTTAAATATCCCCAGTTCCTACACTTTCTGTGGAAAGCTAGCCAGAACATCCCAATGGAAAACCTCCTTGGTGTTGATTGTCAGCCTTATTCTTATTTCTATTCAATCTGACTAATACCAATTATACACCCTCCTCCTACTCTCTCAAAATAGGTATTATATCCTGTGATCTTTTCCTTATGTCAACTGCTTGGCTTGATGCCTTCTATTATCTGCTGCCATAATCTCAGGTATTAGGCTGGAGTGCCCATCATTATTTATAGTTGAGTCTCTTTCAATCACCTGACAGTCGCATGTTTGGTTGATGGGCCTCTGTTCACATGCCTACCAAGTATGAAACCTCGACATCAGCAGCCTACGCTGCCTACTAATAGAATCACCCAATTAAAGAACCCACAATGTCCTAGCTTGACTAAAATCAGAATGTCTTGAAGGTCTGTAAGAGTTTAAAAATATTCAATTTAATTGTAGTTACCAATTTATTGATGATCATGTAAATGTAATTATTTACTCATGTAGTTCCTTAAATGATGAGACCCTATGTTCTCTGTAAAATGATTTTTTTCTCAATTTGATTAAGACTGGATAAACAACCTTGATATAAAGTAACTCACTGCTCACATATTCTTCTATCCCTTCTTTGGAAACATTCTCTAAGGACCAGAGATTTACTGCAGGCAATTGACAGTAAATTTTTAAATAAATGTAATCCAGTGTCTTGAACAGCCCTGGCACCAATGATAAATGGCTTGTGCTATCATAAATAGGAAGGCAGAACTATTGGAAAGTGACTACTTGGTTTTTTGCCATACCTTTTTACTGATGTTAGCATAAACCAGGCCTTTTCTTTTCTAACTTTACTTTTTAAGGACATGAACAAAATCAGTTTATTTCAGTAACTATCATATAATTACTTTTTAAACTGTTTTTTACTCATATTTTAATCTCATAATTTTATCTTTTCTACTTGAAGCTTATACTATAAATAGTCTTAATATCTTGGTAAACCACTTGGTCATTTTTAGTGATTCTGAATTTATCTTCCACCTTCAGCCCCAAATCATCTCACTCTGTCTGGAATCCTCTCACTCTTATCTGAGAGTTATCACTTTGTATTCTAGATAGGTTCTTTCTATCTGTTGTTTCAAACTATCAATTTTCCCAGAAAATATGAACAACTTTTAGTTTCAGGGTCATTCATAAATGATGCATCTTAAATAAATCTCCAATTTTAGTGTCATTCTTCATATCCTGGGAAAAGGCCTTGACTTACCCCATAGACAGGGTGTAGCTGCAGGTGGCACATCCCAGCTTAGGTGATGTCCTTTGGGTCCTACCTGTCTGGGCAAAAGCATTAATCACAAAGTAATGTAAAGTTAAAAGCGGTAAGGATTAAGATAATATTTCTGAAAGGATGCTGGTTTCTTTAGATTCCTAAGAGTGATTAGCTGAATAAATTCTGTATACAAACACTCAACACAATCCACTAATGACCTATATAGGAAAGAAGGAATTAGGGAAGCAAGAAACAAAGGTGGAAGAAAGGAAGGAATGGGGGGAGGAAGGAAGGAAAAAAGAAGGAAGGAAGGAAGGAAGGAAGGAAGGAAGGAAGGAAGGAAGGAAGGGAGGAAGGAAGGAAGGAAGGAAGGACTGATGAGCAAATCATTATGTGAGTTTACCAAAAGTTTAAGGATTCATTTCTGGACATTTGAAGAAGCTCATGTTCAAATAGTTTACAAGTGGCCATGAGTTATGTCAAATTTAAAATATTTAAATATGGATCAACAGAATACCTTTATCAGTACACCTCCCTAGTATGTCCCAACTTGGCTATTTTAACCACTAATTGATATCTTTGATAGCTGCATTTGCATGGATTTGTTGAACCACTCATCTAAAATTAGACTTAATAGCCAAATGGTTCTTTATATTTGGTCAAGGTCCAATTAGGCATTTTTAATGGAAAAATCTCTCTGCAAACTGACATGTTTTAAAGAAAGATGGTAACATTCATATATATTTTGGTCTATTTTCAATAAAGAGCTATAATCAGTGGCTATCAGAAACGAATACATGTATATCACTTTTATCTCTGAAAGGTTAATGTATGTTCAATTAGGCAACAGTGTAGCTTCTAATATCATCTTTAACGGATTCAATTAATGTCTCTGTAATTCATTGTTAAACATCTCTGAGACAATGAAAATACTTACACAAAGATTCAATTTGAATTGGAATGATAATAGAGATATAGACCTTCATATGCTGACAAAAAAAGTTACCTGTTAGCTAAGTATCTTGTATGTAGTTATTAATTCTTCATCAAGTAACATCACTATAGAGATATTAAACCAACTTATTCTGCTGTAACATAAAACACTCTGCTTATATGGTCATATCCTATCTAATAAAAGAGTAATATGCAAATTAACCATCACTCTTCTACACCCACAAGCCATGCCCACCAGCCAATCAGGAACGAGTATGCAAATTAACCCAACCAAGATGGCTGCAGCCAGGGAGCGACAGGAGGCTTGAGTTTCCCTGGCAATGGAGGAAGCCAAGCTTTCCGCACACCCTGGCCGGACCAGGCCTCCCCTTAAGGTTACAAAGTTTCAATTATAGAAGATAAATAAATCCCAACAAAAATGGCAGCAGCCACAGAGCTGGAGAGAGCAGGAGGCTTGAGTTGCCCCAGGACATGGAGGAAGCCAAGCTCCCACAGCCCTGGCCTGCCTTGGTCTCCACTCAAGGCTACAAAGTTTCAATTATAGAAGATAAATAAATCCCAGATACCAGGGCCTCCGCTTGGGTTGCCAGGGGACAGGCCCCTTGCCCAGGCTGTTCTACACCCCAAGGGAACCCCCACCTTGATCCGGGACACCCTTCAGGGCAAACCAGCCGGCCTCCACCCATGCACCAGGCCTCTATGCTATTTAATAAAAGAGTAATAGGCAGATTTGACCATCACTCCAACACACAAGATGGCTTCCCCCATGTGGTCAAAGATGACTGCCCCATGTGGACACAAGATGGCCACCACCACAAGGTGGCCAGCAAGGGAGTGTAGTTGGGAGGGACAAGGCCTGCAAGGGAGGGCAGTTGGGGGCGATCTAGCCTGCAGGGGAGGGCAGTTAGGGGCAAACAGGCTGGCAGAGGAGCAGTTAGGCATCAATCAGGCTGGCAGGGGAGTGGTTAGAGGGTGATCAGGTTGGCAGGCAAAAGTGGTTAGGAGCAATCAGGAAGGCAGGCAGGTGAGCAGTTGGGAGTCAGCAGTCCTGGATTGTGAGAGGGATGTCCGACTGCCCGTTTAGGCTCGATCCTGGATCGGGCCTAAACGGGCAGTCGGACATCCCTCGAGGGGTCCCAGATTGTAGAAGGTGCAGGCTGGGCTGAGGGACACACCCCTCCCATGCATGAATTTCATGCACCGGGCCTCTAGTTCAAATATAATTGCAATTTACAAGTCAATCTTATATATCTTAATCATAGGCACCTAAGCATTATTCAAGTTTAAATCACATATGTATGTGTACTTTTTTCTCAGTGTCCAAGATGTCTGCTCATAGAGTGGGAGGTGCTGAGATTTGTCTCCATACTTCTGGATAATCTGTACTAAAATTGATTCGGAATTTATAGCATTGTGTTAAGAATGTGCATTATTGAATGTGGGAAACAAATACGGTTTCTTAACCACTCTGCTGTTTCAAATCAAGAAATAGCTATTAGTGTCTCCTTACAAATATTTATTTGTTATAAGGAAAATATAATAACTATACAGTAGAGAAGCACAAAACATTTTACCCGGTTGATTAAAATTAACATCTCCAATGTGCTCTTAGAAGAAATTATCCTATGAAAAATATAACATTGTTGATGCATTATTCTGCCTGGGAATCCATGAGGAAACCTCAGATAAAACTATCATAAGGAATGTTATCATAGTAATAATAATAGTAATTATAAATTACTACTATATTCTTTAAAAATATCAATGTCACAATGGACAAAGAATGTTTGTGCTAAAATTCAGATTGAAAAAGACTAAAGAGGCATAACAAATAAATTTATTATTTTACCTTTTACTGGATCCTCTCCTGGAGAATAAGAAACATTATAAAGGGAACTATAGGGTTAGTTTTTTAAAAAATGAGTAAGGGCAATAAGCTAGATAAAAACACTGTATTTACATTACATTTTCTAAGTAATAACTGCCTTGATTATGTAAGAGCATATCCTTATTATAAGAATTACACATGAAGGTGTTTGTTTGTAAAGGTACTATATGTATATAGTACCTTTACAAACAAACACCTTTACCAACAAATTATATATATATATATATAATTTGCTCTCAAATAGTTAAGAAAAAAAGAAAAAACACACACACACATCAGAGAGAGAGAGAGAGAGAGAGAGAGAGAGAGAGAGAGAAGGAAATGATAAAGCAAATGGAACAAAATGTTAACAATTGATGAACTGGTTTAAGATTTATTAGTGTTCTTTTTATTATTCTTGCATCTTTTATTTAAGTTTAAAATTATTTTAATGAAACTCTTTAAATATAAAAATACCTTAAAATGATTAGTAATTTTTAAATGTAAATGTATTACTGCTGAAAAAATTTTAAAAGATAGTTAATTAAGAGCAAAAGTCAATGACTAGGAACAGAACTCAGAATGATGAGCCAAGATGTTCTATATGTTCAAAATTATCATTTAATGGGCAGCTAATAAATGTCAAATGTAGTAATTGCACTTTCCTCACATCCAAAAAAAATCAGTTGAAAAAGTATTACTAATCTCCTATTAGAGATTAAAAAGATCAGACATCAGAAATTTACCTAACTTAATCTATACAACTATTTAAAGATCCAGGCCAAGGTTTGAAGGCAGATGTACTGATTGTATTTATTATATTTTTATTATATTAAACTTCTACTTATCTCATACAAACTCTCATTTTACAAATAAGAAAAGAGGTCTTAAGACATTAAGTGACTTGACTCGAAATACATGACTCACTGGTAAACTACATTACTACTTTGACTGATCAATTAACTGGCTATGCATGGAAAAGCAATATAAGTGAATTATCAAGGCAAACTGATGAAGTTATAATGAAAAATTGGCATAATTATATGAGACTAGATTATCATTATGCATCCTTCATACTTTTGAGCAATTAGTAATTCATGATTTACACATTTTAGAGTGGATTTTTCTTTATTAAAAAATAAAATAATACAGAAATCATAGGTGTAAACCTCAATTAATTTTTATAAAGTGGACAAACCATGTTACTATATCCCAGATCAAAGAATAGATTAAAAAATAGAAGCCCTAGGTCTCTATATCACCAAGGAAATGATCACTCCATCATTGAAAGAAATTACTGCTGCCTGCTTTCGAGTGTGCTTGAATGATGTCATGAAACATGAACTCTTCTGTGTCTGTGTTATTTTGTTCAACATTTGTGAAATGTAACAATGTTATTGCTTTTTGAAGTAACTTATTTATTTCCACTAATGTATAGTATTTTTGTGACTTACCACCATACATTTGTCTATTTTTTCTTGATGAATACATGCACAGTTATGAGTAATACTACTCTGCACATTCTTGTACTTGTGTTTAGGAAACACATGTTAGTTATTGTGTATGTAATAAAATTGTATTATGATTTTATTCCAGATCTTCTAATAACCACTGTAATTAAGTGTCTTTTTAAATATTAATTGGCCATTTTGAATCCTCTTTCATGAAGTACCTGTTCATGCTTTTACCCACTTTTTTTATTATTGAGTAAAAGAGTAGGACTCATTATGCGTATGAGTCTTTACTGGATATATATATTGCAAATAACTTTCTTATGTGCTTTTTCTTTTCTTTGACTTAATGGTGTACTTTGATGAACACCGAATGAGTTAACTCCAATTTATTCATCTTTTTCCATATGGCCACTGAATTGTGTTCTGTTGTGTGCCAGTTCCCAAGATAATGAAACATCACCTTTTCTCTTCTTCTTCTAGAGTTGTTACTCGTTTACCTTTAGGTCTATGTGCCACATGCAAATGGTTTTTGGAAAATGGTATACGATAGGAAAATGATTTCTCAGAACTGACTCCATTTTTACTAAATTAACTTATTTCTCCTCTGAATCAATCTGCCCTATTAACATATTTCTTTCCAGGCTGGGCTATAGTACAGCACAGGTCAAGCTTATCAAAACTCTCTGAAATATCAAGGGGTAGAAAATGTGGACGTTAGGAAAATGACACCTCCCTAAATATGACCAGAGCATAGGAGAAAAATGTTATAGTTTCTGAGCCGGGATAATATTTCCTCTAGGGGAAATTTAAACTTTTGAAATAAAGTTAGTTTGAGTCAAGAAGTATAAATATTCATTGAATCAGACAGCAAGCCTGGCAGCTGAATAATGAGGTCAGAAGGAGGTTTGCAACAATAATAAGAATATAAATTTAAGAAATGCAGACTATTTGAAGGGAGCACTTCAGGCCTTCTGTTACTTTTGTGTGGAGTTAATTTGATGAAGACATCTTTCATTCAAGCATGAGTGTTACTCTGATATAGTTTGTTAGGCTTAATCAGACAAATTCCCATGCTAAAATGGACACTTATTCTTTCCCCTATTATTGAAGAAATTTCAATCTGTTCATTTACTTTCCATGCTATGCCTTCATCTAATATTTAATCTGTTTAAAATTGTGCATTTCTTAATATAATTAACATTAAATTACTCTCTTCACATTCAAATAACCCCAAAAAAATAATAATTCATCAAACACTTGAAGATATATCATCTATGTTTAAATAAAGGTTAATAACCAGCTAAAAAAAACAAAACAAAACAAAAAACAAACAAACAAATAACCCAAGCTCTTTAGGCACAGCCTCAACAGGTATTTTTTGTTGTTGTTGCTTAATGCACAGTCCCCATACACCTAATATTTGTAACTTGTCTAGAGTTTTAAATGATGGTAATAGTGGGAGCATAGGTCAACTGAACTACTGTCACCACTTCAGCTCTCCTATGCTCAAAGCAAGATGTTTTCCCCTGACTTTTTTTATCCATTTGAGTTATAATAGTCTCTTCATTAAACATTTTACATCCTTGGAGGCCACTCATTTCACTGCTTCTTGATAGGAAAGTGGAACTCACCATCACATAATTACTTTTGGGGTAACATTAAATATCTACAGACATTTTCCTGCAAATTGTTTAAACCAATGAACTCACTCTGGGGATACTAAAATACCACGTTACAATGCAAGAGTTAATCCTGAAAAAAAGGACATATGTAATACTTTCAACAATAAAAATTTATATTTTTAAAAAATGTTTAGCCTGTATCAAAGCTCTTATTTAGAGTGCTTTGAACTTCAGACTAAACCTAAGCTGATAAACAATTTCTGCCCTTGCTCAGCATGATTAGGTTATTTATTTATTTTATTGATTTAGCAATTCTTAGACAGCAAATAAGTGCCAGGTTCTCATCTAGAGATTTTGCAAATTTATTAATTGAATCTCCCTATTGAACCCATCAGGTAGGTACTTTTATGATTCACATTTCATGAACAAGAAAGTTGAAGAGATATGGAAGTTAAATAATTAAATAACCCGCCGATGGTTGCACACCTGGAAAATGGTATCCCAATCCAGAAAGTCTGTCTCCGTAGTTCATGCCTTTAAAGGGCTGTACTGGTTTTAAAGAGGTCCATATTGGAGACTGAAGGGCTCACTTTCCTAACAGATTTGATCCCTTCTGAACTCTGACTTTTGGTGCCACATCTCATTTTGTGGGTCTATTTTTGTTTGAGAAGCTTTATCTGTCTTGATTTTTATCAGATTCCTCTGAGCTGTTTTGAAAGCTGTTCTAAATATCGAGTTTTACATTGCTTTTTAAGTTTTTTTCCTCCTTTCTATTCTATCCTAGAAAGAGTGAAGCCATGTCTTGGTCTCCAGGTCACATCTTAGTAATTGCTTCCTAGTAAGAGACTTCACTGGTAAAACCTTGGTATCTATACATGGCCTAAGCATACATTTTTGTTCAGTTTCATTTTCAGGAGGCTTAACTATGTAACTTCTGGGCTACATTCACTCTAACTGCTCCCCTAGAATGTTGTCATCCACCTACTACCATATTCTGTAGATATTGTCTCCTACTTCTACAAGGGAACTTCCTCCTTTGCATGCAGATAGATTAGCTATATTATATATTGTAGAAGGATGGGGTAGGGTGAATAGGATACTTTTTAAATTTAATTATTTAACTAACCACCTAGTGAGTGCCTTGTCTAAGTCCCTTAATCTAAATTCTCAGAACCTTGGCTCGTCCATTTATAAAATCTAGATAACAGGCTATGTGTATCTACTGGAATTGTCCTACAACATATGGCGTGTAGTTTATCATTTCTGGTTTGGTCAACTTCAGGCATTTTCCTGCATCTGAAATAAAATCTTCAATAGCAATCGTGTTAAGAATGAAGAATGATGATAGCATCTCTGTTTTTGGCTCTGATATTGAAAAAGTACATTATCCCAGGGGTAGTTTATGTAAGTATTTACATGGGCTTCTTTACTTCAGAATGGAACTTAAAGATTACTGTTAGGGTAAACAGAAAATAAAGCATGTGGAATTTATACAATATGTGATTTTTTTATGTTCTGATTAAGAAATTTATAAACTTCCATTTCTGTAGGAGAAACATTTGATCTGATTCAAAACTGACAGTATTTTGAAGACCCTGAAAATCTATAATCGATAATGATATGCAGTAATTCTTTCCTCAATCTTTTATTACTTTTTTGTGAAACATAAGCTACATGGAGGATACCATTTTAAACAAAATAGAAGTATTCTTCTCCTTCTTGGAGCTTACAGTCTTATGAGCAAGCTGACACTTAAAGCAAGTAAATCAATGAAAGAGTGACAAATTCCACAATTACAATGATAGAAGAAAAATACTAAATTAATATGTTTTTTCTCAGGAAAATGTCTGAGGATGACAAATTTAAGCCCAGACCTGTGGAAAAAGAAAAATCAAGACATTCAAAGGCGTGAAAGGAAGAAAAAAATGAAATGTGTGCTGAAATTATTAAAAATGTGTTGCTGAGGGGACTTCATAGATGGGTAGAAATGTTTTAAAGAGCACTTGGCAATATTGGACCACTAGGTACTCTTTCTCAGTATATGCTAAAGAAAGTATTGTTTATTTACAAAGAAGGTTTCAGTAGGTCTATTCCTTAGTGTTATTAATGACAGAGACAAATAGGAAATCCAAAGAAAAAGGGAAATAATATATAATCCTATCTAATAAAGAGGGAATATGCTAATTGACTGCCCCACACTCAAAGATGGTGGCACCCACAGCCACTAAGGAGGGAAAATGCTAATTGACTGCCCCACCTTCAAAGATGGTGGTGCCCACAGCCACAAGATGGCAGCGCCCAGTCCCCTCAGCTCCACTGGGGCAGCAGGCGCGTGGCAAGGCCAGGCCCGCCCCAGGCAGGCCTGGCCGCTCCACACGCTTGCCTCTGGAGTCCCCCAGTCCCCTCAGCCCCCCAGTCGCCCAGAGCCAGCCTGAGGTGCAGGCATGCCTCAGATGGTGGCTGCCCAGTCTCCCAGGGCTGCCAAAGGCTCAGGTAACCAGGGCTGGCTGAGGCTTGCACTGCCAGCAGTGGCAGCAGCAGAGGTGCGATGGGGCGTCGCCTTCCCCTGATTGCCGGGTTGCCTCCCGCCCCTGAGGGCTCCTGGACTGTGAGAGGAGGCAGGCTGGGCTGAGGGACCCCCCCTCCAGTGCATGAATTTTTATGCACCGGGCCTCTAGTATGTTATAAAACAAAATATTATACAGCAGTCAAATTGAATTGATTAGATTCAAATGTGTTAGCACATAAAAAATCTTAGATCATCCTATATAATAAAGAGGTAATACTCAATTGACCCTCACTCCATTCATATTTTCTAATTCTTTCTGATTCAGTTTTGAAAGATTGCATGTTTTCAGGAATTTATTCATTTTGTCCATATTGTCCAATTTGTTGGCATATAGTTGTTTGTAATATTTTCTTACAAGCTTTTGTATTTCTTTGGTGTCAGTTGTTATTTCTTCCTTTCATTTCTGATTTTATTTATTAGGGTTCTCTCTCTTTTTTTCTTGCTGAATCTGGTTAAAAGTTTGTCAATCTTATTTATCTTTTCAAAGACTCAGCTCTTGATTTTCTTGACTTTTTGTATTGTTTTTTAGTTTTTACTTCATTTATTTCTGCTCTGTTATTTATTATTTATTTTCTTCTACTTATTTTGAGTTTTGTTTAATATTGTTGTTGTTTAGTTCCTTTAAGTGTAAAGCTAGATTGTTCACTTGAAATTTTTTGTTTGTTTCTTGAGATAGGACTGTAATGCTATGAATTTTTCTTTTAGGACTGGTTTCACTGAGTATCATAGATTTTAGGTTGTTGTGTGTTCATTTTCATTTGTTTTCAGGTATGTTTTTTTTCTTTCTTGATCTCATTATTAACCCATTCATATTTTAGTAGCATGTTATTTAGCCTCCAGGTCTTTGCGTGTCTTTTCAGTTTTTTACTAGTGATTAATTTTAGATTCATACCATTGTAGTCAGAGAAAATGTTTGTTATGACTTCAGTCTCTTAAAGTTTATTGAGAGTTGTTTTGTGTTCTAACATGTGGCATATTCTAGAAAATGTTTCATGTATACTTGAAAAGAACGTATATTCTGCTGCTTTGGGATAAAATGTTCTGAAGATATCAATTAAATTCATCTGATCTATTGTGTAATTTAAGTTCACCATTGCCTTTTTTATTTTTTGTCTGGAAGATCTGTGCATTGGTATCAATAAGGCGTTAACATCCATAACTGTGACTATATTGCTATCAGTCTCTCCCTTTATGTTCATTAAGATTTGCTTTACATATTTATGTGCTCTTATATTGTGTGCATAATAGTTTGTTTACAAGTTTATATTCTTTTGTTGGATTGCTCCCTTTATCATTATGTAATGTACTTTTTTGTTTGGTTTTATCTTTTACTATAGCCTTTGCTTTAAGGTCTATTTTGTCAGATATTTTTATTTGCATGAAATAGCTCTCTGTTTTTTAGGTCAAGACATAAGTATCACCATCAACTCTTCTCACTCACATAAAATACATGCACAGTCTATTAGCCAATCTTATCATCTCTACATTAAGATATTCGCTTCCTGCTGAAACCGGTTTGGCTCAGTGGATAGAGCGTCGGCCTGCGGACTGAAGGGTCCCGGGTTCGATTCTGGTCAAGGGCATGTACCTTGGTTGCGGGCACATCCCCAGTAGGAGGTGTGCAGGAGGCAGCTGATCAATGTTTCTCTCTCATCGATGTTTCTAGCTCTCTATCCCTCTCCCTTCCTCTCTGTAAAATATCAATAAAATATATTAAAAAAAAAAAAAAGATATTCGCTTCCACTATCTTAGAATACGTTTCTTTCCTCTTTCATCTGGACTTTTGCAGTGCAAGAAACAACTCTTTGTTTGCACTATTTCCACTATAGTTAATTCTCACTACAGTAGGTCCTGAGGTTACGTTGGAGATCCGTTCCTAAGGCGCGACGTAAAGCAATTTTCGCCGTAAGTCGGAACCCACCTACATAAGCACCTACATCACTCACATGGAGCACATACACAGCAGTTATGAAGTGAAACAGTAAAGAAAATTTAAAAGAAAGATAACAATTCCTGACCTTTGCTTGTGGTAAATAAATAACAAAAAACATAAAGCACATATGCACATACGTCGAAAATGGGAGATGGCGATGTAACCACAAAATGACGTACGTCGAGTCCGATGTAACCCAAGGACTGTCTGTATAGTGTTCACCATTACATTTTTAAAGTATACATTAGAACTCAT
Organism: Plecotus auritus; assembly: GCF_963455305.1. NCBI lineage: Eukaryota > Metazoa > Chordata > Mammalia > Chiroptera > Vespertilionidae > Plecotus > Plecotus auritus. The sequence goes on from NC_137782.1 coordinate 121,998,540, forward strand.
CTCTTCCTTGTTCAAAACTTTCTCTTCCTTCTCATCACATTCTAAATATGATCAAAGTCCTTACATAACCTGTAAGACTAACAACCTTCCCCTTCCCCTGAGCTTAGCTAATCTTTGGACCACCCACTTCCTGACTATATGCCCATAACATCCCTCTTCTTAGAATGTTTACTTAGAAAACTTCTATTGTAAATTACTTCTCTACTTCTTGGAAGTAAAATCCTCCTGGGCTCTTGTTGGTTTTATAACCCAATGCCTTTTCCAAGTACCAGGGAGCCATCCCTTTAACATTAACCATCAAGGAAGATATAGACCCTATCTTGCAGCTTCAGTGGAGGGTTGGAGACTGACTTCCATTAGTACCAATTAGCAAACAAAGATGGCCTGATAACTTGAACAATCTACCCTAGACATCCTGTAGTACTTTGCTTCTGTTCACCCTCCTACTTAAAACTTATTCTAATTTATGCTTCAGTGGAATTGAGTTTTATATCTCTCCACTATTGCCATAGTTTGAATAAAGACTTGCTCCTTTAATCAGTTGTATGGTGCAATTTCTTTTTGACAAGACTCAACATGATCTTGTGCCTCACTACCATTTTGACTTAACCTTCTATCATAATCACTGCTAACCCTCTTTGCTGTAACTACTCTCATCTATTTCCACTTCAGGTCTTAGTGCTTGTTCAAACTTGCTCCTTTTGCCGGAGTAATTTTACTCCATATTGTACCTGGGGTTGCTCTCTTAATTCATTCTGAATTCTATTTCTATTCCAAATATTAAAGGCTTTCTGTATCTACACTGTATAAGTAGCTGCTCAAATTCTTACTCTATTTTCTATTCTTTGTTCTATTGTTCTTCAACTGTCCTTACTTATCAGGATTATATTATAGTTAATTATTTATTTCTTTATTATCTGTCTCCAACACTGGTGTGCATCATCATATTGAGCAATGACTTTTATTTATTCAATGCTATATACTCAGATGCTATCACTTACCAGATATCCAATATTTTGTCAATAAGTGAATAAATGGATAAATTAATATTCCAGGAAGGAGGAAAGGCATGAGATCATCTATGTCTGAGAGGCATAAAACATCCTACTATGTCTCAAAAAAAGTTGTTGCTTTGCCTTTTGCCATCTGATTTGGGGCTTATTTGTTGTTTTATTTTGTTAGCTTTCTTTATACCCTTAGTATCATATAACTTGGAGGTGGGGTAGGTGTATTTTACTTTTGTTTAAAGATTATTTTTTTTCTTCTTTCTTCCCCATAAATTACTAGTTCTGAACCTTGTGGATAAATCAGTCAGAGAAAGAAATATACCATATGATTTTACTTATGTATGGAATCTAATGAACAAAACAAACTAAAAACAAAATAGAAACAGACTCATAGATACAGAGAATGGAGTGAAAGTTGTCAGAGGGAAGAGGAGCGGGGAGATGGGAGAAAAATGTGAAGAGATTAAGCAAAGAAAAAGACTAATAGACACAGACAACAGCAGGATGGTGATTATCAGAGGGAAAGCGGGGTGGGATAAATGGCAATGAAAGGAGACTTGATTTTGGTTGGTGAACACACAATACAATATACAGATGATGTGTTACAGAATTGTACCCTTGAAACCTGTATAATTTTATTAACCAATGTCACCCTAATAAATTTAAAAAAATAAATTAAAACATATACATATATATTATGTCACTTATTACCCATCAATGTTACCATAAAATAATAGCAACCTGGCCATTTCTCTTAATTTATTCAAATGTATACCCATTGACTCATCAATACTACTATCATCTTAGTTAAATCTTGTCTGTTTCAGTTCAGTTTTAGATAGATTATCTTTTCTATGGTCATGCTTGCCAGATCCTTGAGCTCATCAATTCCAAACAATCATAACCTCTATATTACTTCGTAAGTCATAACTTACACTTGTCATGTTATCAATACTAACAATCAATTCATCTTAATTTTATACATTGTATTCTACAACTAGTATCTCTGTTTTTTCCACTTTCACTGTTTAGGATTTTGATACTATGGTTAAATGATTTTCAGAGTAACTCACATTCTTGATGTCCTCAATTTTCCTTAATTAGCTCAAAATTCACACTAAATCACATCAATCACTCGTTACCTGCTCCTTGAATATTTTCCCCATCAATTAATCCAACTTTCTTTCCAAAACCACATTCCTGACTAAATCCAAGAGGGTTTATACTCCATTCTCGTACCAAGATAGGTCTATGTATATGGGTGTAGAGGAGAGGGAGGGGAGAAAACACAACCATATTGATTAATCTCACTTTAAATTCAAGACCACAAGCCACAGGTTGTATTCTAATGCTGCCAGGCATTCATACTGTATGTACCCAATGCAGTCACTCCTCATCTTTGTATGTATATGTGTTACTGACTTGAGAACAAGTTCATAATATCCCGTTAAGTGAAGAAAACAGACTACAAAACCAAGTAAAAATATTTAATGGGGTTTTATTTTTCTTGATGTAAGAAATAAAGGTATTTTGCCTTTGATTTCTGAATTTCATTTTGCTTGAAATGTGTACAACTGGATAATAATATTTACATACACACACACACACACACACACACACATATGTATGTATTTCAAAAGAACCCAAATAACTCAAACTGTGCTAATAAAATATATAGAGCTAAAGAAAGTCACACAAAGATGATTGCTCTCAGAAACTGAATGACTTGAAAGAAATAAAAAAGAATAATAAAAGGATATAGAAATCCTTTACCTAGTAAAAAGATATACAAACGCTCCATGGGAGTATTAATCAACTGGTATCTCTATAAAATCATGTAGTTATTTACATCATGCATCTCAGCTGTGTCCTCTGCTATGAAATAGGTTTGTGCTTCATAGGATTAGGGTTTTTGTGGGTTTTTTTATGGAGAGAGTAAATCATTTAATGTTGTTGTTCTGATCTACAAAATGATAAAAGGAATATGTAAAGAAAAAAAAGGATAAAAAATATATTTTCAAACAATGGGCTCTTAGTCTCTCTTCATGACATTAAATTAGCCCCTAAAGACTTTTGGCTGTACCTCTACATCTTTAAATTCTGATAAGCATCAAGATTTATGAATATGTTACTGTCCAATAAGGAAGAATAATCTTCTGCTGAAACATTTCTTCAAATGTTACCAAATATTTTCACTGACTGTCTTGATCATGTTTCCTTTCTTCTCTACCTTTCCACTCCCAGCATTCTAAAACAAGTCTTGTGATTTTGTTTTGTTTTCCTGCATGGAGAAAGCAATTCCAGTTGCTTCACACACTCACACACATAGCAAAACATAAATGTTAAAATGTTTTCGAAATTTTTGTATTTTCAAGAAGTTAGAGGGAGAAAATTTCAAAGGGGGAAGAGATTATGGTCATTCTACTAACTTAGGGACAAAGCTCTATGTTTATGGTCTGAGCAGTTTGCTTCATAATATAGGCAAGAGGAAGAAAAATGTTATTTTTGCAATCCAAAAATCAAATGTTCTTTATCCAATTCTTCTATTTGTTGACTTCATTGTAGAATAAGTTGAGTCAAAGTTTGTAAACTGCCACTAAGTTGAACCACATGAACTTGAAAGCACCAACCATCCGTCCTCTTTGATGCTTTTCATTTAAAATCTGATGTAACCCTGGCCTGGTAGCTCATTATTCCCATACACCAAGGTTGCCAGTTTGATCTCCAGTCAGGGCATCTACAAGAAGCAATCAATGAATACGTAAATTAGTAGAACAACAAAATGATCTCTCTCTCCCACCCCCCCTCCCTTCCTCTCTCTCTCTTTCTCTTTCTCTCTCTCTCTCTCAACTTTTTTAAGTTGATGTATACTGACATTCTCCCTCTTTAACTTCAAGCAGTGTGGCCAATCATTCAAGTTTCTGAGGATGTTCCAGGAACATGGAAATTTCAGTGCTAAAACAGAAAAAGGCTCACACCAAAAGGGAAAAATTGGCCTTCCTAATTTTGTTCTTAGAGTTATATATCTAAACACAGGGTGAGTATTTTCATGTTGAAGTTCACTCAAAGAAAGAATAAAAAAATAAGAAAAGAATGACAATGCAGGCAGTTCTACCCTGGGGCAGTCTCTGTCACAGCTTTTATCAAAGGGCATTCTTAGATGGTCTTGTCATTGAGTCATTTTGTTCAGTTTAGGACATGTGGGAAGAGTTTTTCATATGCTTAATTGCTTGCTCTGGATATTTTTCCTAAGGTTTATACCAAAGGATTCTGGATTTGTTCACATTTTTAATCCAATTACTGCTGAGCATTGAGATCAAATTAAAGTCAAGAGCCTAACCTTTGGAGGCACACAGACCTGGGAATGGATCCTGGAGGAGCAGTTTTCAAGTTGTATGACTCTAGACAAGAGATTCCTTCTTTTAGTTCTTTTACCTTTTAATATTTTTTTCTATGAGAGAGCAGAAAGGCTCATAAAGTTCCTAAAATGGAAAGGGTTCTTATTCAATGGAAACGTTTGTTACAAAGTTGGTGTCTATTGTATAAATTAATTCTTAAAATTTTAATGACACAAAATCATATATGTATAGCTTCAAGATGTTTCCAATCCATCATATCAAACATACTGAAGAAATCATGGATTGCCATTTTAATGTAAGAATTTAATAATGAAGATATAGCCTGAAAGGCATACAACTGTAGTGGGGCAGCAGACTTGCCACGTACAGCCTTATGAAGTACGTGTCCTTGAAGAGGTTTATGTAATGGCATAAACTTTCCCAGGGTCATGCGTTCACTGAAAGTTGTGACTCTCCTGAACAAAAGTGATTCCTGATATTAAATAGCATGGAAGAATTATGTCCCAAGCTTTCATGTATATCACTCTCACCATCTTTTGCTTCCTTATAAATCTTTTCTTTAATTCCTCTAATTTGACCCACTGGTTGATTTACTTTCCTGGCTTTCAACCATTGTACTTTCATTAATTTATTTTCCCTCCTGTTTCAGTACTGGTTCAGTATTATTTTGACAATAGCATCATGGATTGGCCTAGTGATAGCTAAATGTTCTTTTTTAGCCTCAACACACACACACACACACACACACACACACACACACACACACACACACACATTCTTTTAGTGCCCTCATAGATAATACTGACAAAGCTTGGCCTAATCCCTAAGTTATTCAGGGACAACGTTATTCTGATGATTGCTTCATTTTCTGTTTTGTCTCTGTCTTTCTAAATATAGCTTATTGTTATAGTCCCACTTCACTGTTTCCTGGCATTCTACTCCAAAATTAATCTATATCACATTTAAACTGCTGTTAAAGAAAACACTTAAAATATTAAATTACTGCATTGTTAATTTGTTACTTCATTTACTTATAAATGTATTCATAGTACTAAAGATTCTAAATTGCATAGGCTACTGCTAATTTGAAATATAATTTATTGTCATGATCTTTCATGATCAAAAATACTAAAAATGTTTGTAATAGCTTTAAACCTTATATGATGAATTATTTTATGATCAATTTTAATCACAGAAAAAGGAACCCAACATGTTCAGTTTGTGACCTACAATTCTATTGTTGAAACAGTCTCTAAGGTTGCCTGAAGCAATCCATTTATTTGCCAACATGATGTTCTTAATCATGAAGAGAATGAGTTGGCAGAAGATACACAATGGTCTGCCATTCAACTGACTCTTCAATTTCACTTTGAAAATAATTCACTTTTGGCTCTGAGCTATTTTGTGTGACAGACCCTGATTGCTCACTTAACATGCACTCTTAGCCATTTTAGCCCTGAGCACTTTTCAATAATTTATAATTCCTTAAATATGCAAATCCCTTGGCTACATTTAGAAGGGTAATTTGTGACTGTGACTATGTTAAAATCACATATTTGCTTATCATAGAACAAAAGCTTTCAAACTTCTCACTTTCCTCTATTTTTTAGTTTGAAATAATCAATTTACAAACAATATTTGCTTATTTCAAATTCTTTTTATGATACTTGTTAAAGTATCTTTCTTTATCTCCTAAGTAAGAAATGATACCCATGTTCAATAATTATTGTTACTTAAATAGAGTTATGTCCGTATAAGCAACAATTTTGTAATGAATGGATGATAAAGAAGAATGAATAATTTATTGTATTAAATAATCAATCATTTAAAACATTTTTTAAAACTTTTAATGTACAAATGATGAGAATTGAAACTGTTGCTGACACATTTCCTCCAATTTATGGTGTTTCCTTAAGAACATAATAGATCAACTAAAAAAAATGTTAATGTTTTGATTTTAAAATGAATGTTCATGGAGCTTCAATCCTGAGAATCTTCCAGAATTAACTTAGAGCTCTCTTACAAGCTAAACACATGACAATCACAAGGTATGTCAGGTAAGTTTTTATTTCATTTGTTTTTTAATCTTTATTGTTGAAAGTATTACATATGTCCTCCCTTTCTCCCTATTGACCTCTTTTAGCCTGCTCCTGCCCTCCCTCCACAGGCCTTCACCACCCTATTGTCTGAGTCCATGGGTTATGCATATATGCATACAAGTTTTTTAGTTGATCACTTCCTACCCACCCACCCACCCACCTCTGCTTTTTCTCTGAGATTCCTCAGTCTGTTCCATACTTCTATGTCTCTGGATCTGTTTTGTTCATCAGTTTATTTTGTTCATTAGATTCCATATATGAATGAGATCATGTAATACTTGTCTTTCTCTGACTAGTGTATTTCACTTAGACTAATACTCTCCAGGTCCCTCCATGCTATCTCCAAGGTTAAGGGATCCTTCTTTTTTATATGCCTTATCGTATTCCATGGCGTAAGTGTACCTACCACCACATTTTTATCCATTAATCTACTGATGGGCACTTGGGCTGTCTCCAGATGGTAGCTATTGTAAATTGCACTGTTATGACCACAGGAGTACATACTATGTACATTCTTCCTGATTGGTGTTTCCGGTTTCTTAGGACATATTCCTAGAAGTGGGATCACTGGGTCAAATGGCAGTTCATATTTAATTTTTTGAGTAAAACTCCACATTGTTTTCTGTAATGGTTGCACCAGTCTGCATTCCCAACAGCAGTGTACTAGGGTTCCCCTTTCTCTACATCCTGGCCAGCACATGTCATTTGTTGATTTGTTGATGGTAGCCATTGTGACAGGTGTGAGGTGATACCTCATTGTTGTTTTAATTTGCATCTCTCTGAAGATCAGTGACTTTAAACATTTTTTTATATGTCTCTTGGACATCTGTATGTCTGCTTTAGAGAAGTGTCTATTTAGGTCCTTTGTCCATTTTTTCATTGGATTGTTTGTCAAAGAGATAATGAAACTTCTCTTGAGAATATACAATGGAGCAGAGAAGTTTTTATTATCTCTTCTACTTCTCTGTATAAATTTTTATGAAATTTTATTCAGACTTTGTAGTTGCTTGCATGCTACTGTATATGCATGTAACTCTGATAATGTTTTTAGATATTAGAATTATGTTTCCCTCACTTCTCTATATATGGAGGCAACACTCTTCTCCAAGAGAACAACATTGATTCAAGGAGCTAATAATTTAACTTGTGGCATTCACATAATCAGAAAAAAAATCAGCTTTTTTAATTTTATAAAAATTATACATTATTATTTGAAAGGCAACACTTCTTTTTTTAATATATGTTTTTACTGATTTCAGAAAGGATGGGAGAAGGTGAGAGAGAGAAACATCAATGATGAGAAGTAATCATTGATCAGTTGCCTCCTGCACACCCTCTCCTGGGGACCAAACCCACAATCTGAGCCAGGAATCAAACCTTGACTTCCTGATTCATATATTGATGCTCAACAACTGTGCCATACTGGCTGGGCCAAAGGCAACACTTCTTTTGGAATAACTGTGTGATTCCCTTACGTCTGATGTATTCAGCCATTGGATGTGCAAACATAATTGCAAATGTGGAAACTACCAAAATCTGAGGGTCACATGAAAGATTGTGTGGGGTTTTTTTTCTGTGTTTCTGTTTGTTTTCCATGAGGAAGAAAATGTATCCTCCAGAATAAAGAAAAAACACTTCAATTTAACATATCTCCCTTTAAAGAGCTACTTAAATAGTGTACTGAGTAGTGCACATACCTATGTAGCTCTTTCTAATTATTATAACTTTATAAATATTTTGGGGCATTAATTAAGATAAAAACTAAAGAATTTTGTCAAATCCCAAGTATGTGATTAAGTGTATCCACAACTTAAAGGTAGCTTTCTCCCTAGCTGGAGTATAAATACCTGAGCATAGTAAACAGGTCTAACTCAGCACCTAAGGAAAATGCCTTTTTTTTTTTTTTTTTTTAAGAACACAAAGAATAATCTGGGAGGCTAATCCATATTTACAGAGAATTTTTTGGGACCCAAGAAGTAATTAGTTAGAATTAGAATGAGTAAGTAACAATGTCAAGGCAACAATCACAGCCCTTCTAATTGTCTTTCAGTTTGTTTTTTTTGTTTTTTGTTTTTTTTTATTTGTTTGAAGTTATTTTTTTTTCCACAGGAGTTCTTTTTATTTTAAAGTATAGGTGGTGAGTGCTTACAATTATTTTGCAAAATTTCACTTTTTGCCATCTTGGAGTTTAGATCAGAATATAATTCTGGTTTGATGGTGATGAACTCCTTTACCTTTTTTTGGTGTGGAAGCTCTTTATCTGTCCTTTGATTCTAAATGATAGCTTTGCTGGGTAGAGTAATCTTGGTTGCAGATCCTTGCTTTTCATCACTTTGAATATTTATTGACCCTCCTTTCTGGCCTGCAAAGTTTCTGTTGAGAAATCCAATTTCTTCTACTTTTGAAAATAAAGGAGTGCATTATAATTCAACACTAGCATCTGTGTTATCTAAATAGTTTTGTGCAGAAACCAACTCCAATTCCCAAAATCAATCAATTTTCTTTTCTAAGGTTTTAATGGAGATGTTCAATAACACCTGACTTTATATTCTGGCAATGCTGATTCTGACTCATATTCTTTGACATTTTATCACCGTGATTGATTTATTCATTGCCCTTTGGTCTTACTTTGTAGCCTGGAAAGTTCTTTTTCCTCTCTTCAACAACATATTCCAAACTAAGCCCTTTTAAATTAGTTTATGGAATCAAATTTCATGAAACATATTTACTAAAGGTCACATATGAAAATGTTCTAGAATTTCTTCCCCTACTAATTTGGATTTCTATTCAGAAAAACTTTGTTAGGATGATTTCTGTATAAAATAGACATGCAGCTTATTGTTCAAAGGTACACATTTAACTAGGCTCTGTTTTTCTATATTTTAAATTTTAGAACATCAGATACACAAAAAACTAATTTCTAAATGTCATTTTCTCAGAATTTTATGAAAATCTACCTTATATTTACCTCATCACCTTTGATATCAGAAATATCTATACATTTTTCCAAATAGATTTGGAAATTTACCTAATAAATTTTATTTATTTAAAATGAAAAATAAGGAATCATCTCAAAATAGATCATGTTTAATGAACCTATAACTGCAGTTTGAGTATGTTGTTTGCTTTGGATTAATTTTCTCTAATATTCCCAAAAAGATATTCCCCTTAGCCTTCCAGAGGTACCCAAGATGAGGGAGATTTTCATTTGTCAGATGCCCCCATTTATATAGTTTCTAGGTATTGAATGAAAACTAAGACCTGCCTCATTTAATGTGTAAGCACTTTGAGTTAAAAAAAAAACAACATCTGAAGGCCAATGTTAGATTAAATGCATAAAATGAATATTATGTGAGAGGAAAAGGTCTTGGAGGGTTTTTAGTGCCTTCTGCTTAATTTATTATCCCCTCATTAATGCAGAGGATAACTTTTTAGAGGCAACTAATTCAATAAACAGCAACTAATTCAATAAGCAGATAGTAGGTCCTGTGGTGGGAACAAGTTTGCTTTCAGAAGCAAACTATCTATATCTATATCTATATCTATATCTATCTATCTATATCTATCTACATATAAGTTTGACCATCCAATCAGTAGTTATGATGCACACTGACCACCAGGGGGCAGACACTCAACACAGGAGTTGGAACCACAGACATGGAAACATAGAACAAACTGATGAATCTCAGAGGGAAGGGGGAGAGGGGAGGGTGGGAAGAGATTAACCAAAGATCTTATATGCATACTAGAGGCCTGGTGTAATTTGTGCACTGCTGGGGTCCCTCAGCCTAGCCTGTGCCCTCTTGCAAACTGGGACCCTGGTTTTGGCCCGATCCCCACAGGCCAGACTGAGAGACCCCTCTAGTCCTAGATAAGAAAGCCAAGGACACTAACGATTTTGGAAAAATACAGACTTGAGTTAAATAATTTTTCAGGAAGTCATAGGCAGCTGAATGACAGTTGGATTGCAACCAAGACATAAAACAGACCTGGTGGTAGAGGAAATGGCAGCTTCTATGTAATTTTCCCTAAGGGTCATCAGATCTTGTTCTATATAGAATAAAATAAAGTGAGGCCAAGTAAGACGTCAAGAGAGGCAATGACATCAACATAAGATAATGAAGATATCAATATCAGAGACCCTAAGTTTGACTACCAAATTTGTCATTTATATCAGTCATGACACTTAGACACTCTGAGCTTTACTTCCTTAAAGGAAAAATAGATAGTAAAATCTAACCTACAAAGTGACAATGAAGATTAAATTGGCTAGTACACAGGGAAGTTCCCTGTAACAAATGTTAGTTCCTTATAACAAATTCAAACATTGATTGTAATTTAATTTGCTTGAATAAAATAAGTAAACAGCAAGCTACCACTTTTAACAGTATTTGGAATTAGTTTCCTCTTAAATAGCCCAAGGTAGATATACAAATGGGTAGAGAGATGTGTGTGTGTGTATGTTTTTCTCTATTTGAATATAAACTATATGAGAGCTTAAAGATTAGATTTACATAAAATTGTTCTTAACCTCCTTCCCATATCTAGTGGAAGTCCAAGCCCTTCTCTAGATTTTTGGAAATCCCCAGAGGCTTGCATGCTCTGATTTTCACTATCTCTTCTTGCTTAGTCTTATTCTTACTAGGGTTTCACTTCTAGTGCCTGGGTCAATTTGGACCATAGGCCCCTCAAGGGCACCAACTCATGGTATGAGTGTGCTTAGTACACATGACTGGTGTTAGGCTGCATTTGAAAACTACTTTTAATTTTAATATAAATGCAAGTGATCTTTAAGTCACTGCCAGGAATGTAATTTCTCTTTGACAATTTTTTTTTTTTTCTAGCAACCCTCGACACACCACCCATGTTGCTTGACTTCCTTTTGTCCCCCTTTTAGTTCTCTCTAACTCAATGTCCAGGTAACTTTCTTAGTTCTGAAGTGTTGCTGCTTCATTCCAAACCATGCATTAGGATCTCATGTTTCCATTTAAAATGACCTGTTAGCATATTTTATTTAAAAGTAAAGTCAGAAAATGTTATATGAATCTCTTTAGGGTAAGGGTACTTTAGTCAGTTGTGCATGTTATTATATTTTATTTAACTTTGTTATTAAGTATTTATTAAGTATGTGATCTCTGTATAAAAATTGTAGTATTAGTTTTAATCCTTGTTCTTTACTCTTCACAAGATTTTTAATTTTTGAGAAGTAAAATTTTAATCATAGTTTTCTACATCCTGTTAACTTGTGCTAAGTATTCTCAACATTCAAAGTGACCTCCAGGGATAAAAATGTGTGTTATTTATTGGAATGACACTGGTTAACAAAGTTATATAGGTTCCAGGTGTACATTTTACAATATATCATCTGTATACTGTATTGTGTGTTTACCACCCCAAGTCAAGTCTCCTTCCATCACCATTTAAAATGTGTGTTGTTGCCATAGCAGGTATGCTCAGTGGTTAGAGCATTATCCCCTGGACTGAAAGGTCACAGGTTCAATTCCAGTCAAGGGCACATACCTTGGTAGTAGACTGGATCCCTGGCCATAGTTGGGGAGCATGCAGGAGGCAACCAATCGATGTGTCTCTCTCGAATCAATGCTTCTCTCTCTGTGTCTCTCCCTCTCCCTTCCACTCTCTCTAAAAATCAATGGAAAAAATATATATACTCAGGTGAGGATTAATAAAAAATAAAAGGTGTGTTGTCACCTTAGGCATTTGTTTTCTTCTTGCTCTAAGTTGGTTTTATAATCTTAAGATCATAACTTCCAATCATAAAGAACTTTTCTTCTTCATGAAATTCTCTAGCGTATCTTTATTGTCTTGCTGTTGGCTTTTCTTATGCTAAAATTTTATGCCACAGTTGCTTTCATTATGTCTTTGAATGTTTTCTTTTGTACATATTTATAGAATTAATATATGTAATCACTGCTTTTTAGCATACAAATTTCATATCTTGATCTATCATCTCTATCTCTTTATCTAGATTGTTGTTATAAAGTGGGTAGAAATTTGTTGAGTCCTTATTGCAGCCATCAATAATATGTTGGCTTATTTATATAACTTTGACTAGTAATATTATGTGAGCTTAAAGTATAGTTTATTCATATTCACTTGAATTCACTTACCTATATCTACTTGAGTGTAACAAATAAAAAGAACTTGGCAGTCCTAGCACAAACCTTGCCTCAATCACTCACCAGCAGTATGACTTTTGACAATTTACCTGATCTGCTAAACTTCAAAATCATAATATCTACATTGGAGACTTGAGGTTATGGTGCAGCTGGTACTAAAAATAGTTGCTTTCCTTTCTACTCTTTCTTATCTACCCTTTTCCTTTCCTTTCTTCTTTGGCTCTTCATTGCCTTTCCCTATAAACTTCTTCAACTTTTGAGAATTTTCTCAAAGCAACTCCCTCTGGAAACTACTTAAACCATCTAAAAAGTACTTTCTGGACTCATGCTTTACCTAATTCGTGATTATAAATAGGATTTAGTGTCTTCTTTGTTTCATATTTCTAAATTATTTCTTCACAGTAAGATTATATACTCATTAAAGTCAGAAATTTATTGATACGCAATTGCCATAGATGTCATTATAGTATTCTATCTATGGCAATGGCAATATTCTATATGTTGAAAATTTGTAGTAAATATTTTTATTGATTTTGTTTGTATTTGCTTTGAAAATATACTATTATGATATCATCCAATGCAGAAAATTAATTTCATTAGTAGTCCTCACTAGAAATTCACATCAGGATCTTTGGTTTGGGTATATGGGCCATTCTTATACCTGAACTGAGAAAAATAAATTGTGTCATAGAGAATAAGTCCTCTCCAAATTAAAGAACAACAGCTTAATGTACTGGATAACAATAGCTGCACGTTTAGTATATTTTAAAATATATAATCTCTTGAAATTATGAGAGTTTGGTCCACAATTAGACAGACACATAACTACCTCATGATTTTTAATAGTTATTTCTCAGGCTCTGTCTCCACAGACAAAATAAAGATGAGAATTGAGATAATTAGTCTAACAGTTCTCTTATACAAAAGTATGGCATAATTGTTACTGCAAAAAATGAACTTGTTAAGCCTGAACTTGAACTATTGACTTTGAATACTTATAAGAAAGAGTTTCTCTGTGGTCAACTGTCAGGTCCCTATGACATCCTGGACAACTTTATATGTAAACAAGTACATCATAAATTCTGATTGTATTGGGATAAATTATTCTTTTTTTAAATATATATTTTATTGATTTTTACAGAGAGGAAAGGAGAGGGATAGAGAGCTAGAAACATCGATGAGAGAGAAACATCGATCAGCTGCCTCCTGCACACCTCCCACTGGGGATGTGCCCACAACCAAGGTAGATACCCTTGACCGGAATCGAACCTGGGACATTTCAGTCTGCAGGTCGACGCTCTGTCCACTGAGCCAAACTGGTTAGGGCGGGATAAATTATTCTTATTGCCTCATGTTTCTTCCCCACCCATTAAATAATAATAACTTTAACACTTAAAAATATTATTTTATGCTGACATCAAGTGAAATTTGGTAAAGCATAGTTTGGATCACATTCAAAATTTCTGTGGTTTGACTTGCCTAAATATACAATCACAAACTAACCCTTAGAATTAATTATCTCCATATTTGTTTGTAACTTACTTTACAAGCCTAACTCCTTATCTTAATTCATACCAAATAGTCTAGTCCTGCTCTGAATATGCACAACATTACTTTTTCTATCCTTTTAAACCAGAGTGCCCTGTATAAGTCAGGTCTAAATGAGTATCTTTCTTATTAAATACCAAGTTTCTCAGAGCTTATATTTTTCAAGTCAATGGCCAAGAGGGGGGTCTTACACAAAGGAAATCCAGCTGTGGTTTGGGCTTTAGTGTAACTAGTATCCCATCCACATATTTCAGGTACTTCTAGCCTTACCAGGCACTATTTGCTTATATGGATCTGCCATAGCATTTGTTATTGTTGGTTTGAGTTTGTTACTTAAGAAGAGGAATGACCAGGTGAAATGTGCTTACATTTAACAGAGCAAGTGGGATTGCCTTGAGAAAGGAGGAAAATAGTGCACATCTTGTGAGATCAGACAACAGTTGCTCATGAGCAAAAGAGCTGTATAAATGCTCAGTAATAATTGCTGACTGCTGGGAGGTGAGTTTCAGTTCTCTTAGATAGAAACTAAATCTATTGAAAACACAATAGATACTGCCTCTGTACCCACAAAAAGAAGTGTTCTGTGGAAATCTGTATTATAATTGTTTTAAAATTACTATTTTCCCAAATTGTAGTTCTGCTATAATCAACTCTTCTCCCCAATTGCCCTACAAAGGCATATATTTCTTCACTATTATTAAACTTTAACCTTTCTTTGGAATATTGTCTCTGTTCCTCCCTATAATCAAATTTCTCTCATCCTTCCGGGCTCAGCTACTATGAACTTTACAAAAAGCTTTTCCTAACATTATATTTCTCCTTTCAATCATCAACCCTTATTCATTATTGTTTCCATAGTATTTGTTTTAATTGCATTGGTTTTTAAACTGTTCATCTTGAATAGGTTGCAGGCTTTTCTTTGGTTAGATCGTCACCTACTTTGGAGAATGGCTTTAATCTATTACAAGGCTCATGCAGCAAGTCAGGGCTCCACATCCTTTAATGGAGTGGAAGCCCTAGAGTAATTGTTCTTGTTGAACCCTGGATTCATCAATTGCTGGCTTAGGCTGGCACAAGGTGTTAATTTCTCTTTACCTCATTAGCACAGTGAATATAATTTTACTTCCCTTACATATTTTTTATAAATATTGCATAAGTTTTCCCAGCTAAACATTTAAACGGGGCTTGGCATGTGACAGAAGAGATATAAACTCTAGTTTTCCTTATTGATTTTACCTACATTATTTACTAATAAGTAAAGTCATTACACAGGAAAAAATGTATGCTGTGCAAAAACCTACATATTTGAAGGAACAACCTTAAAAATCAAAAATTTTGCAAAGGCATTTATAACCCAGAAGTGCATACCTTAATTTTTGTGGAAGTTAAGAGTACAAAGAAGGTTGTAATATAAAAGCAGAGATAAGACTGAATGGGTTCAAATACCAACTCTATTCATGACTTTTGCCCAGAAAAGTGACATATGAGCAATTTCAGAAATATGCAGAAGTAGCTGGAATAGTATAACTCCCATCTATCAACTTGAACTTCACGTTGACTTTGCAATAATAGTCTATCAAATAACACCCATCAAGAAAAATTCTAGCTAACAGCACGTTAAAATCAGAGGGCTGCAACACAGATTTTAAAAAAGGTCAAAGACCCTAAGACACATCTACAAAGAAGGTATACAAATGAAAATAAGTGTATAGAAATATGCTTCACAACAGCTGCCTTTAGGCAAATGCAAATTAAAACAGTAATACTAATAATCTCCATGGCTGGTGTATCTAAATGGTGAGAGCATCAAACCAAGCATGGAAGGGTTACAGGTTCGAATCCTGGCCAAGGACAGGTATCTGGGTTGCAGGTTCCATGCCTGCCCTGGTCAGAAAGAGTGCAGGAGGCAATCAATCTGTGTGTCTCTCTCACATCTCTCTCTCTCTCTCTCTCTCTCTCTCTCTCTCTCTCTCTCTCTCTTTCTCTCTCTCTCTCTCTCTCTCTCTCTCTCTCTCTCTCTCTCTCTTTCTCTCCCTCCCTTACACTCTCTCTAAAAATCAATGAAAACATATCCTCCAGTAAGGATTATCAACAGCAACAACAACAACAACAAAAAACCAATAATTACATTCCACTAAAAGGCTAATTGGAATGGCTAACATCAAGGACACTGACACCACCAAATGCTCTGAGTGATGTGGAGCAATAGGAACTCATTCATTGTCGGTTGAATGCAAAAGGAACAGCCCCTTTGGCAGGCAGTTGGGCAGTTTTTTACAAAACTAAACATACTCATACCATATGATTCAGCAATTGTTCTTCTTGGCATTTACCCAAAGGGTTTGAAATTTATAGCCCCACAAAAACATACACATGGATGTTTATGGAAGCTTTATTCAGAATTGCCAAGCTTGGAAGAAATGCAGATGTCCTGCAGAAGGTGAACATGCAAAGTGTGGTATAGCCAGAAAAAGGAATATTTTTCAGCGCTAAAGAGAAATGAGCTAACAAGCAATGATAAGACATGGAGGAACCTTAAATGCATATCACTAAGTGATCATAACCGACCTGAAAGGGCTACATACCGTATAATTCCAGAATAATCAACCTATGGAGAAAATAAAAAGATAGGCTTTGCCAGGAGTTGAGGAAGGGGAGGGATAAATAAGCAGAGCTCAGAAGGTTTCCAGGGCAGAGAAAACACTCTACATAACACCATATTACTAGCTACCTGCTATTAAACTTTGTTCAAGCCCATAGAACATAGAATACCAAGGGGAAGCCAAAATGTAAACTATGGACTCGGAGTGATTATGATGTAAATGTGCAAGTTCACCAACTATAACAAATGTTATATTCTGGCGGTGGAGGATGTTGATAATGGGGGAGGTGTGGGATATATGGAAATCTCTGTACTTTCCCAATTTTTCTATAAACAAAAAGTTGCTCTAAAAATTATATGTTAATAGAAAAACAAATCAGAGGACTATATGGATTCAAAGTGAAGTATTATCTTACTTACTAGAGGTCCAGTGCATGAAATTCATGCATCGGGGGGAGGGGTGTCCCTTAGCCTGGCTTGTGCCCTCTCACAATCCAGGACCTCTTGGGTAGGGTCCCCAGGCCTGGCCGGTGATCAGGGCCTATTGGGTCTTTCCTTCCCCACTGCTGCCACTACTTGCCATCTGTGCAGTGCTGCCCCTCCTCCCCCACCACCTGTTGCCTCCCTCTGAGGGCCACAGGCATGGGGTGTGATGGCTTCACTGGCCTGGGCCTCCCTCTGCAGGTGATTGCTAGCTGGCCCCCCACACCCACCACAGTGTCACTGGCCCGTGGCCTGGGCCTCTCTCTGCGGGGCAATCATGGGGCATTGGTAGGGCTCCCTGACCAATCGCATCTCACATGCCTTGACTGGCCTGGAGCCAGTACATGTCATAACATGGTCATCCAGAAGGTTGTCCGGAAGGTGGTTCTGCTGTTCGATTGTTCGGTCAATTTGCATGTTACACTTTTATTATTATAGATGGAGCAAGTCTCTTAAAATAGAATTCCAGGAATATCTTTTACCTCTTTTGGGCAAAGTGATTTAGCCACCAGTTGTTTGGAGAGAACAAACAAAAGGGGAAAAAAGAAAAAGGAGAAAAAAGAAAAAGAAAGAGAAAAAAAAAACAAAAAAAAAACTCCTAACAAAAACAACCTGGTAAGTTCCAAGGGTACTACAGCAAACAAGAGTGAATGAGCAGATAATAAGATCTATTGTTTTTTGGTTTCAAGTTTTAGTCTTTCTGATCTTCTACACCTCCTTTATCTCCAGCTATTATCTTCAACAATGAGAATATTTAAGTGAAATTGTGACCATGAAATGCCTGATAATTTGGCTAGATCAAGGCAAATAAAAGCTCAGAAAATGTGGAATATTTTTATAATAAGCATAACAATACAGACATACTTTAGTATCAAAACTATTTAATTAGTTAGAACTCTCCACTTCCTGATCATTTTCATTTTAATAGTCACAGGCCACAGTGGCTCCTGAGCATTGGAAATGTGGTGAGTGTGACTGAGAAACTTAATTTTTAATATTGATTAATTTTAGTTTGTTCAAATTTAAAATATGAAACGAGATTTAATTATTGGAAATCACTTAAGCATGTTTGGAATCACTTGGTCATGTGAATTTGTATTTGCAATTGTAAATTTTATAGAATCAAATACAGATCAAGAATTCCCAATAAAAATGAAATGTCTAGATTTAAATACATTGTAAGTGAAATATTTCATTAATAATTGTTATTTAATTATATGTTAGAATAATATTTTGAATGTATTGTAATAAATAAAGTGTTATAATAATTTCACCTGTTTTTTTCTTGCTTTTTTGTTTGGCTACTAGGAAATTTCAAATTATCTGTATGGCTTACATCACTATTTCTATTGAACAGTGGTTCCCTGACAACATCCTACATAATAATCCTATATAATAAAAAGCTAATATGCAAATAGACCGAACAGTGGAACAACCGGAACAACCAAACAACCAGTTGCTATGACGTGAGCTGACCACTAGGGGGCGCACGTGAAACATGGCGGGTGTTGGCAGCAGGTAGCAGAGAGCGGAACATGGCAGGAGTCAGCCACAGTGGAATGGTGGAGCAGGTGAGCAGGGGCACCAGACCAAGGCAAAGCGCCGGTCACTGTCATCAGGGCGAGCCTCAGGTGGTTACTGAAAATTCTTTGCTCCCATGCCGTGGTCCTGCCCAGTGCTCACACCTGCTGCCGGTGCCAGAGCCGCTGCTTGCACCCGCTGCTGGTACCAGCCCCACTTGCACCTGCACCCAGCGCTAGAGCTGCCACTTGCACCCGCTGCTGGCACCTGGCGCTGGCCCCAGGGCTTCTCCACGTCCCCCTGCTCCTGAGGAGCGATCAGGGCTAGCAGCCACCTCTTGCACCTGTTGCCTGTGATGGCCCCACTCGCACCTGCTGCTGGAATCGGAGTCACCACTTGTACCTGATGCCAGTCCCGCTCACATCCACAGCCAGTGCTGGAGCCACCACTCGCACCTGCTGCCAGTGCCCTGCACCAGTACCTATCACTCAGCAATGTCAGCGGGTGTGAGCAGTGGCTGCTGGCCCCAATCACCCCTGAGGGCTTCTCTACCACCCCCTGCTCCTGAGGGGTGATCGGGGCAGCAGCTGCCATTTGCAAGCAATGAGGGTGTTGGACCCAATTGCTCTGTGTCAGCAGGTGGGAGCAGCAGTGGCAGGAGCGGGGCTGCTGGCAGACAGAGGGGCAGACAGGGACCCGGGGGGCCACTGCAGGAGGGGCTGAGACCCACCCCTGTGCCCACCACAGCCTCATGGCCCACAGTTCTTTTCAAGGTGCACAAATTCATGCACTGGGCCCCTAGTTACAATATAATTGCAAATAGAGTGTGTCAGGGTCTTCCTCTAATCCTCCTTCTTACTGAGGTTTTTCCTCTACAGTTGAAATGATCCCTGGATTTCTAGGAAAAATTATTTTTCCATTAAAGACTATATCATCATACCCAATATGTAGCTGAAATACCCCATTTACTTAAAACACCAAAAGCAGACACATCAGGTATACTTTTGGTTAATTTATAACCTGAATGTTTTAAGGATAAGCTTTAATTATTGTTGACATTCGGTCTGAGGAAAAACGGTGATGCTAACAATTGGGTTCTAGTCTCTTTCTTCTACATTAGTTCTTTCCCTCATGGAAGCCAACCTATTTCAATTTGGAGGTATACAGGTTTTAAGGATCCCTTCTCTGTATTGCCTGCTTTAAGGCATTTTGTTTAAACAACAGCTTAAACATCACAGTATTTAGTGTGTAGATTTCAAAAATTTGATTTTCTAACTCTGTTGAGTTTTTGGTATATTTACATATTTGTTATTTTAAGAGCAGTAGAGTCCATCCTGACCCCAATTCTTTTTTTATTTTTCCCCAAGTGACATTTTAATTGGAAACACAATGTTAAATATCAGATAAAAGTGAAACTCTGAAAGGGCTCTATCAAAGTGCTAAAAAGTTAACCAGTCCCCAATCCCTCCCTGTCCTTTTTAGCTGCTGTGTGGGCCCCTCACACACCTCTCTGGAAATGAGGAAGCATAGTATTAACATTTTCTATAGTGCTAGGATGCATGTCTGAAAGTGTGAAAATTTTTAATTCAAAGTAAGTATTGGTCACAGACTAGCTATGCAAATTTAGGCTGCCAGTTAAACCATGGGAGACTTTCATCAAGTATAAAACAGAAGCTGATAATAGTTATTTCAAGGGATTTTTGTGAGAAGTAAATAATAATGTTCCTATTTTTTTCTGACATATATAAACCAATGTTCTTACTTTACCTTCTATAACTTATCTATAAGTCTATATTTATCTCTCTCTGCCAATCTCATACACTATCATCCACTCTTCTCTATACTGCTCCCAGAAAAGTCTATCTAAAATGCAAATTTATTCATGTCACTATTCCTGCCTGTCAGAGGAAAAATAACCAAATTTAGCATAGCAAATAAAACAATCCATGAGGTGCACCCTAACTCCCTTTTGCTCTTGTGACTTCCTGCTTTGCACCATGTGCCCTCATAACACTGAACAGAATAAATGTTGCATGCCTCAGTGCTTTATCTCAAACCATGTCCTTTGCCCACAACACCCTTGGCTTTCCAAATATGTGCAGCAATTGAAACATGATGATGTAGACAAACTACCTTAGTCAGGAATAATTTGTTTGTAAATAAACAACCAAAGCAAACAAACAAAGATTTATTCAAGGTGGTTTCATATGAGGATGACTTATTTCCAGGATGTAGGAGTATTTTACAAATCCAAGAGAAAAAAGTCTAACTGAAATTCATGAAACTTACTTTTCCCTATTTTTCCCCTCTGCCTGTCATTTGTTTTTTGTTTGTTTGTTTTTCCTGATTTCAAAAAGATGCTTATGGTTGGTGTCAACAGCTCCTGAGTCTGTGATGGCATAGAGACCCAGGACCTACTATTAACTGTCTGGAGGGTCTCTCTGAGTCCCAATTCAACAGATCCAGTTTGGGCTGACTGGGCTAAGGAATTTAAGCTTTGTTTTTGTTGAGAAGGTAGGAAAATTATCCATGTATGAAATTTTTTGAAATATATTTTTGTTGATTTCAGGAAGGAGAGGGAAAGAGAGAGAAACATTGATGATGAGAGAGAATCATTGATTGCCTGCCTCCTGCACACACACACACACACACACACACACACACACACACACACACACACCACTGGGGATCGAGCCTGCAAACCAGGCATGTGCCCTGATGATCCAGAATTGAAGCAAGACCTCCTGGTTCCTAGGTCAATGACCAACCACTGAGCCATGCTGGCCAGGCCATGTATGACATTTTTAACAGAAAAATTACTAGCATATCATGTCTTCCTCATAGAAGAGAGTAATGGTTTACAATATGTAGTATGGATATCATTCTCCAGTTATCTTGATTCTGCTTATTAGAACTTTGGAAATATACACAATTAATAATCTGTGCTACATATTTGTAAACACTTTTAATTTTTTGAAAGCTTTACATTTAATGAATAACATTAAAGTTGTGTTTTGTTTTGTTTTTTCTTCTAAATGTAACTACTATACACAGAAATGGGCAAGTAGCTAATATATATATACTCAGTCCTCCAAACAGCATGGACAGGAAATCAGACCACATTTTCAGGCTCAAAAAATGAGATTTATATTTAGAGAGGTTAAGTACTTTGTTCAGGTACTCCCATTTAGTAAGTAGTACTGCTGAAAGTCACACATCAATCTGACCATGATTTCTGTGCTTTCCTTGAATGATGTAACCATTCTCCTTGTCAATAAGGAGTGTGACCTTTAACCTATGTCAGTACTAATGTTCTGTAACAGTACATCCCTAAAGACTTAAGAAAAATAGAATAAAATGATAATAATATCCGAATAACAAATACTTATAGAATGCTTGTCCTTGCTCGACACTCTTTAAGTATTTATATATATTAACTCATTTATCCTCACCATAAGTCGAAGGACAACTTCCATTACTGTCTGCTGAGCAGGAAAGTAAATCAACTCAGAGTGGATCACAGCCAAGAAATGGAAAATCACAGTAGATATCCAAGTAATCCACAGTCTAGATGGTCTTAACTGCAAAAACTTTTTAAAGTTTATTTAAGAAATATAAATTTGCTCTAACCAGTTTGGTTCAGTGATACAGTGTCAGCCTGCAGACTGAACGATCCCAGGTTTGATTCCGGTCAAGGGCATGTACCTTGGTTGTGGGCACATCTCCAGTAGGAAGTGTGCAGGAGGCAGCTGATCCATGTTTCTCATCAGTGTTTCTAACTCTCTATCCCTCTCCCTTCCTCTCTGTAAAAAAATCAATAAAATATTTTTTTTTTAAAAAAAGAAATATAAACTTGTGACCATAAGCAGAAGTGCTATGGGTGGTGTCCACAATTATTGAAATAGAGAATAAGAGTTTTTACAGAGACCTATTATCATCACTTTTCTAAAAATATCCACCTACCCAGTACACTCACCCATCCCCCACCCCCAAAGGAGAGTTCTCTGGGCACAAAGATCCACTGGTCTGAGTATAGAGATAACTTCAGAGGTGGATTTGTCACTCTTTCTTAGCTCATGTCACTGAGTGTTTAAATCATATAATTAACCACCCTGGCTTAAATTCTGTATTCATCTGGCAAATTTTAATTAGGCTGTATTTTCCCATGCAGATTTTATCAGCACCAAATGACTATAATGTTAAGAGAGATTAAATGTATTTTCTCAGAAATTCTATTTATAATTTCAGATTAACAAATTGTCATTAGTGAAGCACAAGAGTACATTAACACATTGTCATTGCTAATGTCAGTTGATAATTCTTATTCTTCATGTGTTGTCAAATTGGACTTTAATATTCTAATGACAGGGGCTGGCTATGGTGATTTATGAGAGACACTTTACCAAAGCCCTGCTTAACAGTGTGAGGAATTGGAGTAATTTTCTTATCTACTAAAAAAGTACACTCAACTTTGGCCATACTTTTTTTGGAAATCTCCCCTATACCCATTAATCCTTGCAATTTTCCATTGCCATTTTAGTGGCTCAAACCCTCAATAACTAGTATTATGTATTATGTTTGTTTTGTTTTTTAATCCTCACCTGAGGATATTTTTCCATTGCCTTTTAGAGAGAGTGGAAGAGAGATGGAAAGACAGAGAGAAAGATCCATGTGAGAGAAACACATCAATTGGTTGCTTCCTGCATGGACCCCGACCAAGACCTGGGCCAGGAAGAAGCCTGCAACCAAGGTATGTGCTCTTGACTGAAATCAAACCCAGGACCCTTCAGTTCCCAGGCCAACACTCTATCCACTGAGCCAAACCAGTTAGGGTAATAACTAGTATTGTGGAAGTTACAATAAGATCTTCTCTGTTCTCCTGAAATCAGCCTTTCTTCTACCAAACCACTTTGAAATTAGACCTTTTAAAATATTAATCTGCCCCTTATCCTTAACAGTTCCCCATTTTCATTATGATAAAATATAAAATCTTAATCAGTGTCCAATCACCACTCAGCAAAATCAATAGTGCCTAGATTACAGCTTGCATCTCAGAATATATGAATATTTTGGCAAAATGGAATATTTTGATTATTTTATTAGTTAACTCAAAAATTTTTTTTAAAAAAAACTATATAGGAAACAAACATCTTCTGTGATCCTTACCACTCAGTCAAAGACTTTTTTTCATATGTAATTATTTGTTAAATAAATGCAAATCTATCTATCATCTATCTATAATTTTAAGAGAATTGGATCTGGAGAAAAAATTCCTGATTTCAAGTCCTGACTTCTCCATTTATTACTGGAATATTCTTAGTTATTATCATTAATTTGTGAAAAATTTAAATGAATCAACATATGTTAATCCTTTAGAAGAATGTTTGCTACAATGTAAAGATGTCTTTAGGTCAGCCTTGGCCTGTAGCTCAGGTGGTTAGAGCATCCTCCAGATACACCAAGGTTGTGGATTGGATCCCCAGTAAGGGCACATACAAGAATCAACCAATGGATGCATAAATAAGTAGAACAGCATCTCTCTCTCTCTCCTTTGCCTCTCTCTAAAAAATCAATAAATAATAAATATTTTTTAAAAAGTCTTTATGTCATTGCAAATGCCTAAAATAACTTTCTTCCATATAGTAATAGTAGATAATTGTTATAATAAAACTATTTATAGCGGTCTTATACACCATCATTATTCTAAATATTTTGTGCATATTAGGTTATTTAATTCTCAAAAACAATTCAATGTTGTAAATACAATCATTATGCCAGTTGTACAGATCAAGGAAATAAGAGCCAACATCTTAAAGTAAGTTGGCTGAACTTCCATGAGCAGTTAATGACAAAGCTCTAGAGCAGCCATGGGCAAACTACAGCCCGCGGGCCAGATCCGGCTGTTCTATCCGGTTCTCTTGCTCTCCCCTCCACTCCTTTACTTTGAATTTATATTAGTTCACACAAACACTCCAACCATGCTTTTGTTCCTGCCCTCCGGTCCAGTTTAAGAACCCATTGTGGCCCTCGAGTCAAAAAGTTTGCCCACTCCTGCTCTAGAGTCTGAGTGTTCCACCAAAATGATACTGCCTTTTGGGAATGAGTACCAAAAAAGCATTTGAAAGTTATTTAGATGACCTTCTGTCTATGTTGTAGTAAAATACTCTATTCTGTTGACATGAATGACTGTTAAGGTAGGGATATATATATATGTGTGTGTGTGTATATATATATATATATATATATATATATATATATATATATATATATATAATATATATGTATATTATATATACCGTACATAAATGGAGAAGCCAGTACATATTTTTTACTGTTTTCACATTTCCAATATGATAAATTCTCTTACTGCTGTCCAGGCTGCACCTTTTAAGAAAAAATAAATGTATTTTCAGTACTTCTAAATATTTTTGCTTCTGTCAAAAGAATACATTTCTAAAACTTTTAAAGAGAAACTAAATAAATTTGTAAAAGACCATTACCTCTAATAAAGGTGATGTAGCCCATTCCTTCCTTTATATCTCAGACCACTTTGCTTTTCACTCTCCATTGTGTGGAGTATTATCACCACCATGGGAGATGCCATTTTAAGGAATGTCCCTGATGGGGAAAATGAGACATTTTTGGGGTCTAGCAATCTGAACCTGTGCCATTAACCTAATGTACATTCTTATTAGCCTATAGCCACTGCCCCTTTAATTGTCTGGTCCTGCAAGACCTGTTTACTCCCATTTTAGAGAGGCCATAAACTATCCCCAGATGGAGTTATCAGTGCTGGTGCCAGGCCAGGCCTTTAGTTGTGGTCTCAAGGCCCAGCACATGGGGCTCTTTAAGAACTTGAAAAGGGGACTGGAAAAAACTCATATTTGGGAGACAAAGGACTGGGAAAGATATAAAAAGGGACAGCTTCCTCCATGTTGTTACTCAGAATTTGAAATCTATCTCTGGGCCCACATGTGTAATAAACAGTGTAACTCCATCATTTCTTTGGACGTGGCTTGGTTTTTCTCCCGTCTTCTGTAGCATCATTTCTTCCATAACATCCCTACATCAAACTCCTGGAGAGACACCCCACATATAGAGTTCAGGAAACTCTGCCATCAGAGGGTGTGGTGGGCAGCAGAGGGAAAGGGCCTGGGCTAGAATGGTACTTTCCCCCCCCCAAGTCATCATCTAGCAATGTTAAAAATAGGCACTTTATTGATAACACCAGAAGCTCCGTGCATGGATTCATGAACCGGTGGGGTCTCTCGGCCTGGCCTGTGGGGATCAGGCCAAAACCGGCAGTCCGACATCCCCTGAGGGGTCCCGGATTGTGAGAGGCATATAAGATCTTTGGTTAATCTCTTCCCGCTCTCCCCTCTCCCCGCTTTCCTCTGAGGTTCATCAGTCTGTTCCATGTTTCCATGCCTGTGGTTTCTGCTCCTGCATTGAGTGTCTGCCCCCTGGTGGTTAGTGCATGTCATATCTACCAGCTGGCCAGTGGGCCAGTCACTTAGGCTTTTATATATATAGATTGTTATGAATAAAATGTAGTAATGATCCAGAATCTTAAACCACCAAGGAGGAAAGAAAATAGCTACTAAGATAGAGAACAAAAGCATGTAAAATAAAATATGCATCATATAGCCTGGTTACCTGGATCTTATTTAAGGATAATGTGGAAAGCTGTCTACTTCATGCTATCAACTCCTTAATTTGGAAGTCTTGGGTAAAAACTATTTTATCACTCTAAAAGTATTCAAAAATTATCGACTCTTACTCTCCAATTTCCATGATAGTTGCTAATAATGTCTTATTATGTTTTTTTCTTTGAGGTTTCAATAGCAAAATCTGTTACATTAAAAAAATTAGAGCAGTGAAAATACCCTGTGTGATACTGTAATGATGGATACATTTATTATACATTTGTCCAAATGCAGGAGGCAACCAATCGCTGTGTCTCTCTCACATCTATGTTTCTCTGTCTCTCTCTTTCTCTCTCTCCCTCCTCCCTCCCTGTCTCTAAAAATCAATGGGAAAAAATATCCTGGGGTGAGGATTAACTAAAAAGAAAAAAAATGGATTTGAGAGGGGCAGTTGTATCCTAATATCTGGAGAATATTAAGTTTATTACAGATAATCTTCATGGAATTGTTTGTTTTTTTTTTCTGCAGTAAAAACTGTGCAATAATGGAAGGTTTTATAGAATGATATATAAGGCATGTATCAGAGATTTGTAAAGTGTGTGTGTTTGTGTGTGTGTGTTTAATATTTAGAGA
Organism: Plecotus auritus; assembly: GCF_963455305.1. NCBI lineage: Eukaryota > Metazoa > Chordata > Mammalia > Chiroptera > Vespertilionidae > Plecotus > Plecotus auritus. The sequence goes on from NC_137782.1 coordinate 122,025,575, forward strand.
CATTTTCTTCTTGTGAGTTAAAGGGTAGAATGAAAATAGGGTGTGATGCTGTTCCTGAGAAGATCTTCATTAAACAACTGACCAATTTGCCCCTCTTCAGTTTTTTAGCTAGTGCTAGACAATTGTGTTTAAAGGGACAATGCCCTTTAAGCTTGTCATGTTTTGAATAATATCCACTGGAGATTCATGTCTTTCCAGAACCTAGAAAGTGACCTCATTTAGAAATGGGATTTTAAAAATCTCATTAGAAAGTTAAGGGAGTATTGGATACAGAGATGGGCAGAGAAAAAGGTCACATGAAAACAAAGGCAAAAATGAAAATTTATGTTGCCACAAGCCAAAGAACTCCAATGATTGCCAGAAAATTCCAGAACCTAAGAGAGAGGCAGATAACAAATTCTCCCTCAGAGTCCCCAGAAGAAACCAATCCGGCTGATACCTAGATTTGAGATCTCCAGAATGGTGAGAGAATAAATTTGTGTTCTTTTAAGCCTCCCAATTCATACTAATTTGTTACAGCTGTACTAGGAAACAAATGTCCTGCATAAAGCTATATCTGTCCCTTTATGAAGAGAGTACTTTCTGGATTTAATAATTAGATAGCAAGCATCTAGCTTTTTTAGTTTTAAGGCCATATGTTTATTCTGAATCTTCATTGCCTTTTGTTTTGATTACTCTTGTGAATTGAAATGATCAAATAAGTGATTTGCAATGGGGTTATGTCTCATTCTCTTATCTTTTTTTTAACTCGCATATTAATTCACTTATTTCTAGCTAAAGACTGTTCACAAAATATAAGGGACGGACTGTGGTCATAGATGCTACTCCTAAGTGCTGTCTTAGCTGTTAAGGAGCCTGTCCATGAATTATTATAATCCATCTATCTTTTCTTTGTTCTCTTGACTAAATTATAGTCTAATCAGTTTTCACTGGAAATATTTTGGAAATAGGCTCTAAAACTCCTTTTCTGACATCTACCATTTTTTAAAACTACTTTGCTTTCTACAAATTTATGGTTTCTTAAGTTTTCTAGGTCACCCCTCCCACCCCTCCCCCAATGAAATTATTTCTATTGATGGTTCTTCTAACATGAAACAAAAACATAGATTGGGATCCCAAGATTATGTGCTACTAAATAAATGCCCCTGGAAAATTCTGTTTACTGGTATGGGCACTAGAACATTTTTAACAGTGGCTCTCAGTTCACACCAAAACTATCCCTAAAAATCAACCTCAAATAAATAGATTGTTCTCTTTTAAACAGAGTTATTCACTACAAGGCAGTAGAACACTTGGGTTTCTTGTTAACCAAAAGGAAAGATAAGGGAGCTAAGAGCAGGAGGTAATGGAGGACATACACAGAAGAAGAGGAATCATGAAACAAAGGCAATGAAACTCAGGCTATGATTAGGGAGGATCTAAAATAGAAATAGTTTTAGTTTTTCAAATTGTTATTTGCCTTTGGTGTAAGCTTATTAAAAAAGAATATTTGAGTCTGTATTTATTTTGGAAGCATCTTTACTCTAATAAAAAATATAGACTATTGGAGATTTGAAAATTTTGAAATGTATCTCTCTTTTCATTCTAAAAGCCTCCTAAATGAACAATTGTGTGCATGTTCAAATTTTCCAAATAACTACTTTAATTTTATAATTATTCTTTTATAATAGCATAAAGGAAGATAAGCAAATGAATTATAATTTTCATTCAAAAGCATTTGAGTCACAGAAGTCTGGCCCAGTTTGAGTATAGACCTAGACCAGGATGAATTTAAGAATGTAAGCAACAGACTGTTGAATATGTTGCTTGTGTTCCTTAGACCTCTAGGCTAAAACATTTAGCCATCTCCAATTGAAGACCCATAAAATCTGCAATTCTTATTAGAAGGAAAGTTGGCGAGATCTTTGACTGAATAAGACTCTCATAGACAAATATGAAATGACTGAAAGCATTTCTCATCCTGTTTTGATAGATGACCCAAGAAAAACTTTGTCCTTATAAAGATGCCACTTTGATGAGAAACTCTGACATTATCAACCCTCAGGGCCAGCTCTCATAGACTTATCAGAGCTATGTTCATTTTCTTTGTTATGATTTTTTTTAAATAAAAATTTACAACAAAAGGTAAAAAAAATGCAGAGAGAAAAATAGCAGTGCTGTTAGTAACAAGGCATTTTTCAAGAAGGAGAAGAGTTTTCAGATCTAATAAGTTATTCAAATAATTGCTAAAGTTGTTGGTTATTTCTAGAAAACCAAGTAAACTTATAATATGGGAGATTAATGAAGAGAAATTAAATAACAAATCTAATGTAGTCTACTTAACTATGTTACAACAGATCTCCCTGAGAAAGAGGCTCAGGAACACATGAGCTCTTCTAAAACAAGAGAGTTGACTTAGAGCTATAGCAGAGTGGCTGTCTTAAAAGAACGCTGATAGAACCTTGAGGATCAGGATGGTCAAGTATCAGCTCACCAAAAGATCACTAGAATAGCCCATTTGGTCAAGCATAGATAAGCTTATTAGGCCTCTACAAAACCTTAATTGATCTCAGAAGGGGCAAGTGAGGGAAGTTACATTATTTTTAGGCCCTGGGTTGGATGATTTTAAGGCAGGTCTTGCATGGTGGGGAACTGTTTGTGATTGGTCAGATTTTATGATATAATAACTTTGGGTTGGTGGGAACAGTAAAGTCAGGGTCTTAAGAAAAGTCTTGATGAAAAAGTTATTATTTTTTTTTAATTTAAATTCTTCATTGTTTAAAGTATTTCATGAGTCTCCTTTTTCCCCCATTGACCTCTTCCCAGACACCCTTCATCCCCCAGCACATGACCTCACCCCCCTACTGTCTGGGTCCATTGGTTATGCTCATATGCATGCATACAAGTCCTTTGGTTGATCTCTTATCCCCACCTTCCCCACCCCTAGGTCCTCCCCCTGCCTTCCCTCTTAGATTGGACTGTCTGTTCAATATTTCTATGTCTATGGTTCTATTTTTGTTCATCAGTTTACATTGTTCATTATATTCCACAAATGAGTGAGATCATGTGATATTTATCGTTCTCTGACTGGCTTATTTTGCTTAGCATAATACTCGGTTCAGTTTTATCTTCCATTAGCAGGTATTCCTTTGATCAAGTGTTGTATTTATTTTTGCTTTTTCTCTGCATTATTTACCAGGGAAACAGAAAAATATGTCTGGCCCCAAATTATTAGTTAGGGACAGGAAGGAATGCTGTTTTCAGTTTTCACATATGTGGGTGTTTTCTTCCTTTACTCAACAGTACATATTGTAACCTAAATATTGTCTACTTTCTCTTGAATCATATTTATTTCCTCTAAAGTGAAATTATTATAAGTTTTAATTTTACCATATCTTGTTTCCTGGTAAAATAGTATATTCTATATACTATATATAGGAAATCATAGCAAGATATTTGGAGATGGAGAGGAATTTATTATACATTATATATCCTGACTTGATTGAGTACATACTTTTTGAAATAAATTAGTCATGATTATGCCCAAAGTCTCTACCTAAATATATAATCTGAGAGCCTGTTGGCATTTTTGTGGTGTTGGTTATTATTGTTGTAGTGGTATTGGTGTTTTCAGTTGTTGTTTCATTTTTGTCAGAATGGGTAGAGGTTAACTATCAGAACCCTGCAAAGTAGGATGTAAAATATCCAACCAGCCCTGGCTGGTTTGACTCAGTGGATAGAGCATCAGCTTATGGACTGAAGGGTCCCAGGTTCAATTCCAGTCAAGGGCACATGCCTGGGTCAATCCCCAGTAGGGGGCGTGCAAGAGGCAACTGATCAAGGATTCCTTCTCATCACTGATGTTTCTATCTCTCCCTCTCCCTTGCTCTCTAAAAATATATATTAAAAAAATATCCAACCTACTATATTTCTCCAGTTCTCATTAGGTGGCATGTAAGTTACCAGAGAGAAACTAGTCACCTATGTGTTAGTGCATAGCAAGAGAACTTTTGCTGAAAGGGAGAACGTATTATCAACACTTACGAAGATGTCAAATTTAGACACTAAACAGCCCTAATAAATGTATATCTGTGGCATATACATTTGTAATTTAATTATCTGTCTAAACAATATTATTTTTCTTTCTTCAAAGCCAGAATTCTTATTTTAGAACCCAGATTTTTTTCATCTTCATGAAATAATTTGTTTCGTATATCCATTCAGAGAATGCTTCTCTTGTTCCATTACATGTTTTTCTGTTTAAAGAGAAACAGTTTGCATATACTGAGATTCAATAAATTCTTCTTAAAGCCTTAATCAGGTAAAGTCAAATGAAGAAAGGAGTTTCTGGAACAAAAGCTAGGATTATTCTTCATTTTCTCAGCTACCTGACTACTTTAACTGATTTCCATTAGTGATAAATGGCTTGTATAGGAGAATTACAGAAATGGTAAAGGTTCCTTGCCCTAAAATTCATCAGTGGAATACAACTATAGATGCGGGTTATGTGGCACCATTACTTTTGAAATATCATATTTTGTGTAAAATAACTTATGTAGATAATTTATTCTTATGAGAAGGCTAACCCCTATTTTGTAAAACTACTGTTTGGAATTCTCTGCTATTTTTTAGATGGCCTCTTATTCTAAAAAAATAACTTTGCTTTCTAGCCTGCTTGAATAATGAGGAAGATAAACTTAGCTGTCTGACCTTGTAGGCCAGAGACTAGATATGCCCATACTCTCAATGCCATGCCAGGTGCATTGTTTAATTGTATTGAAGCATCCATCTTATATAAATATTGCTGTTTGAAATTTTAGCCCTGCTATTTGGCTTCTGTAAATTCTTGCTTGCTAAGACTACTCCCACTTCAGAGAGGCCATTAAACCTTCCCCAGACAAGTTTATCAGTGCTGGCGCCAGGCCAGGTCTCTGGTTGAGGTCTCGAGGCCCCAGCACATACGGGCACTTTAAGAACTTGCAAAGGGGCCGGAAACACCCCATATTTGGGAGACAAAAAAGGTAAAAACATATAAATAGGGAAAATTCCTGCATGTTGGGGCCCAGAATTTGAGAGACATTCTCCTCTGGACCCACGCGTAATAAATGTAACTCCATCTCTCTAGGTATTGCTTTGTTCTTCTTCGGTTTTCTGTAACAGGATAAAACTGTGTTGTTTTCAAGGCCAGCAGCGAGATAACCACTAAGCACTCATAGGGCTGGCTCTTTAATAAAAAGGGAAGTTCTGCTTGTATCTGGGCTTAGAATTTGAATCCATTTTATCTGAGCCCATCGCGGTGAATAAAGTGTGACTCCAAACTCTCTGAGCATTACTTGATTTATTCCAGTTCTCTGTAACACTTATGTATAATTATTAAAATATTATACTGTTTCAAACATATTTATATTAATAAATACCTCAGCTTTTGTTCAAATTTAGGTTCAAATATTAGAAGTATTGAAGGTCAGTGCACAGAACTTCGAGTTTTATGGAAGTATAGGCAACGCAAAAAGAAAACAGTGTTTCTTTTTAGACATATTCTTCTTTGAATATTAAACTCCTGAATATTGAGTGGTGAATTTACTTTTCACTTTATGATTCGTTTACACATAAACCTTTATGAATGGCTTCATCTAACAGATAGCAGAATGCTTGAAATGAGAAGAAAAAAAAGCCCCTCCGAAATGAGCTGTATTCAACAAGAAAGTCATCAATCACAGCATGGTTTGAAAAATAGTTTCAAACTATTTTTGAAAAAAGCATACCAAAAGATATGAACTAGTCAAAATTCTGAAATTTTACAAACATCTTTTAAGGCCATGCTTACATGACTCTAGTCAAAATGAGGTAGAACTTTCATTTTTTGTCATTTTAGTTGTGTCTTCCTGAATAAGCATTACGTCTAGATTGCAGTTGAGCCAATATAACCATTTACAATGGTTTTCAACCTTTCTAATGCCGCGACCTTTAATATAGTTTCTCATGTTGTGGTGACCCCCAACCATAAAATTATTTTCGTTGCTATACTTCATGAAGTAGCAACGAAAATAATTTTATGGTTGGGGGTCACCACAACATGAGGAATGGTATTAAAGGGTCATGGCATTAGAAAGGTTGAGAACCACTGATTTACATGCTGAAGTATTATTTTATCTTTCACTAAAACATGAAATACCTCTTGTATCTCTGATCTCTGAACCATGAGAATAATATATTACAATGGGAGGCAGAAGAGAATGGGATAAATGAAATTATCAAGGAAATGTGTTAACTCATTGTAAAAATGATTTTTTTAATATTCTCCATTATGGAATAGCTACAGTTTAAATTGAAATTGTTAACTGTTAGGTAAATATAAAATCATCTAAATTTAATAACATGGGGATGAAAGCTCAGTGGAATATTCTGATTTATAGAGGTGCAAAAATATTGAAAGAAGAGATTTCAATAAGCATGATGTAGAACCAGTCTGACCCAGATTTCTAGCTTCCACTAATAACTCTATGATATTCTTAATGAAATATATGGCATTGATACAAGTTCAACTACTAGCTGATCCTTTAACTGAAATTCTAAACCAGTGGGTGCTTCAGAGCTCTAGGCTAAGTAAGCTTGCAAAAATGTAAGGGAATGGCAAATAGGGAGGATCCTAGGTCTTCTTTCATTATGCATTGCTCTTGCTAACAATAGATTTTCAGGAAGATTGACCAAGTGGGAGGAGGAGTATGGGGAGACAAAAACATTTTCTTCTAAATGAGAAGAAGCTCTTCCTAGATTATTTTAGTAGTGATGAGAGAACATACAATAAACAAACAAGGAAACAAAAGCCTAAAGAACAAATTACGATAGAGAGAACAAGAGCTATATAGGTCAAATACACGATCTCTTTTGTGGGCTCCTTTTGCTGTACCTAAAAAAAGGCTAGGCATCTGTGTTGGATATTAAAATATCCTTTACTTTACCAATCAGTTTGTTAGAAAAAAGATGTGGTAAACTCGCTTCTAACCTATGGATATTGACAGTTTCATCCTATGTTAGGCTCTGACTTATAGACTTGTAGAATTATTGAGAATTATTGATCATGATCTAAGAAGGAATTGCTTATTATGGCTTTTTTTTTTTCCTCCTCACCCTAGGATATTTTTCCAATGACTTTTAGGGAGAGTGGAAGAGAAAGGGAAGGACAGAGAGAAACATCGATGTGAGAGAAACACATCAATTGGTTGCCTCCTGCAGAAGCCCTGACCAGGGCCCAGGCCAGGGAGGAGCCTGTAATCAAGGTACTTGCCCTTGACCTGAGTGGAACCTGGTACCCTTTGGTCCACAGGCTGATGCTCTATCCACTGAGCCAAACAGGCTAGGGCTATTATTGTGTGTTTTTTTTAAAGATTTTTTTTCTTTCTGTTGGTTATTTGTTCAGCTCTTTTGAACATTCAAATATAGACATGCTAATTGTTTGTTATATAATAATTCATAAAGAAAATTCTTCATATACAAGATTATTAAACTTTCATAGCTCAGGTGCACTAACAACAATGTCTTGTATTATCTGTTCTTTTATTTGAAAGAAAACATCTTGTAAACTCTGTCCTGACTGTACTTAGGCTTATACAAAAGAAATACTGATGCAATTGGAAGTTGCTGTCCACATTTGTTTAAGTGGCACTTTTAGGATTGAAATTATGTGAAACTTTTAATGAAAAGATTTTATTCATTTTTCTTTAGTATTTTCTTATGGTTCATGCAATTTATACATGTCCATAAAATACAATCTAAAACCATATCGTATTAAATGAGCTTCCTGCACACATTTTCTTGATTTAAGTCATTTGTGAAAGCAGCATCACTTGTACATCAGTTTATTAGTCAAACCAAGCAGCAGCACAGAGCTGCCTGCCTCCCACTCTATATTATACATGATAGGCTATTCATAAAATGAGATCAATCAAGTATCAAGTTCCTGAAAACAGTGGACTTGAAACACCTTTAGGGAATGCTAACTAATTGAAAACTAGATCACACCTAAAAGGACAGAGAGCCTCCAGGCTTAGAACAATATTCCAAGAAATGCAAAGGAAATGTTACAGGTAGAGTCTTCTAAGGTCTGTCAATATGTAAATTTTCTAATTAGATCAATGAAAATAGCACAAGTACCTTCTGTTGCAAGGAAACTGCAGCACTGAATTAAACTGTCAATATGCAAATATACCAATTAGAGCCTCAAAAATAGTAATAGATACAGTCTCTAAGGGGGAGTGGAAAAATAAGGAGAGAAAAAATGGTTTTATTTATTTACTAGAGTCCCGGTGCACAAAATTTGTGCATGGGGGAGGTGTCCCTCAGCCCGGCCTGCACGCTCTCCAATCTGGGACCCCTTGAGGGATGTTCCACTGCCCTCTCACAATCCAGGACTGCTGGCTCCCAACCGCTTGCCTGCCTGCCTGCCTGATTGCCCCTAACCGCTTCTACCTGCCAACCTGATCACCCCCTAACCACTCTCCTGCTAGCCTAACTAACACCTAACTGCTCCCCTGTTGGCCTGATTTCCCCTAACTGCTCTCCCCTGCTGGCCTGGTCACCCCCAACTGCCCTCCCTTGCAGGCCTGGTCCCTCCCAACTGCCCTCCCCTGCCGGCCATCTTGTGTCGGCCATCTTGTGTCCACATGAGGGAAGCCATCTTTGACTACATGGGGATGGCCATCTTATGTGTTGTAGTGATAGTCAATTTGCATATTACTCTTTTATTAGATAGGATTTTTTACCCAATTATGTATTTTATGTTCAGTTTTCCCCCTTCATAATGGGTACAGTCTGTAGTATTTAAAGAATGAGCACTAATAGGTCCCAAAATAAAAATATTTTTTAAAAAAAAAGTTTAGTTTCCCAAATAATTTGGAAAAAGACCAACCCACACCTAGCTATCTCCCCATGTCTTTCAAGGGTCTGGTGTGGTTTTGCCATGTTTGAAAAGGAGATAAGGAACAAAAGAGAAGAGCCCTCATTCCCTGGAATCCAATGTGTGAAATACTACCTCATGGGGATTGCTGTTAGAACAGCTGCTGCCTACCTCAATCTCCATGGTATTGGCAAGAGAGAAAAGGGATCTCTACGGTAACCAGAAACCAAACAAAAATAAGATTTCTAGATTAACATTGTATTAATCAGAAATGATTTCAGATGAAAAATAACTTCTAGAGACTGTAGGTGAAATATGATAATTAAAATTTTATACCATTTTACTAGTACACCCTTAGTCTCTAATCTATCACTTGAAATGGAATTTTCGGACTGGAACACACAGTATTCCCCTGGACTGGAACCCGGATTCTTTGTCCACTGGGACTGAAGAATGAATCCACAGACAGAAGGTGGTTATAGGAAAGGTGGAAATTTATTTAAGAACAAATACAGACTCCCACGTGGGGAGAGGGAAAGAGTCCCACAGAATGGACTACCATGTAGGGAGGGGGAAAGGGTCCCACTGAGTTCCTTTGAGAAAGCTAACCCCTAGCCAAAACCGGTTTGGCTCAGTGGATAGAGCGTCAGCCTGCGGACTGAAAGGTCCCAGGTTCGATTCCGGTCAAGGGCATGTACCTTGGTTGCGGGCACATCTCCAGTAGGAGGTGTGCAAGAGGCAGCTGATAGATGTTTCTCTCTCATCGATGTTTCTGACTATCTATCCCTCTTCCTTCCTCTCTGTGAAAAATCAATAAAATATATTAAAAAAAAGAAAAAAAAAAAAGAAAGCTAACCCCTATTTTGTAAAACTACTGTTTGGAACTCTCTGCTATTTTTCAGATGGCCTCTTATTCTAAAAAAATAACTTTGCTTTCCAGCCTGCTTTAGCCTGCTTGAATAATAAGGAAGATAAACTTAGCTGTCTGACCTTGTAGGCCAGAGACTAGATATGCCCATACTCTCAATGCCATGCCAGGTGTATTTTTTAATTGGATAGAACTGTGTTGTCTTCAAGGCCAGCAGCGAGATAACCACTAAGCACACATAGGGCTGGCTCTTTAATAAAAAGGGAAGTTCTGCTTGTAGCTTTGCTTAGAATTTGAATTCATTTTTTCTGAGCCCACTGCGGTGAATACAGTGTGACTCCAAACTTTCCGAGCATTGCTTGATTTATTCTGGTTCTCTGTAACACATTTTCCCTGTGGCTTATAAAGGTTGCAGATCTTGGTGTCTTGATATCTCTTCTGATTGGTCACTATTCCCTTAGACTGGTTACTATAGTAACTCCTGGGCTCAAAGGTTGAACCTCACATGGGACATGTGAGGTTCTCCACCTCCCCAACACCTTATTGTTTTCCTATTCCCTTTGGGTTCTCTTCCTCTCTTTCTGAATGAAGGGCTTCCTTCTCTTTATTTTGTAAATATAGGCCCTTTGCTGATCCCAGATCCCTCATTCTATGGAAATGTACCTGTTGCAGCTTTCCACTTTTCCCCATTCTATGGAAATATACCTTCTGCTGCTCTGCAGCCCTGTGCTTCTTACATGGTCCCCTCAATCTCAAAAATTTCTAAAGTTTCCCAAATCTTTCCTGTTTTATCCCTAAAATTCCTGTTTCAGTAAAAAGGAATAAGAATCAATTTAAAGTAAAAAAAAAAAAAAGAGAGAGAGAGATAAATTGAATCAAGCCAACCTGAATTGAAATAATATAGACCCCTACATGATAGTTTACAGATACATACTTGTTACTTGACAAAAGATAGAGACTAGTAACAAGCAATAAGGCCCTACCGAGAAAAAGGCTGACTGGTAGCTACTGTGGCCCCTTGAGAAAGAAGACACCTACTAAAAAGGGCTCTCAGTGGCTTATCTGGTCTCAAATTTAAAAAGCCAGATCTATCAGCCATTTCTACACAGGGGCCTCTCATGCAAATCACACCTCAGGGAAAAGCCTGCTCTATGTCCCTGCCACTTGAACCAACCCTTATAAAGGAGTTTCTGTAATCGTATTTCAACCAATAGGACTGAGGCTTTTCTTGTCTAATCAGAGCTGCACAGCTATAGCCTTCATCAACATTTTCATTGACCAATCAGAATGGCTCCATTCTGAACAATCGGGGAAGTATCTTTTGGGTCCAATCAAACTGGGAGCATTTGGAATCCTCATTTGCATGAGGACGAATGAATCAGAGACCAGAGGTGGAGACTGCTGTTTATATATGGCAGCTCTCCTTGGGAGTCCCACTTTCCCTCTCTGGAAGACTGAAAACTTTCCTCATTGCACAGCAGTAAAAGCCATGTTGTCTCATCTGTGTGCTGCTTTATAATTGAGCTGTAATACTACCGAGCTGTTGAGTGTTGCTGTTCTCACAACTGTGCTGTAGTACAATTGAGCTGTTAGCATTGAATAAACTTTCCTCTTCATCACACCGGGAGTTGGGGATTCCTGTTGGTGTGTGTGGAATTGACACCAGCAATCATCAGTTGACAATACTAAGGTTCATTGCACCTTGAGGCCTGAGGTATCTGTGTGATGTCGGTCTAGTAAGAAAGGGCTTTATACATTAACTAGAGGCCTGGTGCATGAAATTCATGCATGAGGGGTGGGGGGTTGTCCCTCAGCCCAGCCTGCACCCTCTCCAATCTGAGACCCCTTGAGGGATGTCCCACTGCCTATTTAGGCCCAATCCTGGTAGGATCTGGCCTAAACGGGCAGTCGGACATCCTTCTCACAATCCAGGACTGCTGGCTCCCAACTGCTCACCTGCCTGCCTTCCTGATTGCCCCTAACCACTTCTGCCTGCCAGCCTGATCATCCCCTAACCACTCCCCTGCCAGCCTGATTGATGCCTAACTGCTCCCCTGCCAGCCTGTTTGCCCCTAACTGCCCTCCCCTGCAGGCCTGGTCCCTTCCAACTGCTCTCCCCTGTAGACTTGGGTCCCCCAAACTGCCCTTCCCTGCAGGCGCGGTCACCCCCAACTTCCTTCCTCTGCCGGTCTGGTCCCTCCCAACTGCCCTTCCAGGATGGCCATCTTATGGTGGCCATCTTGTGTACACATGGGGGCAGTCATCTTTGACCACATGGGGGCAGCCATCTTGTGTGTTGGAGTCATGGTCAATCTGCATATTACTCTTTTATTAGATAGGATAGAGGCCTGGTGCACAGGTGGGGGCCAGCTAGTTTGCCCTGAAGGGTGTCCCAGATCAGGGTGGGGGTTCCCTTGGGGTGTGGGGCAGCCTGGGTGAGCGGCCTGTGGTGGTTTGCAGGCAGGCCATGCCCCCCGGTGACCCAAGTGGAGGCCCTGGTATCTGGGATTTATTTATCTTCTATAATTGAGACTTTGTAGCCTTGAGCAGAGGCCAAGGCAGGCCAGGGCTGCCGAAACTTGGCTTCCTCTATTGCAGGGGGCAACTCAAGCCTCCTGCTCTCTCCAGCTCTGTGGCTGTTGCCATTTTTGTTGGGATTTATTTATCTTCTATAATTGAAACTTTGTAGTCTTGAGTGGAGGCCTGGGCCTGCCAGAGCAGGCAGAAAGCTTGGCTTCCTCCATTGCCAGGGAAACCCAAGCCTCCTGCTCGCTCCGTGGCCGCAGCCATCTTGGTTGGTGTTGATTTGCATACTCGCTTCTGATTGGCTGCTGGGCATGGCTTGTGGGTGTAGCGGAGTGATGGTTAATTTGAATATTACTCTTTTGTTAAATAGGATGGGTTAAAGGAAAGATTCATTTCAGATCATCTTATAATAAAAGGAGAGAGTTAAATATGAATCACCTACCACCTGGATTTCTTAATTGGCTTAAACTGACATATACAGTAATTTCCACCCTCAAAAGAAGGAAGCTTTGGTCTATAGCAAATGCCACCATTTCTTTTATAAATACAAAATCTTCATTTTATTCTCCCCCCTGAGTCTGGGTCTGATAAGTGCTGCGCTGATACCTTTCAGCTCTAAAATAAATGGAATTACATAATATCTAGATTACTCTGTAGCAGATTCAATAGTTGAATACAATTGAAGGAAAATGAATTGGAAATAAGATTTTTAAAAAACTTTCTCTCACTCCCAAATTCCTGGTGAAAGATTTTGATAGATGTATTTTTAATAACAAGGTGAGAGTCCTATCTGGTTTGGCTCAGTGGAAAGAGCATCAGCCTACAAACTGAAGGGTCTGGGGTTTGATTCCAGTCAAGGGCACATGCCCAGGTTATGGGCTCAATTCCTAGTGCCGGGGTGGGGAACATGCAGGAGACAGCTGATCAGTGATTCTCTCTCACCATTGATGTTTCTATCTCTCTATCCTCTCTCCTTTCCTCTCCAAAGTCAATAAAAAAATATATCTAAAAAAAACCAAAAACAAGGTGAGAGTGATGTTAAAAGAAATATGAAGAGGATTAATTAATATTAGTATTGATAATTTAAAGCATGGGTTGTATACCTCAGTGCATAAAATGCTAATATATTTTTGTATTTAAATGTAATTTCTATACTCCCACCATTGCAAATAATGTTTTTGTAACCTAAATATAACACAAAAAAAACATGAAGAACATATTTTATTATAGAAATTTAGAATTTGGAAACTCTAATGTGGCAGGCTATCAGAACATATGTGACTATATACTGAAGAGATGTGTATTAGCAGAAGCAATTTCTTCAGTCTGCTTCTATTTTAGGTGATGCTCAAAAATATATTTTCTAACCTTCATTTTTTCAAAGATAAATCTTTCTTAAGTAATGCTTGGTAGTTGGATGTTTACTTATAACTTGCTAAATGGATTTCTACTTTTATTTCTTTGAAGTCAAGGCATTTTTAAAAGGGAGAGAAACACTATCCTACAAAAAGCTTGGCTCTTTGTGAGTTAGACTGTGAGAGGCTATCAAATGAGTGGCTTGGGCAGGATGCCTTTGTTTCTGTATAGAGAAAAGTTGAAGACTCCAACTGTTCATTAACACTTGCCCCTATAATTTTCTCCTGCTAAACTAGGTCTTTCTGCATAGATCAAACCCCTTTCTGGCTGTCTCTTGTGGAGCCAGCATTTCACTGGCAGGCTAGATACTGCAGTGCAGGTCAGGTGTCACGTTGTCATTTTGACTCTCTCAAGGTGCATGACTATGGATCATATAAGTTCAAGCTTAAAAAATATTACAGTTGCAAGGAATGAACCACATAGTAAGAGATTGTTCTATGAGATGAGTTCTACTTGACGTATATAACGTAGAACGATGCAATATAATATTTAGGACACTACTGAAATAAGTCAAAAATTTAAAACTTTTTGTATATACTCCAGGATATGTCATTAGGAAAAGACTTCAATGCCATGTTATGATATCAATTGCTTCACTCTATGCATTTAGTTTTTACTCATTGGATTGTGTATTTTTATAAGAAATCCAAAGACATTTTTTTTTTTAGTTTAACATGTTGTCTATTTAATCACCACTCATTTACCAACTCATTTGCTGACTTTATAATTACTATTTTGAAGTGCTTTTTAAAAAATATGTTTTTATTAATTTTAGGGAGAGAAAGATAGAAACAGTGATGAGAGAGAAACGTCAATCGCCCTACAGGCCTATTATGGGAGATCAAGCCTGCAACATAGGCATGTGTCCCAACTGGGAATTAAACCAACACCTCTTGGAGCATAGGTCAGCGCTCAACAAACTGAATCATACCAGCTAGGCTCAAGTGCTTTTATATGTATCATGAACACTACTGGACACTAAGACACAAATTAATAAGATATTTTATACAAAATTAATTATACTTTCACTTACCATGAGGAACACAAAAACTAGTATAAAGGATATAGATATAGCCCTAACCGGTTTGGCTCAGTGGATAGAGTGTCGGCCTGCTGACTGAAAGATCCCGGATTCGATTCAGGTCAAGGGCATGTACCTTGGTTTTGGGCACAACCCCAGTAGGAGGTGTGCAGGAAGCAGCTGATTGATGTATCTCTCTCATCTATGTTTCTAACTCTCTATCCTTCTCTCTTCCTCTCTGTAAAAAATCAATAAAATATACTTTTGAAAAAGAATACAGATATATAAATATAGATATATCTCTTACATAGATCTGTGTTATATATATATACTAGAGGCCTGATGCATGAAATTAGTGCAAGAGTAGGCCTTCCTTCCCCCAGCTGCCAGCACCGGCTTCCCTCTGGCACCCAGGACCCTGGTTTCCCTCCGGTTCTGTCTTTGTCCGGAAGGATGTCCGGAATGACATCCAGAATGATGTCTGGTTGAATTAGCATATTACTCCTTTATTATTATAGATAATATTTATAAATATAGGGTGTTCCCAAATAATGATACATACTTTGAATCATTATTAATTCCAATGAGTTAAATCTGAAAAGAAATCAACATCAATTGAGCTATCAAAAAATGTATGTGCAGCCCTCCCTAGTTTGGTTCATTGGATAAAGCATTGGCCTGTGGAGTGAAAGGTCTTTGGTTCGATTTTGGTCAAGGACATGTACCTCGTTTGCAGGCTCAATGGTCAGAGCCTGTGCAGGAGGCAACCAATAGATGTGTCTCTCTCATATTAATGTTTCTCTCTCTCTGTCTCTCCCCCTCCCTTCCACTCTCTCTAAAAATGAATGGAAAAATATCCTTGGATGAGGATTAACAAATAAAAAGTATGTGCATATATCTTTTGGGATATAATGTGTATACATACATGTGCATAAATATATATATGTGAATATAAATATTAGTATATATGCACATGTGTGCATATGCATAAATACAAGGAAGCATAATATATGACATTATAGAAAATTGAATAAATTCACTGAAAAATTTTCCAATCAGTCTTAGATAAAGCACTGTCTAATATAACTCTTTGTAATGACAAAAATGATCTATAATTGGTCCTATACAACATGATAGTCACTGGCCTCATGTGGCTATGTAAAACTTGAAATGTGGCTATCACATCTGAGGAACTAAATTCAATTTAATTTTTAATTGAGATGTGAAAGCCAAATATACTTAATAGACACAGTATTGGACAGCAACGGAAATAGATAATATCTTGAAATAACAGAAAATATTTGATTTGAGTCTTAATGAATGAATTAGGGGTTTCCCAAACAGATAATAATTACACAGGGATGATATATTGCTGCAAAAGAGAAGAGTATCCTCTATTGTTTATGCACTCATTCATTAAAAAGTCATTAGCTGTAATAACACCAAATATTAGTTAAAATTGTGTAATGTATATACTAATTATTTTTTTACAATAATCTTATGAAATAGACACCAATATTGTCCACTTTAGAAATGAAGAAACTGAGGCATGAAAAGATTAATTAACTCCAAACACAGCTGGTAGCCACAGAGGTAGAATTTAAACTTGGGACATCTGGCTCTAAAGCCCATGACTTAACCTTAGTGCAACAGTCTGCCAGTCCTTTCACTTTATGTGGCTACCCTGCTACCTTTTGGGAAATGGGACAATCAATTAATTCACTGAAAAAATACATGTTTGTGTTTCCTAATTTCAATAACTATTTAAGGTCCTTGAGAGAAAAGACAAATAAAACACAAACTGACTCCTCAGGAGTTTAGAGTCTTTTCATGGTAAGATTCATTAAAATACTAGAAGAAAATGTTTAGTGTCTGAGGCAATTGTGAAGTCCGCAGTGAAAGTGACCACTGTGCAAAACTGTAGCCCTGTACTGTTCATAGAAGTAGGAAAGGAGACAGTCTTCATGAAATAGATCAGATACCAATAGAAAAAGGTGAGTAAAAAGTATTAGAGGGGAATAGGATTGGAAAAGAAAAGGAGAGGGAATGGACTGTTCTAAATGAACACCAGAGCTTGTGGATGGAAGAAATTTGGGGTTTGAGGCCTGGTAGTGAAGTTAGGATCCTATCTAATAAAGAGGTAATATGCAAATTGACCATCACTACAACACACAAGATGGCCACCCCCATGTGATCAAAGATGGCCATCCCCATGTGGACACAAGATGGATACCACAAGATGGCCAGCAGGGGAGGGCAGTTGGGAGGAACCAGGCCTGCAGGGGTGGGCAGTTAGGAGTGACCAGGCCAGCAGAGGAGGGCAGTTAGGGGCAATCGGGCCAGCAGGGTAGCAGTTAGGTGTTGATCAGGCTGGCAGGCAGAAGCGGTTAGGGGCAATCAGGCGGACAGGTGAGCAGTTGGGAGCCAGCAATCCTGGATTGTGAGAGGGATGTCCAACTGCCTTAACAGGCAGTTGGACATCCCTCGAGAGGTCCCAGATTAGAGAGGGTTCAGGCTGGGCTGAGGAACACACACACCCCCATGCGTGAATTTCATGCACTGGGCCTCTAGTAAGATACTAAGAGGATGTTATACTGGGGGAGGGATATACCAGAGAATTTTAATCAGAGGAGAGATATGTGGAAATCCTGATAAACCACTAATAAAGAATGTAAAGTTTTTATTGCACGGTAGAATATAAAACAAAAAGGCCATGACCTAAATGCTGTGGTGCCTTAAAGTGGCTTGGTGTCAAATCCACAGTCTTCTCTCCAAGGGTCTTGTTGTAGGAAGACAGAGTCTTAATTTTCTAGTCCTAGTTATTCCCCAAGATAATGTGGAGATTACATGACCTCCTCCCTCAGAGACCCATATAGTTCATGGTGATAGTACATTAAAGTGCATTATTAAGAATTATATAATTACAAGGGGACAAACATCTGTGCTAATATTAGAAGTTCTACAAACTCATCAGAGCAACAGATTTAGTTTAGTTTTGAATATTTATCCTTAGTGCTTTCAGTGCTGAACTGATAGTATAACATTATTCATTGTCTAAGATAGTAAGAGAGACAACACTCTTAATGTTGTGCTGTCCATTTTCTGCCTAGTAAAGTGATAGAAAGAAGCCCATCAGGAATTAAATAACATTTATTTCAGTTTAGAAATTCACTTCCTTGTAATGCTAACTTGAAGAGATAGTTTAATGCTTAGTTCTGTCTTCTGGCATATCAAATGGAGCCACAAACTTTCACTGACCTACCTCATGCCATAGATTTGAATTTCAAATGAACTTAAAGAAATAGTTCACTTCATCAGACTCTAACAAGAAATGGTCATTGAAGACTGTGATTGTGGCAGGAAAACTCCTCATTGAATCAATGGATTTTGATTGTTTAATATATTCCAATTACAATACCAATATTAGGTTCAAAAATAAATAAAATAGCACCCACTGCAGACAATGAAGTAGTTAGCAGATAGTTAAAGAAATATACAAGCATGGCATTAAAAATGAATATTCATAAATTAGTATATACACAGCATTGGGTAACATTAAATAAGGGAGGCAATCAAGCTTTTCTGGCAGAGGAGATTTTAGCTGTGTGCAACCCCCTCCTGGGTTAATTTCCTTTTGCATCCTATGGTACTAATTGTATAATTGTTGGTGAAGACTACGTAAGATCTATGGCTCCACTAGATCCATAAAAGCAGTCTTGCTCTTTATTCAAGAATATTCTAACTTTGTAACAT
Source organism: Plecotus auritus (assembly GCF_963455305.1). Lineage (NCBI taxonomy): Eukaryota > Metazoa > Chordata > Mammalia > Chiroptera > Vespertilionidae > Plecotus > Plecotus auritus. Next base: position 122,044,034 of record NC_137782.1, read on the forward strand.
TAACTAGTAAGATCATATATTATTTTCAACATTAATTTTAAATTTTGTTTTTGTGTAGAATATTTTTATTTGGAAAGCATTATCAAATTCCCAAATATCTAGATGTTAGGCTACATTTAGAGGTTTTTCTTATTTCAGATTAGTTTTATGCTGGGTTCTTTCATTTTGGTTTGGCTTGATTCCTATTTTCCTCTTTAGGCTGTCTGATCAATTTTAAATTACTTTTTGTGGGGTAGCACAATTGCTAGACAACATTTTGAGGAGATCAAGGGTCTATTACTTTAACTCCTCATCTTTCTCAAAGCTTGGAAAAATATGCCTTTATAAGGAACTTAGTGGGAAGTCCTCTTAGGTCAGGTATTTTACGTGCCATTTATGGAGCTAGGAAAGAGCTCAGTGTGCTTGAAGTTTTCTTACAAAAAGAACTGGCTACTCCTGCAAAAATGAAAGATTTTATGGTATTAGTGTTTTTGTTATCTTTCAAGTAGATGGTGAATCTAGTCTATTGGAAGAGATAAATGAATAAAAAATCTTTTTGGGAGGAAGTTAGGAATATAATAGCATATATAACAATATATATTATAATTATATTATAAACTTAGATTCTTACCTTTTGTGTTCTCTTTCACGTTACTGTTAACAGTGTTATTTGTCATAAGAAGGAAAAACATAGACTGGAACGTAGTGATAGGCCCTATAACAAACTGGCCTCACTGGTGGGTTTCAGGCTCTCACCAGACAGATATGATATATATTAGGACAGACTGCTGTGGGACCAATAAAGCATGATGAAGTTCTTTATTTATCTCATTTTTATTTTAAATTCTCTCAAATTTTTCCCCATGCCAAATTGCTGGGTCTGTGTTTTGAGGTGACTAATCATCAAATTGGGGGACCTGGGACATGAGATGCATAAATATTATATTCCTACGACTATTGCTAGCTTTATATATTTATGTCAAGATATAAATCATCTTCTCTTTCTGGAAATATTCTGCTTCTATATCTACTCTAATTATAATCCCAGTTCTTGCAACTATACAGAAATTGGCACAAGTAAGTTTACAGTCGTGAGTATGCATAAGTTTAATCTTGTATTATTATTTAATTATTATATTATTTTCCATATGAAGAATTATAAACCCACTCTTGTATTTACAAATGGTACAAGTTAATCAAAGATAATTCGGGACTTCAGTGGCCATCCTGAGGAACATTTCATGTGAACAAAATTATTTGTTTTAGAGGTACCTTAGAAAAGTTAAGAGGAAAAATTTCACATGCCAAGGTAAAAAAAAAAAATTTATTGGTTTGCAAAGGCACCAAACACACTTTGAATAAAAAATAGCTTCACTAAAATATTATTTGGCCAAAGCTAATAATTAGTTTAACAAATTTAAGCAAGAAAAACTAGGCTTATTCTCCTGGTATGCATCCTTATCCTTGCCTTCCAATTATGCCCCTATATGCATTCCTTCTTAGTCCCCCGTATCCTTCTGGTCTCTCCTGTTCCACAGCTCTGTGTACCCCATCCTCCTCTTCTCTCTGTCCAGATCCTCTACCTTATTCCAAACACCTCTCCTAAAATTAAAAATGTAAATTGCCTCTGAAAATGTGTCCCTCCCATGATATAGGTATAAAGTTAACTGTAGAATCTAAACCATGGACTCAAACTAAATTAATAGCTATAATTAACATTCTCCTAAACCTAAACAAGTCCAGACAACATTCAAAGAAGTATTTAATATCCTTTTGGGGGTATATGCCTCAGTTACCTGACCTTTATCAATTTGTTGGTCAAAACTGCAGATGCTAACTCCAGAATGACAAAGCTGATTGGACTGACTGCAAAAGATCTAACTTTCTACAATAAGCATGAGTCAAATAAAGATAGTATAGAAGGGAAAAAAAACAAAGAAAATACCTAAAATATTTTTAAAACTAATAAATTAAACTGTAATTCAAACATGGAAACAACTTTTAAAAAAGATAATTACAGGAGATATTCAGAATAGACTAGAAAACAACAATACTTCCAATTATATTCTGAAGTTAAATAGGGTATTGATGTAACAGCAGCCCTTTCATCTCAGATTGTAAATGGAGTTAAGCCTGAAATAGAGACTTAATTAAAAAAAAAAAACACAAAAAACAGAAATTATAATTAGAAGTCATCCCTGTAGCTGAACTGCAACACTGAGTGGAACATTTTGAAAGGGCTTTAGAACAAAAATGAGACAGAACACAAAATTGTGGCCCTTCAATTCAAAAAGCTAGGCAGCCCACATTCTCACCAACCTCCTATTGGCAAGAACACTTGTAAATATTGTAAAGAGAAGAGAAACTGGAAAAAAAGATCATCCTATCTTATGAAAGAAAAACCAAGACAAAGAAAAATTTTCTTAGTTTATATCAATGAGGATGCCCTGAAAAAGGGAAAAAGCACCCATTATCCTCATAAACTTAAACACTCAAGGTGAAATAACTATAAATATGGGTGGTTATTTTCACCAGTTCCTGTAATATGCAGGTGCAACTCTCTCTACATTGATCCCTGCCACATTTTCTCAACCTCTTCCTGGGAGTAAAAAATTTACTCTGGTGGTCAGTATTTTAAATAATCCACAGGTTTTTTTTCCTTATCCCCTAACCCCTTGGTCGGCAAACTGCGGCTCGCGAGCCACATGTGGCTCTTTGGTCCCTTGAGTGTGGCTCTTCCACAAAATACCACGGCCTGGGCGAGTCTATTTTGAAGAAGTGGCGTTAGAAGAAGAAGTTTAAGTTTAAAAAATTTGGCTCTCAAAAGAAATTTCAATCGTTGTACTGTTGATATTTGGCTCTGTTGACTAATGAGTTTGCCGACCACTGCCCTAGCCCTTTAACCATTTTCTTGTGCCATTGACAGAAACTCAATCCTTCCTGTTCTGCAAATACAACTCCTGCTAATTTATAAAGAGCTATTTACTCTGTAAATGGAATTGTAATATTAAACATACACCTGAACAACATGATACAAACTTCCCTTATACAACTGAAAATACACTAGTCCCTTTCTGAAAACAGAAGTTAAAGTCTTTGAGTGGTGTTTTTTCTTCTTTGATAGTTTATAACCTTAATGCTATGATGTAAACTTAACAGTACTTAGACACTATTATATAAACTCAACATATGTTAAATAAAAAGGGGATAAGAGAGGGAAAACAGTTAGATGGATAGATATATAGATAGATGATAGAGATACTACACAAGCATTAATAACAAAATAAGGCATAAATACTCATGACAATTATAATTTTTGTGTAATTGGTCATATAGCTATAGCTGGTATACACAGTAATGTTCTTTCACTAGCTATTCTATATTCCCTTTGCCTTCAGCAAGCACCTCAGCTGGTCATGTTCACTACCCTGCTACAATAATTGATGCAAACCTTTATTCCTGAATGGTCTGTGCCATAGTAGTCTGGCCTGAATTGTGTTGTTGTAGTTTTCCATTGATATTCATCAGAGGACATGGTAAGCAAAGAAACAGCTTAAGGAATCATCATTGTGAAGTACTGGTTCATTTTCCTCTTGGGAGTCATAATCAATCACCTCGGCTAGCACAGTAAAAGTGTTTCCTTCTTTGTTCAGAAGTATGGGAAGCCCTAAGTGGCTGTACTGCAGTCTGAACATTTAGTTCAATAGAATCATTGTTGGGTCTCCTGCTGGAAGTATTATTCCCTTTGGAATTAAGACTTTCAGGCAAGCAGAGCATAACATCATGGGAAGAGAAAGCAAAATTTTTGCTAGTGAGTTACTAGGAAAAATAATAAATGGTGTAACTTTGATTTCCATCTATGGATTCCTAGAACTGTGAATTCCAGTCATGGAAGAAACAGAGCTTTACTAGTATGTTGACACAGGTTCAGAGCTCATACAGCCTTCTGTAGAACCTTACCCCAGACTGCAAGGTACTGTCGTCTAGTTGGCACTGTCTTTGAGTATTCAAAAGGCCATTCCATGGTTTTATCAAGCCAGCAGCTTCAGGATATTGCAGTACATGGTAAGACTAGTGAACTCAATAGCCCTAGGCCTATTTCTTCTCTTTCTGTCTTGCTGTGAAGTAAGTTCCTTGATTAAAAGCAATGTTGTGTGGGATACCATGATGATAGATAAGGCATTCTGCAAGTCTACAAAAAATAATTATAGTAGAAGCATTGTGTGTAAAAAAGCCAAATTTGTACCCAGAGTATGTATCTATTTCAGTAATAACAAAACACTGCCTTCTCCATAAATAAAGTGATTCAATGTAATCAACCTGCCACCAGGTAGATGGCTGACCCACTTGGAAACTTGGGCCATATCAAGGATCCAGTGATCATCTCTGTTGCTGGGATATTGGCATTCTGAATTGGCCTTACCTAGTCATTCTTGATGTTACCCAGTCAGCCTTGATGAGTGAAAATCCATGTAACTTAGTCCAAATTTAACATCTACCCCTGTCACTATGGCAGTTTTGTTCATGACCCCATTAGGTTATGACAGGGCAACCTGGAAAATCCAGAATAGTTGTTACTTCTTGGTCGCCACTCAGCATAATGTCAACAATATAATGGATCAATGTGATAGCTAGTAGAAGGGAAGACAAGTTTTCTACAAACTAAGTTATTTCATAGATATGGTGAACTAATATACCCCTGAGGTAGAACCCTGGAGATTTATTATGACTTCCAGCTGAAAGCAAACTAGTTATGGTGGACTTTATTTAAAAATATGGAGAAAAGGGCATTTTTATGATTAATAGCTGCATAGTGGGTGCCAGAGTATGTGTTAATTTGCTCAAGCAATTAAATCAAATCTTGCATAACAGTTGTGTTAAGAATCACCACCTGGTTGAACTTATGATAATCCACTATCTTTCTCTAAGATCTGCCTATCTTTCTACAGACCATGGAGAAGTGGTGGGAATCACCACTACTATTTCTTTCAAGCCATCAACAGAACACCAATCTCTGCAATCTTTCCAGGTATCCAGAATTGCTTTTGGTTATTATTTTCCTAGTTAGTGGTGGTTCTAGTGATTTCCACATGGCCTTCCATTCATGATAGCTCTCACTTCAAAGGTCAAGAAACCAATGTTGAGATTCTACCAGCTGTTGATTATGTTTATTCCATGTATGCATTCCAGGTCTGGAAAATAACTTCAAAATGTGTTTAGGGACCACCTGAATCTGTTTTGACACAGATGTGAGCTAAAACTTGACAGTTCATCTGACCTTCTTGAGAATCTACTTTGACCAGTGGACCATGGTGACATTTTGGGTCTCCTAGAATTAGTTTCAGTTCAGAGCCAGTGACCAATAGACACTGATTTTTTATCATTATTTCCTTTTCTCTAATGCACAGATATCATTCTAAGACTTGTTCCCTTTGGAGAAGTCTAGGAGAAATATTAATAGTTTAAATTTTTGCCAGTGTACCTGAGTCCTTCCTCAAGGAGACCTAGATGTCCCTTCATTCTGAGTTTGTAAACTGACTCAAGTCTGGGAATTAATTAAGGCACCATGACTCCTTTTTTTTTATGATTCAGTTCCCTTGACCTAGAACTTTTAAAATTTTACAGATAGAGTAACAATTGAGTAGGCTTCCTGTATATTTCACTTCTAGAAAAACCATGATCAAGTAGCCAATGCATATGTCAGCAAGAATAAGACCACTTTGACTTCTGCTTTGACTATGCTGTGCATTACGTAACCATGCTCACATTACCTTTGAAAGTCACCAATTGGCCCCCTGATATCCTAGGACTTAATTGCTTCCTTGATATTTAGATTTTCCAGTTCAATAACCATAATTCCTCCTATAACATCTGGCCTACAGATAATAGTGATCAGCGAGCTCTTCAAAGTTGCTTGGGCTTCATTCACAAATTAATTTCTCACTTTTGTGGTGAAAAAAATATATGCCTCTGGATCCTTCCAGGGTGGGTGAGTAGGTCTTAAATGACAAATCTACTCTAACTTTTCAATCTCCCAAAGTCTTTAAATCTGTTAAACCAAAGCAGGTGTGGCTTTCCTAATGTACCCATTGTGGGTCACCTTTCTGTTCACGTTTCAGCCAACCAAACAAACACATTGACAGATCAGTTTCTCTTTTTTTAATTTTTTTAATTTTTATTTTTTTATTTTTTTTGAATGCTTTATAATTATTTTTTTTAATTTAATAAATCTTTATTGTTCAGATTATTACAATTGTTTCTCCTTTTTCCCCCATAGCTCTCCTCCATCCGGTTCCCACCCACCCTCTACCCTTAACTCCCTCCCACTGTCTTCATCCATAGGTGTACGATTTTTGTCCAGTCTCTTCCCATACTTCCCACACCCTTTCCCCCTGAGAATTATCAATCCACTCCCATTCTATGCCCCTGATTCTGTTATATTCACCAGTTTATTCTGTTCCTCAGATTTTTATTCACTTGATTTTTAGATTCATTTGTTGATAGATATGTATTTGTTGTTCATATTTTTTATCTTTATTTTTTTTCTTCTTCTTCCTCTTCTTAAAGAATATCTTTCAGCATTTCATATAATACTGGTTTGGTGGTGATGAACTCCTTTAGCTTTTTCTTATCTGTGAAGCTCTTTATTTGCCCTTCAATTCTGAATGATAGCTTTGCTGGGTAGAGTAATCTTGGTTGTAGGTACTTGCTATTCATCACTTTGACTATTGCTTGCCACTCCCGTCTGGCCTGCATAGTTTCTGTTGAGAAATCAGCTGACAGTCGTATGGGTGCTTCCTTGTAGGTAACTAACTGTTTTTCTCTTGCTGCTTTTAATATTCTCTCTTTGTCTTTTGCCCTTGGCATTTTAATTATGATGTGTCTTGATGTGGTCCTCTTTGGATTCCTTTTGTTTGGGGTTCTGTGCGCTTCCTGGACTTGTAAGTCTATTTCTTTCACCAGGTAGGGGAAGTTTTCCGTCATTATTTCTTCAAATAGGTTTTCAGTATCTTGCTCTCTCTCTTCTTCTGGAACCCCCATAATTCTGATGTTGGAAAGCTTGAAGTTGTCCCAGAGGCTTCTTACACTATCTTCAAATTTTTGGATTCTTTTTTCTTTTTGCTTTTCCGGTTGAGTGTTTTTTGCTTCTTTGTATTTCAAATCTTTGACTTGATTCTTGCATTCCTCTAGTCTGCTGTTCGGTCTCTGTATAATATTTTTTATTTCAGTCAGTGTATGTTTAATTTCTAGTTGGTCCTTTTTCATATCCTCGAGGGTCTCGTTGAATTTATCAGCCTTTTCTAGGATATTCTTGAAAAACCTTATAACCATGGTTTTGAACTCTATATCCAGTCATTTGTTTTCCTCCATTTCTTTAGTTTGTGATCTGCTTCTTTGTCTTTGCATTTTCGCTGCTTCCCTGAGTTGGTAGGGTGGCTTTGTATGCTAGGTGTCCTATATGGGCCAGTGGGTTGGCCTCCCAGTTTCCTGAGGTGGACACTCTTGGTGCACCCCTTTGTGGACTGTGTGTACAGCCTTGTTGTAGTTAAGTCTTGATTGTTGTTGGTGTCACTGGGAGGAATTGACCTCCAGGCCAATTAGCTGTGAGGACCTGCTGTGTCTATAATGGAAGAACTGCTGCGCTGGAGACACGCTTAGGGGGCAGGACTTGCTTCAGTGGGGCTTTGGTGCTCACTGAGTCTGCCTCTTGAATGTGTCACTTATGGATGTGAGTAGTTGAAATCTGGTGTTGTCTCACACTGACCACTAGATTCACTAGCTTCTGGATCTCCAATGGGGTGCTGGTCAGCTACTGTCTGAGGCCACCCAGCAGGAGGTACAGCGAGAACTACAGTTTTCTCCTCTTTGCTTGGGGTTTGGAGGTTTTGGAGCTGTCTGACCAGAGCTGCAGTTTGTTTGGTTAAGCTGCGATAGGGCAGGCCATTTATATGCAAAAGTTGTTGTGTGGAGCGTGGGTGGGTTTGTAGATTGTGCAGGGCAGGTTCTCAGGGAGTCACTAGGCTAGGGCGTGGCAAACAGCGATGGCTGCCAGTCAGCTGTCTCTGCATTTCTGTGTTTCCAAGTCTCCGCATCTCATGCCCCAGCACAGTAAACAATGATTGCTGGCTGCACCTCTGCAAGAAAGTCACCGTCACTTTCTGACCTGATGGCAGACAGTCCAGCTTCTCCCTGTAGGATTTTGGGTCCCCAGCATCTCCCCAGAAACTGGAGTTCAGAGTAATCAGGAGCTTGTCTCCCTTCTGGTTGAAAGAAGCAGCGCACCTAGACTCCCACCACCAGCCCGATTCGCGTGCCTCTGTACCTCAGCTTTTCAGTGCTTGTGCACGTCTCAATGCTCTTTTCTCTTTCCTTCTAGTTGTAGAACTTCCACTCAGCCAGCTTTCCCGTGGTTCTGGGTGATAGACGTTTAGTCTTTTAGTTGTAGTTTTGAAATTGTTGCGTGAGACAGCAGTTTAGGTGTTTACCTATGCTGCCATCTTGGTTTCTCTGATAGATCAGTTTCTAACTCCATGAGATGCTACATTAAATGCTGAATCTCTGTTTAGTGGATCTGAATCAATAATCTCAGCTTGACCCAATTTTATATTTTTTCCACCAGTATCCATACCATGAATATTCATTCTCACATATATTATTAATATTTCTGTCTGCATAAATGAGATAACTAAAGTAGTTTATTATTATTATTATTATTATTATTATTATTATCATCATCATAGTGCACCCTTCATGGATTACACTTTGTACTTCACCTTTAACAGCATGACTTGAGTCTAGTTATAGGTCTAGAAGCAAAAAGGGGTGGTGGGGGTTCTTAGGAGAATTGGTTATTTGTCTTCATAAGTAACTAACTCAGGGGAGGCCATTACAGTTTCCTCAGACAATAAAGAGATAATCCCTTCAGATGAGGGTAGAGAAAGTGGGGAGATCACTTCAACTGGGGGTGGAGAGATTGCCTCTACAGGCAAAGAAGATTCATCAGAATTTGGGGACTCAATTTGCTCAGCTCCCTCAGGGACTTCTAATACAACACAATTCTAAGTTTCAGCATCCAATTTCTTCCCAATCAACATTTTTAACAGTACACACTCTGTGAAGCTAGGAATTCAATTTGTGTTGTAATTCAGCCATTTGTAAAATGAGATGCTTGACTGGGTTTTCAACAATCTCAGCTCTACAGCTATAGGGGATAAGGATGTCTTTTAAGGCAGACATAGAAGCTTTCAGGTCATTTATGTGCCACTGGAACAGGGGATTTAAATCACTAAGCTATTTTTTTTCTTTCTTCAATTTGTTTACAACATTAGGAGCAACCAGATAATCCCTTTATGCTCATTAGTTTGACAATTTTCAAAAATATCATGTAAATGGTTGCCTAGATCCTTCCTCTCAAATATTCCTCTCAACTATAGTAATAATCAATGAAGATGTTTTGTGTTCCTTTATTGACAGATTATGCTAGGGATTCTAAGTGCTCTCTTTATTAGTAGAAATAGAGTAATTGGTGTCATTAAATCTATTCAGACTAGAAAGCTCATTCCAGAAATCCCTAAATGTATTTAGATAATTAATCTTTAAGATTCTGTTCTTCTAGAACTACTCTTGGTACTAAAAATCTGTATTAGTCAGAGTTACCCAGAAAAACAGAGCCAATGGGATATATATGTGCATGCATATATTTTTATTATGTACTAGTATGTACAGGTATATGTATATGTATACATATATATATATATATATATATATATATATAGAGAGAGAGAGAGAGAGAGAGAGAGAGAGAGAGAGAGAGAGACCAGAGAGAGATATACATGAAAAGACAGAAAAAAAACAGAGAGATTTATTATAATGCATTAGTTTATAACAGTGGTCGGCAAACCGCGACTCGTGAGCCACATGCGGCTCTTTGGCCCCTTGAGTGTGGCTCTTCCACAAAATACCATGTGCGGGTGCACATGTGCAGTGTGATTGAAACTTCGTGGCTTATGTGCATAAGTCCGTTTTCGGCCTGGGCGAGTCTATTTTGAAGAAGTGGTGTTAAAGGAAGTGAGGGTGTCAGTCGGTCGAGCGACGGGAGACGCCGCACAGGCAGGCTGTGGGATATGCAGCGCTGGGGAGGCGCTCGAGATTCATGCACGAGTTGAGTGAGCCAGTCAGTCAGCAGTCTCATTGTGCAGTGGTTAGTGCTAGTCACGTCCGCAAATCTCACGTGGGTGACAAAAGTGCCTACTTGAGGCATAAAGTTACCTGTATTTTTCCAACCAGTTGCAAATCCTACAGGTATTTTTGTCATCAATTTAAGAACTGTAATTATTTTGTGTTGGTGGCTTTATTATTATAAAATGAAACTCTTTTTTAGGTGCCCTGTTTGACATGGCTACAAAGAAGAAGCAAAGAAAAACGTGAATTTAAAGTTGAATGGACTGAGACCTTTGCATTTATTTAAAACTTAAATGGCCTTCCGACCTGTCTTATTTGTCAGGAAAAATTAGCACATAACAAGAAATCAAATTTGGAGAGACACTTCACAACCAAACACGTGTCATTTAGTACTAAATATCCTGTCAGTGATAATGAAGCATCCATCTTATATAAATACTGCTATTTGAAATTTTAGCCCTGCTATTTGGCTTCTATAAATTCTTGCTTGCTAAGACTACTCCCACTTCAGAGAGGCCATTAAAACTTTCCCAGACAAGGTTATCAGTGCTGGTGCCAGGCCAGGCCTCTGGTTGAGGTCTCGAGGCCCCAGCACATACGGGCTCTTTAAGAACTTGGAAAAGGGGCCGGAAACACCCCATATTTGGGAGACAAAGAAGGTAAAAACATATAAATAGGGAAAATTCCTGCATGTTGGGGCCCAGAATTTGAGAGACATTCTCCTCTGGACCCGCACGTAATAAATGTAACTCCATCTCTCTAAGTATTGCTTTGTTCTTCTTCAGTTTTCTGTAACATTATAAGGAAGAAAGCAGTTGAGGAACTTCAGAAGAGTCAAGAAAAATCAAGTTCTGTATTTAATTATTGGATGCCAATCTTCCAACAATGTTAATATTGCAAGTTTTGTGGTTAGTCAAGAGATTGCTAAGAGAGGAAAACCATATACAGACGGTGAATACATAAAAGGTTGTTTTATACGCTAGCAGTCAGCAGCTGTGCATCGCAGCAAGTTGCCTATGACCAAACCAGAGAGGGTCGGACCTGCATTGCCACTATATGCCCACCATCCAGATATCATTGCTGACATGTACACATAAGGAACTGTTTGACATTGAAACGGGAACTCAGAACTGTTGGACATTGAAATTGGGACTCAAACATTTTTTGTTATTATATGTTTATTTCTAGTCTGCAGAGGCAAGATTTTTTAAAGGAAAGAAATGGGGAAAAAATAGATACAGAGGCAAAGAAGCATAAAGCAGACTGTCAAACTACAGCAGGAAGGCAGGGAAGGTTGAGGGGTGGGGGGGCTGTAAGAGACCAACCGAAGGACTTGTACGCAAGCATGTAAGCATAACCAATGGATACAAGACACTGCGGAGGGGGGCAGGTAAAGGCATGTACTGGGGGGAAGGGGAGGCTGGGGTGGAGGTCAATGGGGAAAAAAAAAAGAGACATATGTACTACTATTTGTAATACTTCAAACAATAAAAAAAAAAGGTTGTTTTATAAATGCATCTGAAGAGTTATTTCGGGATTTTAAGAACAAAGCAGATATTTTAAAAAATATTAAGGAGTTACCATTGTCTGCTAAAACAGTGAAAGACAGAACAGTCAAAATGTCTTCGAATATAACAAACCAGCAAGTTGAAGATCTTAAATTGGTTTCAGCTTTATCAATAACAGTTGACGATTCTTGTGACATAAATGATAGAGCGTAAGTTTCACTTTTTGTACAATTTATTTCATCTACACATCCTAAAGAAGAACTTTTAGGATTATTTCCACTCAAAGGTCAAACACATGGAGAGGATATAGCAAATGCTGTAATTGAGTGCGTTGAAAAACATCATATTCCACTCGATAAAATTGTCTCAATTTCAACAGACGGGGCAAAAAGTATGACCGGTGTAAGAAACAGGTTTGTTGCTATTTTGAAAGAAAAAATTAATCATGAGATAATTACCATTGCATCATTTATCAAGAAGTGCTTTGTGCGCAGACATTTCCAGAAAAAATTTGCAAAGTTATGGAATTGGTGATTACCATTATCAACTCCATTATAGCTAAAGCTCTTAATCATAGCCAATTTAAAGAATTTTTAGTTGAAATGGAGAGTGAGTAAGCAGATCTTCTGCTGCATATCAATGTTCATTGGTTATCAAGAGGATACGTTTTGAAACGTTTCACTTCCTTATTAACAGAAATTAAAGCATTTCTCCTTGAGAAGGGTGTTCACTATCCAGAAATAACGAATGATCAGTGGATCCAAAAATTTTATTTCATGGTAGACATTACGTCTCATCTAAATCAGCTTAATCATAAACTACAGGGGAAAGGAAACACAATTTTTTTGTATAATTTTTTTTAAATATATTTTATTGATATTTTACAGAGAGGAAGGGAGAGGGATAGAGAGCTAGAAACATCGATGAGAGAGAAACATCGATCAGCTGCCTCCTGCACACCTCCCACAGGGGATGTGCCCACAACCAAGGTACATGCCCTTGACCAGAATCGAACCCGTGACCCTTCAGTCCGCAAGCCGACGCTCTATCCACTGAGCCAAACTGGTTTCGGCAGAAACACAATTTTTTTTTATGTTAGAAGAAGTTATTTCATCCTAAAACAAATTATCTTTTTGCTCAAGTTTTTGAAAGAGAAACTTTGATTCACTTTCCAAGCCTGTTGAAACATCGCCAAGAAAATAATTCTGATATTGACATTTGCTATTTCAAAACAACACTTTTAAATATGAGGGAAGCTTTTCTCAACAGGTTTCAGGAATTCAGAAACAGCAAAGCAATGTTAGCCTTTGTTAAAAAACCTCTTAATGCTACTGTAACAGAATTAAATTTTTCTCCCTTTAATATTGACATTGGCAACTTTGAAATGCAATTGCTGGATTTAAAAAACAAAGAATTGTGGAGCTCGAAATTTGAATGTCTTTGTGCTGATATAGAAATATTGGAGAAAAACAAATGTGAACTTAGTTCACAGCACAAGTGGTCTGCTTTGAAAGACCTGGAGAAGGAAGACATGTTGATTTTTAACACCTGGAATAGTATTCCTGACTCATATAATCAACTGAAAAAACTAGCGTTTGCTGTTCTTTCCTTATTCGGGTCTACATATTTATGCGAACAATCATTTTCAAGCATGAACCTTATCAAGAGTAAATTGAGAAGTCGTCTTATTGATGAGAACTAGAATTGTGCCTAAACTTAAAAACAACAACATACAAACCTGACTTACCCAAACTTTCCAAGGAGATGCAAGGCCATTGTTCACATTAGTGTTTGTCAGTCATTGTCATGATTTAATTTTATGGATATTGTAAGGTAAATTCTAAGGAATTTAATTTTATCAATAAATAATATCGTTCTTAAGTATGATATCAAGTTTTATTCAACATACCTATAGTTTAACTAAGACTTAAAACATTATGTAAAGTTTATTAAGTTAATTTTAAGGAACATTGTGAAGTGAAAGAAGATGTAGTGTCGAGGATTGAGAAAGGTATGTTGAGATGGTTTGGACATATAGAGAGGATGAACGAAAGGAGATAGATGAAACAAGTATACAAGACGAGAGTGGGTGGGGGTGTGTGTGTGTGTGTGTGTGTGTGTGTGTGTGTGTGTGTGTGAGAACAGCCCCCATTCCTTATCTTTACTCCTTCAACTAGTCATGATGTGGCTTCTTTATATCCTTAGTTGTAGAACTTCTGTTTAGCTAGATTTTAGGTGGCTCTGAATGACAACTGTTCTGTAGTTTAGTTGTAATTTTGATGTGGTTATGGGAGGATTCAAGTACTATGTTTGCCTATGCGGCCATCTTGACCAGAACACCTTAAAAATATTTCTGAAAAATAATATATTCTAGTTTATTTTCTCTTGGTTGATGTTTATTCCTCCCCAAGCACCTCAGCTCTGCCTCACTTGGAGCATAGGTTGTACTAGTTGCTTTATTCTGGGTAGTCCCACACCTTTGGTTGGTGCCCTGAGTCAAACCCTTGGGGTTTTGACTCAATTCCATGATAACCATCAAAATGCATAATTTACTATATAGTCTTACATCTGATCAAGTTGCAAAGGATTATGCCTTGTCTTAATCAAACAGTTGCTGCTGCAGATTTGATTCTGATCCACTACTTCTAGTCTGCTAACTTAAAGTCATGGTTACTCAGGCAGTACCCACATGATTGTGGACTGAGAACCCAAGACTTTTCAGTCAGCTGATTGACTCCTTGTGAGATTGTGTGACTGTCTTTTCTTCACATTACTTTTCACCACTACAGCATCCTGCATCCTCCTGCATCCTCCTGCCTCTACAAGAAGAGGATCCTAATGATTGTCTTACTTATGCCAGGAAACAATCTATACCTCCCTCTGGTTTATTAGAGAATACTATTAAAAACCCTGACCTAATATTATTTGTTGATTGATCATACTTTATAACTGAAACTGGAGGTTAACTAGCAAGGTATGTCATCACTAACTTAAGTTCTCCTTTAGTATAGTGCTATATCCAAGGGACATTCAGCTCAGGTGACAGAACTTATTGCACTTGCAATAGTTTGCCAACTAGTCAAAGACCAGAGTAAACATATATACAGACAGCAGGTATACCTTTTCAGTAATACACAAATTTAAAGTGCTTTGGTAATAATGGGGGTTTCTCACCCCTGCAGGAACCCTCCTAAAAAATAGAAAAGTTAAGGAAATTTTAGATTCACTTTTACTAAAGGAATAACTATTATAAATGTTGAGACCCATGTAAAAAATATACAAAAATAAAGAAAATTATATAGAAAATCATTATGCCACATAAGTCACTTTAACTAAGATTATTATTCTATCTAAATTGTCAAGAAAATCTCTGGATTAATTAAAAGAGGCTATTCTAAAATATGAATTTGAAGAGGAATGATAGAAAAAAATCTGTCTGGACTCTTCTCTCAGATGATTTTTGGCAATATCAGGATGACTGCTTGGGGGCACCAGATGATTGCAAGTAAATGTTAGCTAAGTTTCTCCATAAAATAGCCATTGCTTAATATCTTAAATCAACATTGATTGAGACACTTTTATAATAGCAACTGAGATTATTTTAGAGGCAGGTGTCACCTGTCAACAACATAATCCTGGAAAAACTATAAAAGTGGAACATGGCCAGGACCAGACCTCAAGGGTTCTTTGAAAACGATCAAGCAGACTTTATCCAACATCCACCCTCACTGGATTTGAATATGTTTTAGTTAATTTATGTATATTTCAGTATGGGTTGAAACATTTTTTGCCAAAATGTACAGTTCTTACAGCTACTGAAAAGCGGCTTAATTTTGTGTTTGCAACCTGGGGCATCTTAAATTTTATATCAAGTGATTGAGGCAGATACTTTATAGGAACCATTATTAAAAAAATCTCTGTAAGACCTTACCCCTTAGTCATAAACTACACTCTTCACACATCCACACTTTTCTGGAAAGAATGAAAGAACCAATGGCACAATAATAAAAATTAGCAAAACTTCCAGAAGTCTTTGAGCTCCTTTGGCCAAAAATACTCTCACTAGTCCTTATAGCCAAATGGAAAGATCTATTCCTATGAAATGCGAACACAAAGGCCAATGCATCTATAGAACGTGCCTCTTATTTTAGACTTTCCCTACTTCGTGTACACATGGCAAAATATTGTAAATGACTCATGTGCTACACTCAGTCCTATTATTAACAGGTTGAGGCCAGCTACCTAAACATCTTCTTAACAACTGGTTCATGATCTCTAATCAGGACATTTTGTACATTGGGAGAAACACTAGGGAAAACCTGTTCTTGAACTTCATTGGGAGGGGTGAATGTTAGGTATTATTAGTAACAAATACTGCAGTGAAACTCTAGGAATCAATCTTTGGATTAACATTTCACAACTTGGAAAGTTTAGAATTCCACATAATCAAAAGATGACCTCAATAGAGCACTTCAAACTGAAGATTCTCAGAAATTCTCAATAGGATCTGATTTCAAGAAGCATGGAGATCAGCCTGGACCTTTGGAACAGGAAAATGAAGATGGATAGCAGACAACTTCTACCTAACATGTCAGGCCAAGATACCTATCTAATTCCTGTGTGTCTGTTTATTTTATTTTTTTAATCTGTTTGCTTATAATCCTTCTTCTCATTTTCTATAGACTCCTTGTTGTTGCCCACCCTTAATGGCTCTTTTTCCTTTTTATTCTTTATTATAACCATTAGGAAGAACATAATTATTCTAATACCATCCTTATATATACCTGGTATATATATTAAATCATTCTAATCCCAATCAGTAGCACTTTCCTCAATCTTACTGAGTGTTGGATTTTCCATTTATTGCCAGATCACCATGATAGGAACTTCTGGCCAATTCCTTTCATCAAATAAGACCACAGCAAATTATAGCTGAAGGTGTTTCCATTTCAACCTGTGAAGGCAATTTAACTTCATTAAATCAATCTGTGACACAATAGTGTCTGCCTTTCCCAGAAAAAGAATTAAAAACTATTATCAAATCTATCGATCAAACTATAAATAATTCTAAATTTTAATTAAACAATCTTCATAGTGTAATGGGCCAAATACCACCTAGAAGAGACTAATAGAGATACAACTATGCAACCCTGCTAAATGTACAAACAAGGTTCTAGATTCATGTTGTAAACAACACCTGTTTTTCTGGATCTCCACATGCCCCCCACGAATACTACTTCTTTTGCCGCCAGAATGCCTGGACCAGTTTGCCTCAGACTATAATGTCATATATTTTAGGAATAATATTCTGAGACTTTTATCTATACCCACAGACCTTAATTCTAAGTCCATAAATCATATGAAGTACAGATACCAAATTTTTGGACTGGACCCCGGATTCTTTGTCCGCAGGCAATCGAAGAATGAATCCATGGACAGAAAGTGGTATAGCAAAGGTGGAGATTTATTGAAGAAGAAGTACAGACTCCCATGTGGGGAGAGGGAGTAGTCCCACAGAATGGACTCCCAAGTAGGAAGGGGGAGAAGGGTCCCAGAACTGACTCGCACGTGGGGAGAGAGAAGAGTCCCACTGGGTTCCTCTTCCCAACTGCTTATAAAGGCTTCAGATCCTGGTACCTTGATATCCCTTCTGATTGGTCACTATTCCCTTCGACTAGTTACCATAGTAACTCCTGGGCTCAAAGGTTGAACCTCACACAAAAGATGTGAGGTTCTCCCCACCTCCTTCTTTATTGTTTTCCTATTCCCTTTGGGCTTTCTTCCTCCCCTTCTGAATGAAGGGCTTCCTTCTCTTTATTTTGTAAATATAGACCTTTCTTGGCTACTTCCAGTTCCCTTGTCTTATGTAAATATACCTGTTGCTGTCTCCTAGTCTTATTGAGATGTAACTGCACCTGGCTTCCTTGTGTTATGGAAATGTACCTTCTTCCAGTCTTCAGCCCTGTGCTTTTTCCCATGGACCCCAATTCTAAAAAATCCCTAAGCCTGCCTATGTCCCCCTAAAATTCCTGCTTCAGTACAAATTACAATTTAGACAGGAGCTGCAAAATGAGACCCCTCTTGGTTACTCAGACACACTGCCTGAGGAAATTACTCATAGTTTATGCAAACAATCAGAGCAGTATTTCTATTGATGAGAATCATACAAATAGAAATGACTGTAAGAGACCCATCACTAACTCTCATGAAGTTATTAATGACCATCTTTGCCCTACATGAAATATAGATCAATCTCAATTCACTGGCACCAGTAGTAGTGGATAATCATATTACTCTAAGTTACTTGTTGACTAGTCATGGTGCTGCTGTGCCATTGCTAATACTTTTATTATATTTGGATCAATGAAACAGGCAAGATGGGATAGGTTCAAGAAAAATGTCATTGGGCTTTATAAGGCTTATCCTCATGGCCTATGGGATTTGTTCTTTTCACCTGGGTTGGGCAAATAACATTTGAAATAAGTTACAGGGACTATTAGTTGTTCTTGTTCCTGTCATAGTGGCCAGAATGCTGGTCTGTTGCATGCTATCCAGGGTCTTAAATGTTTCTATGCAGGCATTCTCTCATCAGATGATCACCACGATAATCTAATAACAACAAAGAAGTGAAAAAGATCTTGTAGGTCAGTTGGCTGCAAAGATGACTGAACAATCTCTGAGTGTTGAAGGTATGGATCTCTAGCACTCCCAAAATTATTCAACCTTTTGCAAGTTAGCAATTGGTCAAAGGGGGGACTGAAAGACAAAATATTTTTTAAAAAATCAATGGCCAGCTCTTATATAAGTAGAGAACTCTGACCCACAATCTATAGGAATCAGCCCAGGAAATCAACCTATTATCTATGTAATCATACAGTCAGGTTACTATCTATAGCAACCTGTCCATGAAGCCGAACAGTAATTCATAGAGCAATAAACCCCAAATGGCCAGGACTTGATTAATAATTGACAGTTTCCCTAATATTTACCCCACTTCCAATTTAGGACCAATTAAAGAAAGACAAAGATGTACCCCTGAAGAGGAAACTGGTCTTGCAGAACTTGTTATCTAAATGCAGAGGCCATGGAACTGTGAACAATGCACTGTCCTGGGGTGGTGGTGGGGGGGGGGAGGGTTGTTATGCTGGTGTCAGGGCAGATCATTGGATATGGCCTGGGAGCCCCACTGTAAGCCCAGGAAAGGATGCGGAACCATATCTGCAAGACAAAGACCCAAGAAGGTTATAAAAAGTGAAGCCCTCTGTATGTTTCTTCACTCTGATTTGGAAATCATTCCCAGAGACCACTATTGTTAATAAACGGGGTCCCTCCCTTTCTCTAGGAAGCATGCTTGGTATTTCTTTGGTCTTCTGTAACACCCCTAACCAAAATCATAGGGTGTCCTACTTCTAAATAGCCTCTATTTAGCTTCCCCATGATAATAGTCTCTAATCATACCTTAAGCCTCCTGGAATTTTTCCTCCACTATAAAGCATTCTCCCTTCTCTACCTTTGACTCTGACAAAACACAAGAGTGGTAGCTGACTCCTTTGCTATGACCATCTCTGAATAAATAACCTTTGCTTTTCTTTTGTGTGGTCTTTATTTCCAAAGTACTCAATAAATGATTTTTGAATGAATTATCAGTTCTCAATTGGGTGTGAAAGGGCGGGGAGAGACCGATTCCATGTTCCTTTTGTTCCATGTCCTCCACCTCCTGGAGTCAGGTTCCCGCCCTAGAACCTCTCCAAGAGCCCAACCCACACTTTTGAATTAGCCAATAGAAATGCAAGAGGAAAGTAAGCCGTGCCCTGCCCCCATGTGCAACCTGACCCGACCAATCAGTGGAGGCCACACTACCTCACCCCTCCTACCTCTCCCAGGCCCCCTATAAATCATCGCGTTTGGGTTCTGGGGCTCTCTCTCTCTCCACCTCGCCGCTGCGCCGGTGTGTGTGTGGGGGACTGAGCTCGAGCTAGCTCGATTAAAGGCTCTTTGCTTTTGCATTGGACTCGGCTCCCTGGTGGTCTTTGGGGATCACGAAATCTGGGCATAACAGGTGCTGCAAGTTGGCAGTAGTTTTTTTTTTTTCCATTGATTTTGGAGGATTCTCTGAAGGAGTAACATTTAGAGGCAGCATGGTATTATATTTTAGAAGTTTTTGTTTTAAAGGAGCAGAAGTCAGAGTTTTATTCCTATTTCTGCCCATGGCATGTCTTTATTTTTGGTCTGTAGGCATTTCCTTCTGCAGCCTTTGGCTTTATTATAAGTGCAATGAGAACATTAGAACGGGTGATCTTAAAGGAGATTTTATGTCTGGAGGGTCTCAACTGCAAGAGTTCCTCTCCCTTGATTTCTGGATTTAAGGCTCCCCTCTCGCTCTCTCACACCCAGATGTATTTTTGTATTTTACCTGAATGCATTCCTAATATAACCAGATAAGTCTGGAATTAATACATTTTAAATCCACAGTTACTGCCAATTAACATTTAGAAATCATCTCACTATGTAGAGGTTTAATTAATTTATTTGACCTCAAATGCCCCTTTCAATCATACCTCATGGTTCATCAATACTGTTGAAACAGGAATTTTAGGGGTAAAATAGGACAGGTTTAGGAAATTTTAGAAATTTGGGGAATTAAGGGGACCTGGAGGAAGCACAGGGCTGCAGAGCAGCAGAAGGTATATTTTCATGGAGCTGGAAAGCTGCAACAGCTACATTTCCATAGAATGAGGAAGCTGGGAACAGCAAAGGGTCTATATTTACAAAATAAAGGGAAAGAAGCCCTTCATTCAGAAGGAGAGGAAGAAAGCCCAGAGGGAGTAGGAAAACAATAGGAAGGAGTGGGGGGAAGGGGAGAACCTCACATGTCCCATGTGAGGTTTGACCTTGGAGTTCAGGAGTTACTATAGTAACCAATCTAAGGGAATAGTGATCAATCAGAGGGGATATCAAGGCACCAGGATCTGCAGCCATAGGGAAAAGGAACTCAGGGGGACCCTTTTCCCCCTCCCTACATGGGAGTCAGTTCTGTGGGATTCTTTCCCTCTCCCCACATGGGAGTCTGTACTTGTTCCTCAATAAATCTCCACCTTTGCTATACCACTTTCTGTTCGTGGATTCATTCTTCGATTGCCTGTGGACAGAATCCAGGTTCCAGTCCAAAAATTCCATTTCACTGTGAGTGAAGTATGGTAGCAGTCAACTCAGGTAGAAACTGCTGTTTGGCTTCTGTACTTATTTGTTTGCTAAAACAATAGAAAGTTATTTTGATTTTCTGGACTTATGTATGCTATCCCAATACTCCATTGATGATGGTTTGAATATCCCATTGATTGTGATCTCACTGGTCATCGAAGCACATTCTTCTGGGAACCAGGACAGCTCAATTATCCTAAATTGTCTCAGTAGCTACAGATAACGAGTTTCCGTTGACTCAGTGGTCCCGGAATCTGGACAGCACAATTATTCTAAATTTCCCCGATGGTCCCAGATAATGTGTTTCTGTTGATTCAGTGATTCATAGATACTTTAGATAACTAACTTGGTCAATTTCGCTTCTGTAAATGCTTTGTACGAAACAGGTTCCTCATTCCAGACACAAAGATGTAATCCATACCTTTGTGATATTCTGCCAATATAAGCCAGATGTGGCAAGCTGTTCGGGGCTGCGAGATTTGGAGTGCTGAATTGCTCCCTCATATGCTGCCGGCTTTTAATAAATGACTCCATAATTCGACTTCTTGAGGAGTCTTTTGTAAGATGGGGGTACACTACAACATGAGGATTGTTATCAAAAGGTAATTTGCCTTATGAATGTGTTTCATTTGTTTGTTCTCTTTTCCTTGAGAACTCGAAACAAACAGATTGTTCTTTTACTGATTCCTTAATCTCCTGCCAAAGAGCTTTGATTTGCCAAAATTCTAGCCTCTGAACTTGGGCTAGATGTATCATCATCATTTTTGAAGTTCTAAATTACAGGAATCTAAGCCAGAGTACAGTGGGCAGAAGGTGAGTGTAACTTAGGCCAGTGTTTTTTAGAGATCATGGGCTGGTGATCCAGGAGAATGTGTGCTGTAGTATAAATAGCACCAGGCCAGAGGCTAAAACTCTTGAGCTGGAGTTTTGTCTGTGCTACTCCTTGGCTGGCTGACCTTGAACAAATCAGTTCATACCTCTGCGTTGCAGTGTTCTCACCAATAAAATGAGGTGCAGAATGGCTTATAATAATGAACCTTCTTGCTTCACAGCATTTCTTGAAGCTGAAATAACATAATATAATCCCTAGAATATATTATCATTTGCAGTGTTTGGTGGTAATTTCATTATTATTTTAAAACAAAAAGAGTAAATTAGATTATTTCCACTATCCTAATGGTAGGTTCACAATTACTAGATGAAACCATTCAGTTGACACAAAATTAGACATTTCAGAAAACCAGAAGACCTGATCTAACAAAAACTAAGATACAGAATAAAGCCCACACCAAATTGGTTGCAAGACTTTTTATCCTTCACAAACTTCAGATGAAGCATTAGCCAGCATTTATGACAGCCTGTTATGTTCTAGACATGAAGCCCATCATGACTTTACATGTGTAAAACAAAGATTAAAAATATCTAAATGAGGAAAAGTGAATGAAATCTAAAAGCAGCTAAAAAAAAAAAAGATTGTGATCAATATCCACAGGTTGCAGGATTTTTATATTAATAATAGTCACTGTGGACTTAAGAGGAAGAGAACCTATTTAAAGACACATAATAGAAGCCATTAGGAAGGACTAAGAATGGGTTTAACTTTAACACCACTTAGAGATAGGTAAATACTCACTAGAGACAATAAATGTATGAATTCCATAATTAGAATAAGTTTGTGTGTCATGAGTATCTCTGATATTTTTTTAGCAACCAATATGCAATCATAATCAAGTGTAATTTAATTGAAATTTAGAGTTGAGGAACTTCAAAACCTTGCTTGAATAAGCAGTAAGATCCAAATCACAAAGTTGAGTGATTGAATGATAATGAAGTGGAAATAGAAAAAAAAAATAATGAGGGAATATATTTGATATTATGTTCAACTTTATATATTTTTGTAATTAGAGAAAACTCAATTTTCTTCAAAGATAATATTTTTGGATTTTTTTTTTGTTTTCAGCTTTTATTGCTTTTTAAATTTTTGTTGCATTATTGGCTATGTTAGAGAAAGTAGCAATTAGCTTAAATTAACTAACATTTATTTTGGTACTTTTATGTTGTTTTATTAGCTCTTTACTCCAGTTCAATAAGTCATGATTAATTATGCCTTTATCTTGTAATCTAAAAATTCTCAAGGTATTATATATTTTCTAATCCATATGGTTTACATTTGAAACCAATTTTCTCATAACACATGACTTGGAGAATTTTTTGAGATTCCCTGAATCCCTAAATGAAGTTTAACTTATGTGTCATGAAAGCATAATAATTTGTTCCAAAAAGGAATGATTAGAAATAATTTCTTATACTGACTTCTGCAAAAGACATAGGAAAAAATAAGAAGGAAATAAACTCCCAGAACATAGTTATTTTGTGTCTACATTTTCTCTTATCTATAACTAACAAAACTTTAACTAGATATGAACAATAAACTTTCAGAAGGCCTACCGATTTATTCAAATTATATCAGGAACAAAGGCACAGTTCTCTTTACTGTTCTCATTGTAAATACACATCTTAGTTGCAAAAAAGGAACACCTAAAAGCATCAAAAATAAAATAGCCTCCTTTCCAGGATGAA
The DNA here is from genome assembly GCF_963455305.1 of Plecotus auritus. Classification (NCBI taxonomy): domain Eukaryota; kingdom Metazoa; phylum Chordata; class Mammalia; order Chiroptera; family Vespertilionidae; genus Plecotus; species Plecotus auritus. The sequence goes on from NC_137782.1 coordinate 122,067,484, forward strand.
ACTTAACTTTTCTGGAATTCAAATAACACATATGGCTGGTCAACTTTAAGGAAAAAAAAAAACACAAAAAAAAAACTTTCCCATAGCAGGCATCCAAATTACTTTAGGGTATTTTTAAACACTCATTGAATTCAGAAATTTTTTTCATTTTTCATTTTTGTGGTTATAGTTTAAAAAATAATGATAAAATAAATTTTCCATAAATTTGTTTGGTGTGTGAAAATAAATTCAAAGCCCAACTTAGAACTCATGTGAAATAATAAACAGAACCTCTCAGGTTTCTACATCCTAAAAGACTGTGCATCAATTCATTGTAAATAGACTAAATATAAGAGTCCTCATCAAAGGGGAGGATGCTCAAATGAATTAATGCCATTTGTCATCCATTTCTAAGAGCATTTGTTTGCTTTTATAAAATTGATATCAGCCTGCTTTAAATACGTTTTTCATAACAGACAACTTTTCTGGCATCAAATGAAATCTCTTCACCTCTCTGTAGCCACCAAGTGGGTTGTAGATTAAAAATTATCTGAACTGACCATGTCTGAACATAGAGATGTCTGTTGCATGTAAACCGCTTCTGGGTCTGCCATCTCTCCTAAACATCCACATGAGAGTCCCTCATATGGTAAAGTTGTCTTTGATTTTAGGCATACCACAGTCTGTTCATTGTCAGAGCCTTGTCACAGAAAGATGAATTCTCCCTCATTTTCTAGTCATCTGATTGAAACCTACAATTTCATTTAGGTATCAATTTCTAGATTTCAAATAAATCTTTCCTTCTTTATTCTTAAAATCAGTGATTTAACAGTATTTCTACCCTGATAAAAAATTTAGACAATTTCTTGATTTATAAAGTTATAAATTAAATATGTTGTGTTTCGCTTAAGACTTGATTTTAATTTTTGATCCATTAGTCTAATTCTAGCCCTAACCCTCATTCCACTGGCATGCATATTACTCTTCCTGGGGTATATCCCACTGAGTTTTTCTTATACATTTGGCCAAAAATGAAGGGACATTGCTTCTTTTTGGAAGAGAGGCAGCTGCTAATACCAAAGACTTAGGAAACCATAAAATCACTTTTTATTTGATACATATTTTATTTTCTCCTCTATATCATCCTGTAAATTGGGTTGAGAGTAGATAGAATATGAAACTTGTTAGATGGAATATGAATATTATGCCAATAACTGTGAAATGGAAAGAGCAGGGTAGGACATTGATCAATATGTAGCGCCAGCAAAAGTCACCTGGGTTTCAAGCCTGAGTTCTTTCCCATCCATCTGATCACCCAGAGTCAGTAATTTAATGTTTTTGTCCTGAGTTCATATTAAATTAAATGAGATAAAATAATGCTAGAGCATAATAAATACACAATAATCTTTACACTATCACAGATATACTTTATTTATTTACTCATGCATTACTCAGTGAATAAATAGATATTCTCACCAAAATTACCATAAAACCACTTTAGTGGGTCAGTGTTCAAGCATCACATCATCAATGATGTGAACATTAAACAGAGGCCAATATTTTAAAAATGGATCCGAATCTGACCAAGTTCATTTTCATTGAACTCTCAATTTACAGGAAATACAGAGGGCAGAAGGACTTTTGAACTCTACCGTGGGGAGAGGAGATCATTAGCATCAAACTGTGAACATGTTTACAAGACAACCCACTTTACTCTAAAATAAATTACAAAGAGAGAGAAGAAGGAGGGGTGGGGAAGAGAAGGAAGAGAGAGAGAAAGAGAGAGATGAATGCTCTATTCATAGCCCTTCTGGAGGAATGTGTCACCTAGAGATGAGCTTTATCCAGCAAAGTAATAACTGAAAACTTCAGCAAATGGACTAAGTAAGCTTTTGAAAATATAAAATGTACATTTAACACTTAAAGAAAGGTGCAAAAGTACAAATGTTATGCGTTGTAACAAAGAAATAATGTAAGTAAAAAATGCAAGGGCAAAGGGAGTTGACCAAAGGAAAACAGAGTAAGTTCATTCTATTGAAAATGGGTGTTAAAGAATACTGATAAAAATTGATAAGTCAGCCCAGCCAGCGTGGCTCAGTGGTTGAACCTCGATCTATGAACAGAAGGTCACGGTATGATCCCAGGTCAAGGCATATGCCCAGGTTATGGGCTTGATCCCCAGGGTGAGGCATGGAGGAGGCAGCTGATCAATGATTCTCTCTCATCATTGATGTTTTTATCTCTTTATCCCTTTCCCTTCCTCTCTGAAATCAATAAAAAATATTTTTTAGAAATTGGTAAGTCAGACAGTAAAAGGTTAAATAAAAAAACTGGGGTCTGAGGTAATTTAAAAATGTAAGTGTAAAAAATAAATATATATATTTGTATTTTCATATATTTACTCATAATTTCATATACATATATGAAATAATATGCATCTTAATAGAAAAAGCCCCAGTTAAATAAGAAATATAAACTCAAATTTCATATATTTCAAAAAACATAATGATAACAAAATTATTGCATATTAGAATCTATGCATTATATTTAAAGTATTAATTAACATGAAACACTTTTATTATAATAAATAAAAGAATGAAAATAGAGTATTTAAATTTCCAGTACAGAAAACTAATAAAATAACAACAAAGTAAATTAAAAGACTATCCACAAAGAGAAATGTAAGAGGAAAGCAGAAATTAATGAGGTATACATACAAAGAGTTTAGAATGTTAATTAAAATTTTATTTTCTATGAAAAAATAATACATAATCTATTAGCTACTCTGATGAAATAAAGAGAAGGAGGTATACATACAGATGATAAGAAATGACAAAGAGGAAACAACAACAGAAACAAGAGATTTTTAAAAGTCATGAAAGACAAATTGACAGACAATCCCAGAAAATTTCACCATTATTTATAAAACCTTCAAAGACTAGATTTATGCCAATGCTGTGTAAATTATTCCAGGGCACTGAAAAGGAAAACAATGAATATAGGAATGAAAATGTAGATATTAATGAAATCAGCTATTTGCCATAAAATGGGTAGAAACGGGGTAGAAAAAAAGGGGGAATGAGAATTGTGTAATAGGAATGAGGAGAAAGTGACATTTCTCTGAATAAGCCTTTTGTATAGCTCTGACTCTAAGAATCATGGTGATTTTTCCCTCAATCAAAACATAATCAATTAAAATCAATCATTATGTGTAGAAACCTAAAGCAGAATTTACACTGTAACACATGGACTTAACTATATGACTAATCTAGCTACATTGAAGGGAATGGGTGAGGAAAGAACTAAAGTAACTTGGAAAATGTGATTTGATGTTATAGGAATAAAAACACAATAAGCTGTAACAAACTCTGTGCACCAGTTAGTAAATTTGCTTCTCCAAGGAGAATTATATAGCAATTCTGAAGCTAATTTAGATGTTTTGTAAGACTGAAAAAATAAGAACATCTGTAATGAGAGCTATTTCTCACATTTGGACAAAAGTAGGTACAAATAAGGGAATGGAGAATGCTAAATTACACCTGTGATTTCAATTGGAATCACAGTTATTGGAATGAACTCATGGTTTTAATATATGCATAAATAGATAGAGATATGTTTATGTGTTATATAATACACACACACACACACACACACACACACACACACACACACACACACAGGCCCGGTGCATGAAATTCATGCATGGGGGTGTGTGTCCCTCAGCCCAGCCTGCACCCTCTCCAATCTGGGACCCATTGAGGGATGTCTGACTGCCTGTTTAGGCCCGATCCTAGTAGGCTTGGGCCTAAACGGGCAGTCAGATATCCCTCTCACAATCCAGGACTGCTGGCTCCCAAATGCTTGCCTGCCTGCCTTCCTGATTGCCCCTAACCCTGTGGTCTGCAAACTGCAGCTCGCGAGCCACATGGGCTCTTTGGCCCCTTGAGTGTGGCTCTTCCACAAAATACCATGGCCTGGGTGAGTCTATTTTGAAGAAGTGGCATTAGAAGAAGTTTAAGTTTAAAAAATTTGGCTCTCGAAATTTCAATAGTTGTACTGTTGATATTTGGCTCTGTTGACTAATGAGTTTGCCTACCACTGACCTAACCCCTTCTGCCTGCCAGCCTGATCACTCCCTAACCACTTCCCTGCCAGCCTGATTGATGCCTAACTGATCCCCTGCCAGCCTGTTTGCCCTTAACTGACCTCCCCTGCAGGCCTGGTCACCTCTAACTGCCCTCTCCTGCAGGCCTGGTCACCCCTAACTGCCCTTCCCTGAAGGCCTGGGTCCCCCCCAACTTCCCTTCTCTGCTGGCCTGGTCACCCCTAACTGCCCTCTCCTGCAGGCTTGATTGTCCCCAACTTCCCTCCCTTGCAAGCCTGGTCCCTCCCAACTGCCCTCCCCTGCTGGCCGTCTTGTGGTGGCCATCTTTTGTCCACATCGGGGCAGCCATCTGTGTGTTGGAGTGATAGTCAATTTGCATATTACTCTTTTATTAGATAGGATAGAGGCCTGATGCATGAGTGGGGGCCAGCTGGTTTGCCCTGAAGGGTGTCCCAGATCAGGATGGGGGTTCCCTTGGGGCATGGGGTGTCTTGGGCGAGGGTCCTGTGGTGGTTTGCAGGCCATCCATGTCCCCTAGCGACCTAAGCAGATATTTATTTATTGGCATCTGGGATTTATCTATCTTCTATAATTGAAACTTTGTAGCCTTGAGCGGAGGAGGCCAAGGCAGGCCAAGGCTGCAGGAGCTTGGCTTCCTCTGTCGCCAGGGGCAACTCAAGCCTCCTGCTCTCTCCAGCTCCATGGCTGCTGCCATTTTCATTGGGATTTATTTATCTTCTATAATTGAAACTCTGTAGCCTTGAGTGGAGGCCTGGGCCTGCCAGGGTATGTGGAAAGCTTGGCTTCCTCCATTGCTGGGGAAACCCAAGCCTCCTGCCCACTCCATGGCTGCAGCCATCTTGGTTGGGTTAATTTGCATAATCACTCCTGATTGGCTAGTGGGCGTGGCTTGTGGGTGTTGTGGAGTGATGGTTAATTTGCATATTATGCTTTTATTAGATAGGATATTTACACAGATGGAAGTCTGCAGTGCTAAATGGCCATAGCTAGAAAAATGTGTTAATTAAATAATTAATGATGTAATGATGTATTGCCCTAAAATCCCCAAAGTAAAATAAATTTCCACTAGTCAATACTGATATAAATAATTAAATTCAATAATTTAATAAAGGATAAGAGGAAGCTATTCTTTATAGAAGAGTCCCAATTAATAAAATAATAAAAATATATAAATTCTGCAATTAAGTACATAACAGTTGATAATTTTTGCAGGCAAGATTCATATCTATTAATGAATAAAAAGCATAGTGGATGAAAGTTCATGGAGAAAGAAAGGACTCACATAGTCTCAAAGTATATGTCCTATAATACTGGTTAATTAAAAAGAGAAAAGCAGTAATTTTACAGTGTGGGAATCAGGCAGACATCAACTAAAGAGATGAAAGTTAACATCACCAGTAATAAGACATATCAGCATCCTCTTCTCCTGATCTGATCCTGAGCCCTTGAACATGGATTATTACTTAAAAATAGAATAAAAGTGAGGGGGGAACATAAAAGAACCATTTGACAGAACCATAATCCAGTGGAAAATCTAAGCATGACAGAATTTGACAGATCTAATAGGGGATTGGAATAACACAACTACTTGATTATATGTAACATATGCATTTGTGCACCCTCCCTCTGTCTCAGTACCAAGAGCTTATAGGTTTTGTTTATATTCAAATACACACATACACACACACATACACACACACACACACACACACACACACACACACACACACACACACACACGCGCGCGCGCGCGCGCGCGCGCGCGCGCATGCCCGAAAAGGAGTTCGATTGAGTGGAATTAGTGGTTTTGAGACGAAATCTGTTCAAGAACAGAAGAGCCAGGAGAGGAGTGGGGCTGTAGAAGGAAAGGAAAGAAGAAATGCTACATAAAAGAATACCTAAATAGAAAATTCAGGAAAATAAATATCAAATGCAAAGTTATAAATTATCTCACTCTGCAGTATGTGATAAAAATTCTCCCCCTATCCTCCCACAAAATCTACAAACTCATCAGGAAACTTCCATGTCTCACTAATACTCTTATATAAATAGTTTTAAATAATGTACAAGAGACAATTTGGCCTATCACATCAGATAATAGATTCCCTGCAAATTCCAGAAGTCTAGAAGAGGAATGGAGTTTCTTCCAGGGGTCCTCAAATTTTTTAAACAGGGGGCCAGTTCACTGTCCCTCAGACCATTGGAGGGCTGGACTATAGTTTAAAAAAAACTATTAACAAATTCCTATGCGCACTGCGGGCCCGGGACGAGTCGGCTTCTAAGCAGGACAGGCAGCGGCACCCGGTGGGCCGGATAAATGTCCTCGGCGGGCCGCATGTGGCCCGCAGGCCGTAGTTTGAGGACCCCTGCTTTAGACCATAGAATTTAGATCTCAAACATCCTTACCTATATCCTATGAGACAGAGTGATACAGATGGCCTCCTTTTCTACACATAGTTAAAAGTTTACATATATGAATACATGCTTGCACTTATGTGTGCATATGATTGCTATGTGTGAGTGTTTATATGCATAAATGAATCTATGGTTATTAAACATTAACATCAGAATGGAGAGAAAAGTACTCTTAGCAAATATCTACTGAATTTCTAAAAATCAATGAAGACCACCCAAATGAAATTAAGCAAAAATTATTTTTTCAGAGCTTGATATAACAAGGAAGTCAGCGCCATTTGTGAATGGCAGAGATTCAAAGTCAGGCAGAGAACAGGGAAAGCCTTACAGTGGAAAAAAAGCAAAGGCTTCAGGTAAATATATTGTGGTTGGAGGCTTTTGGCATGGGGAAGCTAGAGGTGGGCTAACCAACAGTGGGGTATATATACTCTGTGATGGTTTAGGGGAGTATTTTTAGCTTTTCAGTTTGGTCCTTGCTGGAAGTGAATGAGGGAGGACAAAATTATGGAACTGTCAGTTATTAATGAATTCATCTTTTTTGAGTGATTGCTACAGAGTTTGTGGTTTGACTTCTTGGTCTGGTTGATACAAAGGTTGTTGGTCAGAGTTCTTTTTTTTAATGTAACATATCATTCTATATTTAATCTCTCAAATCATTACAAAAATTGTCATGTATTAAGAACAATAATATTTCTATACTAGAGGCCTAATGCATGAAATTCATGAAAAGGGCTTGGCCCCCACTGTTGCGACTTTGTCTGGAAGATTGTCTGGAAGGATGTCGGGTCTAATTAGCATATTACACTTTTTATTATTATAGATACTACTGATTGTTTTTAATCAAGTTTTAAATCTAAGGCAAAGTTTAAAGGTGGTCAAATGAAGTAGATAACATTTATCTAATTTGATTTTTGTTTACACAAATGCAAATAGATAATTTGATAGATAGCTATTCCTTTGCTAAGCCTAAAATAAAGATTATTAATATAGTTATACATAGTTTTCAATGCAATCACATCATTGCTTAAAATTAGAAGACACAATTTAACACCTAAACTTGTTTTATTGACATTATGATTATTTTCTGACTTTGTTTTGTTTTTCCTGTCCGTAAATTTGTCTTCTGGTTAAATAAATTGACCTCATTTGTTATTAAATATATTTAGTAGGTTAAAAACATTGACTAAACAATATTTCTCCTTTCTTTAATACCTGAATAAATATTTGCAGTTTGGCACTTACGTATTTCAAGTAATTATCTTCAGTTTAAATCTATGCTATATCAGTTCTAAGGAAGAATTCTTAAAGCTTCAATATTACTTCAAAATACTATGACTTTGCAAGATATTACCAAGCACCCTTTTATCCCCCCAAATAAAATGTTTCTGCTTAGTTCTCATTCTTTCATTTTAAATTGTTTTCTACTGCTTTTTGTCCCTTTGAGTAAAAAATCCATAACCTGATTCCAAAATGAGTTTGACATGCTTGCAAGTGCTGGAAGTACTGCAGGATTTTAAAATCAAACACATTGCAAAGACCATGGCTCACAGTATGGTGGCGTTTGACTTTCACAGACTAAAATGAAATGAAGGATTTATCAGCTGTTAAAGTGATCCAGCTCTGCTGCCAATGCAAACCAAAATCAGTTTTTTCAGCATGCCTTTTTTCTTGCTTTGATATAGACAAGCATATTTTTACACAGGAGAAAGCACATCAATACATTCTCATCCGAGTTCAGTTACAAACTAACTGTGGGACCCTCAGTTTTCTGACAAAGCTACAATTGTGTTTCACTGAAATAGAACCCCTATTTTTTAAAGTGCATGTATATTTTATATCCAGCGATTGTCAAATAGGACATAAAAGCAAGGCTTAGCCACATGCCCTATATAAAACACATGGTTTTAAATGCAAAGACAAATTTTATGGGTACATCATATTTTATGTTAAAAATTTATAAGAGAAAAAATAAAAACTGATAGGTATACTTGCAAATTGACTGCATTGAGTTCAATACAAAGGTACATATACATATGTATACACACACACACACACACACACACACACACACACTAGAGCAGGGGTGGGCAAACTTTTTGACTCGAGGGCCACAATGGGTTCTTAAACTGGACCGGAGGGCAGGAACAAAAGCATGGTTGGAGTGTTTGTGTGAACTAATATAAATTCAAAGTAAAGGAGCGGAGGGGTGAGCAAGAGAACCCTCTGCTCTTTCGGCTCCGCTGGCCAGATAGAACAGCAGAACGGGCCGGATCTGGCCCGTGGGCCGTAGTTTGCCCATAGCTGCACTAGAGGCCTGGTGCACAGACTCGTGCACCAGTGGGGTCCCTCAGCATCGCCTGTGGGGATTGGGCTGAAACCAATGCTGCCTGCTGCTCCCACTCATCCTGGCCCCACTGCGCCTGCCTCAGGCTCATGCCCAGTCAGTTCAGATCGAGAGAGGCTCACGCAGCCCAGAGGCACTCACCAGCCCTGAGCTCTGCCTCTGGTACCGTCTGTCAGCTGAGCAGCGCTCCCACTGTGGGAGCACACTGACCACCAGGGGGCAGCTCCTGTGTTGAGCGTCGGCCCCCTGGTGGTCAGTGCGCATCATAGCAACCAGTCAACCGGTCATGGTCATTCAGTCGTTTGGTCATTCGGTCACTTAAGCTTTTATATATATAGGTAAACATATATACATACACAGTTGGTCTTTGAAGAGGTTGGGAATTAAGGGTATCAGCCTCCATGTGTGGAAAATTCATATATAACTTCTGACCCCCCCAAAAAAAAATGAAATCTCATAATCTTGTCAACATGCATACCATAATCATTTATGTTAATATGTGTTTTTCCAATAATCAGTCTTTGTATATTAGGACTGTCCTGGTGGCCTTATGTCACATGAGGAAAGCTCAACACCACTCCAGGCCTGGGACCTGATCAAGCAGGACTTAGAAGCACCTTGCATAACAGTTTAAGAAAACAGTTCCATTGTTTGCCCATGTTTCCGTTACAATAAAAAAACAAGGCCCTTTTTGAATCTTGAAGACCATTATTACATCACTAGCCATATTCAAATTTTAAGTCATATTTGCTGTACGTCTGAATTTGGCTCTATTTTTGACATCTGAGCTTTAGACTTTTCCTTAAAAACCCAGAATTTATTCTTGAATCCTGGATTAAACAACTTTATACGTAGCTTATTCTCACTGACTGGTTTTGCCTTTACATTGTGCCCAATAATACCAGTTTCAATAAAATTGACTCTCTTTTCTAATGGTTATTCTTCCCAGCAGCTGGGTTGCACCTCTGCAACTCAGTCCATTGGCTAGAAACTCACAACATGGTGACAAGCTTTCCTGACACACACGTGCTTACCCATATTTATATTTTTCCTTTGATTGGCTTATTTTTGTATTAAGAAAACTGCAGTATCACTGATCAAAACCTCCTACATGCCCACTACTTTCTTGGATCAGCAAGGTATTGGCAGTGTTTTAATTGTTACATTTATCATCTTTTGAGAAAATTGCCATTTAGTCTCCACCTCTAGGACTTACCTCTCCATTCATGTGTATCTTTTTAAGTCTTTGTACTTTTGACTCTGCTGTTCCCACAGGAGCTAAACCCTAAATGAGTCTCCTTTGTGTCCTAAGATATGAAAATGGGTGGACGAGAAAAGTGTTACATTAGCACAAGTGTCTTTTTATAAAATAATAGACAGTCATATAAGTTGAATATGTATTTTGAATTTCTTTCCAGGAGAATAATTGTTCTTGGAGTATCTATCATCTGTTACTTGCTATGACATCGCTAGTATTTTACTTTCTTTTTTACAACCCAGCTATATAGTTATACTATACTTGATTTTTATATGATGAAATAAAGTTGTAGAAAGATGAAGTCTCCTGCCTTATAAATGAGGAAGCCAGGATTTGAAAGCTAGTCATCTCTTTCCTCTGTGACGTTGCCTCTAAGTAGACAGAATAAACGGTCTCTCTCTCCCTCAACACCTCCAAGCAAATATATCTGACTTCTTCAACTTAAATGATCTTAGTTTTCCATCATTTCCCTATCAATCATGCTGTGTCATCCTATATAATAAAAGCTTAATATGCAATGACTGGTGGAACGACCATCACTAAGATATGCACTGACCACCAGGGGGCAGATGTTCAACACAGGAGCTGCCCCCAGCCCGCAGGCCCCAGGCCAGCCAGGACGGGTGCCAGCGGGCCCCCCTCCATTGGCCCAGCCAGTTGCCCCGCAGAGGGAGGTGACTGGCGGCAGAGGCGGGGGTGGGGCCAGCGAGTGGGCGGCGCCAGGCTGGCCAAGGCGGGTGCCAGTGGGGGCTCCCGATCGCCTTGCTGGTAGCTCCACAGATCAGCCCTGATTGCCGGCCAGGTCTAAGGACCCTACCCATGCATGAGTTTCATGCATTGAGCCTCTAGTCTAATATAATATTTAATAAGATATTGCCTTGGGTTGGTTACAGTTTCACATCTATATAATACATATGAAAGCCTAAATGACCGAAACACCAAACAACTAAACAATTGGTCGACCGGTCTCTATGGCATGCACTGACCACCAAGGGGCAGATGCTCAACACAGGAATTGCCCCCTGGTGGTCAGTGTGCTCTCCCAGCGGAAGCACTGCTCAGCTGAGTGACGGGTGCCAGACACCAGGCTCACAGCTGGTGAGTGCAGCTGCGGCAGCACAAGCCTTTCCCGCCTACGTGGTAGTGCTACTGAGTGGTGGCAGCAGCAGGTGCAGTGGAGCCAGGATGAGCGGGAGCGGCAGGCAGGAGTGGCCCCCACTGGTGCACGAATCTGTGTACTGGGCCTCTAGTGTATATGTAATTTCTGTGTTTTTTTCTAAATATGTTTTTATTCATTTTAGAGAGAGGAAGGGAGAGGGAGAGAGAGACAGAAATATCTATGATTATAGAGTATCATCAATTGGCTGCCTCCTGCATGCCCCCTACTGGGGATCAAGCCCACAACCCAGGCTTATGCCCTGTCCTGGAATCGGGAATCAAACTCTGATGTCCTGTTTCATAGGTCAACGCTCAGTCACTGAACCATACTGGCTGGGCTATATATAATTTCTACACAATTTTATTGTAAGTTCTGTGAGAACTTACAATATGATTTTACTACTTTTGTATTTTATGTGGCAACTACGGTAGTACAATGCAAATACATCCAGTAAATTCCTGCTGGACTAAATGTTGTAAAATAAATGTGGCTGAGTTCTTTGGCGGAAAATCTCTATGCAAATCAAAACACTTTTATAAATATTTAGTACCTGTTTTTGATGTGAATTGAATGTCAGGTACTTCTTGTACTTCTTGATAATTGTAGTACAAAGGCAGACAACATAATTTCTTTCTCTCTGTTAATGGGCTAAACGGTAAATTCAATTTATAGAGAATTCTTGATTTATTTCAAACTTTTCCATTTGCACTCATTAAAAAAATATATATGTCTAATAGAGCAAGCAACTGCAATAATCACAATAATAAATAAAGCAATGACAAAGCCTATTCAAATTGAATTCTTAATTGTAGTTTTTTCCCCCTAAAATCAAATGGTGCATCAAGCTTCTACTACAATAGCTTATCCACAGATTATACAATAAATTATTCAGGAAAATTTACAAATGGGTTAAATACATTTCAAAATTTTAAAACTTTATAGGTGAATTTTTTTTCATAATAGTCACTTTACTCTTCAAAAAAGCAAGCCTCTAATGTAATTTTTATATTATCATTTTCATAATGATGGATGAAAATATGCACTCGATGAAATATAGAAAAAAATATGCTTCATCATACTTTCAGTTGTATGATCTAGGATCAGTTGAGGTATCAGTGACTGTTAAAAATAAAAATATATATAAAATATTCACAAAAATCAATAGAAAGTTGCATAATGTACATATATTAATTTTAAAACACTGGTTTGACATAATCCTGGATCTATGTACTCATGGTAATGGTACTAGTAATCTCAGATGAATGTACATAAACTAGCCAACTTTGAGAAAATCAAGAACCTGTTCTCAAATCTTTATAACTATCCAGTCTTGCTTTGTTGACATTGCTAGAGAGTCAGAAGAGTTAATGGAAACTTAACATTCCTTGTAACATGAGCTATGGGTAATGGAAAAGACAAAACAACAAAATGCTTTGGCTAATTTCTTAGTTAAATTTAATAAATCAGGAAGCAGTCTTTAATCGCCTAAGGGATGCTCCAGTTTTACTGCCTGTTCTTTGGTTTTAACTTTGATTGTAATTAAAATTTTGATGTCATTTTCAATTTAAATCACCAGAAATAGGTGTTGATTCAAGATCACCAGGCTTTTGCCCCATCAGCCATTAGTAATTAGAAATATTTGACTGGTTATTGTTCTCCCTACATTCCTTTTGAATATATACTGACAGGTGTTATTCAGAGGATAACCACTTTCCCCTTGGTCTTAGGAATTTGTGAATCAACCCAATTAGAGAGCTTGTTAATGTGTGAAATGAGTTTGACAGATTTGAACTAAGCAACTGCAAATACTGCTGTTTTCTTCACAGGATCAGCATTATTTTCTACATACTTTTTTTCTGGTGATGGTGATGGGACTTTAAAAAGAGAATCATGTTTGACTAAAGACCCAGAGAATAAGATAGGCCAATTTTCCATTCAACATGAAAATTATTCCTAGGGACAGAATAGAGATTCTCAAAAAAAAAAAAAAAATAGAAAAGAATTTCAAACCCTTAATTATACAATATTTACTTCCTGATCAAAATTTTTCATAAATTCTCATCACTTTTACAAAGAAATAAAACTCTGGTCCTTTGCAGAAACTTTAATATACATGACCCTACATTATCTGGACCCTGGTTTATTTTTTGATATCTTTTCCTACCCATTCTTCACCTTTTTAACTCAGTTTTAGCCACATTGACTTTCTTGACAATCCTTGAATAAAGTAAGCACATTCCAGCCTTTGTTTCCTCTTTCTATTAGCATATATTCTCTGCTGTCATATATCCCCATATACTCTCATGGCCAGCTTCTGAATGACCTGCTCTTTGGAAGACATCATCAGCAACACCAATAACAAATGGAGAAATACTTCCTGTCAACACACATAGTACCATTGTGAGCCATCCTTGACTTGGGCCAGTTTCCTTGAATGACCTTCCAGAATATCACACCATCTAATATTGTCTTATTCTTTCTATTTTCTTTCTGCTTTGTTTTCTTTTTCTTTTTAACAGTTATCATTATTAATGACAAATAACCACAACACATGCCCACATACACACACACACACTCACCCACATGCATGCCCACATTTATTTTAGATGACCTCTCCTAGAATGGCACTTGAGCATAGATACTTTCCAATGAATACCTAATGTAATCAAGAAATAAGTCTTTAATTATAAGACATGGGGGATTTGTTCCTGTTTGTTTACCAGTACATATAAAGCCTTTCCTAAGTCCCATTTCATTTTATTCAATACGAAACATTAATGGTCACAGTACAGTTTATTAAAATGTATGTCCTTTCTGACTGCTTTACAATACCAGTTCTGAAGAAAACCCAGTCCTCAGATCTATGAGCATTTGGATGTATAATCTCCTCTGACCTTAAGCAATGCCTAGGATGTAATGATCCTCACTGTAGCAAAAGACAACTTAGTGCAGCATTACTAAATGTATCCTGTAAGTAAGGGAGTAGCCAAGATTAAAACCAAATAGTTTATTAAGGTCAAGATTCAAAACACTGTGCTCTTATTTCTACATTATACTTCAGCAAACATATGAGTCTGCAGGTTTAGTAAAGAGTTGGAAAATTTTATGATAAAATGGACAAAACTTACTTGGTGTGGGAGTCATTGTATCTTGAAAGCAGGATAATGAAGTCGAAAAACTACAAATGAAGGTGAACTGAGAGGTTTCTCAATGCTTTCTGTCACAGGGTAGGTTAGGGTCAGATGGACGTATTCTATATCTAAGTTGTTTGCTTCTGCCTCTGTTTTCTTTAAAATATATTTTTAGTGATTTCAGAGAGAGGAAGGGAGAGGGAAAGAGAGATAGAATCATCAATGATGAGAGGGATCATTGATCCACTGCCTCCTGCATGTCACCCACTGGGGATCAAGCCTGCAAACCCAGCATGTGCTCTGAACTGGAATTGACCCAACCAGGAATCTAACCAGTAACCTCTCAGTGCTAGGGTCAATGCTCAACCACTGAGCCACACTGGCTGGGTTAGACCCTATCTATACTAATAAAAGAGTAACATGCTAATTGACTGTACCTTCCTGACGCCCACCAGCCAATCAGGAGTGAGTATGCAAATTAACCCAACAAAAATGGTGGGTTAATTTGCATATGCAGGCGCCAAGCAGCTGGGGTGGGGCAATGATGCAGGCGTTTCCTACCACCCCAGCTGCTCCAGGCCTCTGGGCAGTGTGGGAAGGCAGAAAGACGGCTCCAGCCAGAATGAAGGCGATGCCTGCAGCCAGGGGAAGGAAGGCCCATTCTTGCACAAATCTTTGTGCATCGGTTCTCTAATTTTCAAATAAGATTATATTGATAGGTTTTGAGTAGACTTCAATTTTGGGGTAACATATTTAACCTAGTACTCCTAGAGCAGTGGTTGACAAACTCATTAGTCAATAGAGTGGCAAACTATGGCTCACAAGCCGCAGTTTGCTGACCACTGTCCTAGAGTATCCAGTAATTTGATCAAATTCTAACCTAGGCATTACTATGAAGGTATTACTATAGATGTGATTAATATTTATAATGAGAGGATTTTAAGTAAAGATTACTGTCCGTAATGTGGGCCTCATCCAATCAATTGAGGCCTTATTAAAAAAAGTAGTAAACAATGAGGTTTCCTAGAGAAGAATAAGTTGTGCCTCATTATTGCAGCATCATCAAATTCTGCCAGAGAGAGAGAATGGAAAAGAGGTTGGGAGAGAGAGAGAGAGAGATTAGCCAATAGAACATATAATCAATATATCATATATATTATATACATTATATATGTATATGCATAAGAAAAGCTATATATGTAAATATATATCATCTATCTTCATTGCTTCTATTTTTCTGGAAACCTCTGTCATAGACAAAAAGGAAGAAGTAGGAGAAATTTTAATTTAAGAGAGGAGAGAACAGGATCTTAAATTTAGATCATTGAGGTATTTCTAAATAAGATTGTATTTTGGAATTACAATGATGGATTTATTGTAAGTCTTTGTCCTTTGTGTTTCCTTTAAAATATAGTCATTCCACAGAAAGAAAACAGATTAAATATATGATTAGTCTATAGCATATTATATTATAAGGAATAATTGACTATATTGTTGAAGTAGTAACACAAAAATAGACATGAAATGCATAGTTCTTAAACACATTAGAGAAATTATGTACAGAGGAAAAATATTTATTATAACGTTAATCACTAAAGCATCTTCTAAGATAAAATGAACTGCAGTATAATAGGAAATATTGTAATAAAAACTATCCAAAATAAAACACTGACATTATTCATAAAAATAGAAACAGCAATCTCAAGAGTTATAATATACATGTAATTAAAGTCCCAGGGTAGTCTAGGATCAGGTAGAAAAAAATATTTGAAGAAATAATGGTCAATTTTTTTCAAATGTGTTGGAAACAACAAATCCAGAGATCCAAGAAGATTTAAAAACCCGAAGTATAAGAATCATGGAGAAAACTGCAACAAAAATGAAAATCAAATTATATAAAACCTGTGTTAACATAAAGATTTTAAAAGTAGCCAGTGAGAAAAGACAAATGTATTCAAAGGATCAAACTAAGGAGAACAAACATAAGGAGGCAGCAGATTTCTTGTCATAATTAAAGTAAAAAACAGTAGAGGAGCTACTTAAAAAAATAAAATAGAATCTTACACTAAGAAAAAACATATTCTGGAAAAATAAAGATGGTTTAGCCATAAAAATGCTGACTGTATTCATTACCAGATACCACACTACAAGGAATGTTATAGAAACTTTTCATATAGAAGGGTATCTGGATCTTCACAAAAGAAGAAAAGCCATCCTATCTAATAAAAGAGTAATATGCAAATTGACTGTACCTCTGCTACACCCACAAGCCACATGCACCAGCCAATCAGGAGGGAATATGCAAATAAACCCAACCAAGATAGCTGCAGTCACAGAGAGCAGGAGGGAGGATTGGGTTTCCCTGGCAATGGAGGAAGCCAAGCTTTCTGCCTGCCCTTGCCTGCCCAGGCCTCCACTCAATGCTACAAAGTTTCAATGATAAAAGATAAATAAATTCCAACAGAAATGGCAGCAGCCACGGAGCTGGAAAGAGCAGGAGGCTAGGGTTGCCTGCGGCGATGGAGGAAGCCAAGCTTCTGCAGCCCTGGCCTGCTTTGGCCTCTGCTTAAGGCTACAAAGTTTCAATTATAGAAGATACATAAATCCCAACAGAAATGGCTGCCGCCATGGAGCGAGCAGAAGGCTTGGCTCCATTCCAGGCTACAAAGTTTCAATTGTAGAAGATAAATAAATCCCAGATCCCAGGGCCACTGCTTGGGTCGCTCGGGGGTGTGGCCAGCCTGCAAACCACCACAGGCCTCTCGCCAAGGCCGCCCTATACCCCAAGGGAACCTCCACCCTGAACAGGGACACCCTTCAGGGCAAACCAACTGACCCCCACCCATGCACCAGGCCTCTATCCTATCTAATAAAAGAGTAATATGCAGATTGACCATCACCCCAACACACAAGATGGCTTCCCCCATGTGGTCAAAGATCCTGCCCCCATGTGGACACAAGATGACCATCACAAGATGGCCAGCAGGGGAGGGCAGTTGGGAGGGACCAGGCCTGCAGGGGAAGGCAGTTAGGGGCAAACAGGCTGGCAGGGGAGCAGTTAGGCATCAATCAGGCTGGCAGGGGAGTGGTTAGGGGGGATCAGGCTGGCAGGCAGAAGTGGTTAGGGGCAATCAGGAAGGCAAGCAGGCGAGCAGTTGGAAGCGAGCAGTCCCAGTGGGATCGGGCCTAAACGGGCAGTTGGACATCCCTCGAGGGGTCCCAGATTGGAGAGGGTGCAGGCTGAGCTGAAGGATACCCCCTCCCCCGTGCACAGATTTCATGTACCAGTCCTCTAGTTAGAAATAACTTCACAGGAAAATATATACTTCTTTTCCTTATTATTTAAATCACTTTAAAAATAAGTGATCATGATTGATAAAAAATTATATCTCAGTGTGAATGTATAGCATGTAAAAAAGTAAAAGTACACAGTTTGAGAGGAAAGAAATGCAAGTATACCTTTGTAAAATCTGATATGGTACAGAAAGTGGATATTATCACATGAAAGGTAGACTTTAATAAGTTAAAATATTTATACTGTATATCCTACAGCACTGATTAAAGTAATGACAAACAGTCATGGCTAACAAATAAACAAAGAAGATACAATAAAATGATAAAAAATAATCCTTAGCCTAATCTCAATACTCACCTTGGCCTTAAATCTAACACAGACAAGAATTCTAACTCTGATTTGAACCCTACATTTAATTGATTCTCTTAGCACAAACCTAAGACCAAAGCCTAAACCTGATCATATCATAATTGCAAACATAGTCCTAAGTATTTTATTAAACACAGTAATACACACACCCAATATTTTTTTTCCTTTTTTCTTTCCTTCCTTCTTCCTTCCTTCCTTCCTTCCTTCCTTCCTTCCTTCCTTCCTTCCTTCCTTCCTTCCTTCCTTCCTTTTTCTTCTTTCTTTCTTCTTTCTTCCCTAGAGGCCTGGCGCTCCCTCAGCCTGGCCTGTGCCCTCTCGCAATCCAGGACACCTTGGAGGATGTTGGACTGCTGTTTTTGGCCTGATCCCCACAGGCCAGGCAGGGATCGGGACAAAACTGGTTGTCAGACATCCCCCGAGGAATGCAGTAGTGTGGGAAGCAGGCGGCCGGCAGGGGGTGGGGGGGTGGGGGGTGGCTTAGGGTTTTATATATATGGGTTTATTTATTTATTTATTTATTTATTTATTTATCCATTCCCACCCTAAGATATGTTTTTTATCTGGGTTATCAATAGTTTTCATAATAATCTTTATTTCTTTTGTGTAATTTAAAAAAATTTCTGCCATTTCTGTGGAATATGGCAGTTTCTCTAAAAAATAAATATGCAGTAATAAAACAAACCAGCAACTGAACTTTTGAGCAATAATACTATTTTCTTCCTGTTGTCTGGTGTATCATTATGACAATTGATTTTGCTTATATATGTATGTATATGTTTTTATATATTATTTTAGACAAACTGTTATTTGTGACATCAATTATAAATATGATAAATAAAAGTTTTTATTTTACATTCACATATGCCTTCATATCATCTTTATCTTCCTTTCTTTATGTACATCTGAGTTTCTGACCTATATCATTTTTACTCTGTCTAATACACTCTTTTTGAACATATTTTGCAAGGCAGTATGTTGGCAACAATTTTTTTCAATGTTAGTTCATATGAGTAAGTATTTCTTCTTAACTTTTAAAGCAAGAGTGGGGAACGTCCAGCCCTCAGAACTTATAAGGCCAGCGAAATCATTTGTTCTGGCCCTGCAAAGGCATTAGGGGTGAGTTAATTAAATGTTTGACTAAATATAGCAGGCTGATTTTTAAGTTGGTAATTTTGTATGGCCCTTGAATGGTGTTATAAATATCACACCATTGGCTGAAAAAAGGTTTCCCATTCCCCTTTTTATTAAAGTTATTGAGGTAACACCGGTTATAAGATTCTATAGGTTTCAAGTGTACATTTCTATGGTACATGACCTGTATATTGCATCGTGTGCCCACCAACCAAAGTCAAATCATCTTCTGTTACCATGTGTTTGACCTCCTTTACCCTTTACTATCCCTGCTACGCTTCTTTCCTCTGGTAACCACCATACTGGAGTTTGTGTCTATGAGTTTGTTTTTTTTTTTTTTACTCATTTGTCGCTTTCAGTTTTATATTCCACATATGAGTGAAATCATATGGTTCTTAACTTTTTCTATCTGACTTATTTTGCTTAGCATTATTTTCTCAAGGTCCATCATGTTGCCATGAATGGCAGTATTTCATGTTTTCTTATGGCTGAATAGAATTCCATCGTACATATGTACCACATCATCTTTATCCAATGATCTATTGAAGGAAACTGGTTGTTTCCATGTCTTGGCCACCATAAATAAGGCTGCAATGAACATAGGGGTACATATATTTTTGCAAATAAATGTTTTCAAGTTTTTCAGATACATACCCTGAAGGGGAATTGCTGAGTCATATGGTAACTTTATTCTTAATTTTTTAAGGAACCTTCATACTATCCTCCATAGTGACTGTACCAGTTTACATTCCCACCAGCAATAAATGAGGGTTCATTTTTCTCCATAACATCTCCAACATTTGTTATTTCTTCTCTTGTTGATAATAGCCATTCTAACAGGTGTGAGGTGATATTCATTGTAGTTTTGATTTGCATTTCCCTAATAGCTAGTGCAGGTGCACACTTTTTTCTTATATCTCTTGCCCATTTGTATGTTTTCTTGGTAGAAGTGTTTGCTCAGATCCTCTGTCCATTTTTAATTGGATTGTTGGTCTGTTTAGTTTTGAGTTGTATGAATTCTTTTTATATTTTGGATCTACCCCTTGTCAGAACTGTTGTTTGCAAATATCTTCTCCCATCCTGTTGGTTGCCTTGTTGTTTTGTTGTCAGTTTATTTTGCTGTGTAGAAGCTTTTTAGTTTAAGAGAGTCCCATTCATTTATTTATTTTTTTTTTACATTTACTTCCCTTGCCTTTGGGGTCAGGTTCTGAAAGTGTTCTCTATGACCAAGATCCATAAGTTTAGTACCTATGTTTTCTTCTATGTAATTTATTGAGTCAAGTATATTAGCAACAGTTTTAATTTCCTAGTATGATAATTCTAACATCCCTGCCCTGTTTGGTTCTGATACGTGCTCTGTCCCTTCAAATTGTGTTTTTTTGCCTTTTAGCGTGCTTTTTAATTTTTCCTGATAACCAGGCATATACCAGTAACAAGAATTGCTGTAATTAGGCCTTTGGTAAATGAGGCGATAAGGTGTGCAGGGAAGTGGGGGTGGGGAAGCATTCTGTAGTCCCATGATTAGGTTTCAGTGTTTTAGTGAGTCAATGTCTCTAGGCTGTGAACTTCCCAAATGTTTCTCAGTATTTTTCTGTTCCTTTAGGTTGAGTTGGCTGGAGTGAGCTATTTCTCCTCTCCCATCTGGAAGGCTAGAGCTAAGCGGATTTGGGAATTACTTTTGCCCCAGTAGTTAGGCTTGTACAGTAACCCAGCACGTTAAGCTCTGGTCAACTAGTTTCACACGAGGGCTGCACTTATTTAAAAGAACTGGTTGCTGCCATGTATTTCAAGATGTTTCCTCTTCCCCTCCATCATCCACAAAGATGAGGACATTTTTCTGATATTTGTAGAGGGAACCTGATCCAGCTCCTGGAGATACATCTCACAATTCATTACTGTGTCCTCCTGGAGCTTTTATTCCCTCAGAGTTTTTCACACTTAAACTCCAGGAATTTGTCATTTATAATTCAGGTTTTCTCCCCTGGCACCACTTCCCACGGCTATTTCTATGAATGAGCCTCTTGTCTGGTAAGCCTTAACTCTCTGTATTTGTTTGTCTGTGTCTCCAATCTGGGGACAGTGGTTTGATCTGTGTCCTCCCCTTTCTTATAGCTCCTAAAAGAGTCGTTGAAAAAAAAAAAAAAGTCGTTGATATTTCAGTCTCTTCAGCTCTTTACCTGTTGTGAGATGGAGCAACAACTTCTAAACACCTTGTGCGTGGAACCAAACACCAGATTTCACCGTTCACTTGCTTTTCTTCAGTTTATTTTCTCTGTTTTCCAGACTGTGTTAATTTTATTTTCTGTTAAGTTTACTGATTCCATCCTCTGTCATCTCCACTTTATTATTTAACCTGTTCAGAGGGGTTTTGTATAATTTGATGTTATATAATGTCCTCAAGTACTATAATTTTTATGTGTTTATTAAAATAAATTCTATATCTTTCCTGAGAATTTTTTTGTTTCAATGAAATGTGTATTTAACCATTGAATAGTTTTTAGACATTTGCTTTAAAATTCTTGTCCTGTAATTTCAACATATGGTTCAACTTAGTGCTTCTCTCAGTTGTCTGTCATTTCACTGATGTTGTGATTCTCTTGGTTCATAGGATAAAGGGTGACATTGGGATATATCCTGGAGTGTAAGAGGTAAGGCTGGGTAACTCTCAGTGAAGAAGGGGTGTGGTAGGATATTCCTACCAATGCCTCTGGCTGCCTCAGAATCTTCAAATTGGGAGGAAAGTCACAGCCGGTGGGGCTTCCCAGACTGGGTCACTTGGGATGGTTAGACCATGTCACTGATCCTCTGAAATAGCCCCGCTTGCTGTGATTAAATTCTTTTTTCTAGTTCTTCCTGCTTGTCCAGATTTCTCCTAGGACAGGAGTAGAATTCTAGACCCGCAAGAATAAAGAAGCTTCCTGCGCCGGATCTCACGCTGCAGCTGAGTCTCTCCTGGCGGTAATGCCAACAATCCCAATTCTTTGGAGGGGGAAAGGAAAGTCTTAGGCTTGGCAGAGTGCTTCCCTTTGATTCCTTTCGGCTAGATTCCCAATATCTATCCCTTATCTGGTGTGTAAATCTCATCTAATGTGTTCAGAGGGATTTCCATTCAATCTGGGAGAGAAATGATTGTATTTTGGCCCTCTTCTGCTGCTTGGTTGAACATCAGGAAATGCTAAGTCTAAGTAGCCATCCCCTTTTGGGTGGGCTGGATGCAAGGTACCTGCTACTGCAGTATTCCTCTAGTGTCCCTTCTTACCACATTTCAGATTTTTCTTCAGTTGTTCCTTGTATCATTTTGTGTGTGTGGGGGGCGGGGGGGGGGAGGGCCGGGGGTTGTAATTGTATTTACTGGGAGGATCATGGAAAAATGGACTTAGGCAATCTTGTCTGGACAGGAAGTGACCTGTGACATTCTTCTTGTGAAGCATCCATCTTATATAAATACTGCTGTTTGAAATTTTAGCCCTGCTATTTGGCTTCTGTAAATTCTTGCTTGCTAAGACTACTCCCACTTCAGAGAGGCCATTAAACCTTCCCCAGACAAGTTTATCAGTGCTGGCGCCAGGCCAGGCCTCTGGTTGAGGTCTCGAGGCCCCAGCACATACGGGCACTTTAAGAACTTGCAAAAGGGGCTGGAAACACCCCATATTTGGGAGACAAAGAAGGTAAAAACATATAAATAGGGAAAATTCCTGCATGTTGGGGCCCAGGATTTGAGAGACATTCTCCTCTGGACCTGCGCGTATTAAATGTAACTCCATCTCTCTAAGTATTGCTTTGTTCTTCTTCGGTTTTCTGTAACACTTGCAGTGGAAACCTGAAGATTCATAAAAATTGCATTGAATCACAATCCTCAGGCAGAGTTTGCTGACCTAAATATTTAGGAAAATCCCCAAGTGATTCTGATCAGGAGAAAAACTATACAGATAAACTGCTACTTTTGACCCATGTAATTTCTAAACATAGGATACTGTTTTAAACTAAATTGTTAACTATTCTTTGTATTTTAATAGATATTTGGCTTGTATGTGTAGTTTGCAATTCATGCTGCAGGTTTTAAATAAGAGAGATATGCCAATGTAATTATGCTATTCCCAGGAATTTATTAATTCTTTAGAGCTAGTTATTTTGAAATGTATCCCTATAAATTTCAAAGCAATTAAGGATTGGTTAAAAGATGTCCCTCTGAGGTTAGTTTCATTAAATAATGGCTGAGAAAAAGAAGAGACTGGTCAAACTTTAGGCTTAAATTATCAAGGTAGCCCATACAAACATGAGATTTAGCCATGTTATTTATATTATGCTATGAAGACATTTTCTCTTGCTTATGGGTAGTAAAATAAAAGATGGTCCTGAGTTTAGTAGAGATCACAAAAATTGTTCAATTTATCTCCATAGGGAATTATTATGGTCTGATCTGGTGAGTTTTTAGCTAATTTTAAGATGTGAAAACTATCATGGAAACATATCTCAAAACATTTTGTCCTTGATGGATAACAATTTTAGGATGTTATAGTTTCTCTGAAAGAATTCAGGATTGTACTCATTATATTTGTGCTTTCATTCTGCATGTCTCTATATTCCATTAGGAATAAAAGGAAAATCAATGCCCTTCTTTTTCTAACAAGAGATCTTTTAATGAAAGTAGCAATGATTTTCCTCTAAAAAATTTTTTAAAGGTGTCAATCCAGATGAAGAAATAACAACCTGCTTGTTAATTTTTATTCTGTTCCTCAGTGTGGTTTTCTTAATTGGAGAGACATAGAATCACAGCATAATTATTCAGAGGCCAGCACCCTGTTCCTCATTTCTGTTGATTTTCTGTTCTTTTCAAAGTTTAAGTGAAAATAGCTAATACTTCTACAACTAAAACCTAATTCTTAAAAAATGATAGATCACCCTTCTTCCTCAAGAAATATTTTAGTCAATTGTAGAGCAAAACTTTGTAGAAAAAATAAATATTAAATAAGCACATTCTGGGAAGATAGTTTAAAGCAATTTAAAAGTAAAACAGAGAAAAGGCTAAGCAAAGAAACAACTATTGTGCTTAATAAATCACTGAGTATCTAAGTATAAAACAATAACACTCTTATTTTGAGTATCTGTATATATAAAAGGCTAATATGCTAAGTGTCCGACTGTCTGACCAGTCACTATGACATGCACTGACCACCAGGGGGCAGACGTTTAATGAAGGAGCTGCCATGACACACACTGGCCATTTACAGAGAAACCGCACCATGGACCTGGCGCTCACAAAGCAACACTCAGCTTTCTCCAAGTGGGACACAGACCCTGCCACCACCCCAGAATGACAACCTACCAAATCGCAGCTGATGCTGCCGAGACCCCATGATGCAAAATGCGGCCCACAGCCCAGCCCTGCCTGGAAACGGTCTCAGTGGGTGCCAGGTAATGACATCATGTAGCAGCGCCTGGCTTCCTCTACCTAGCGACTAGCCTCCTTGGAGTTTCTTCAGCCCAGGAATATGACTTGCTTTATAGCCAGGTGGAAACATTTTACACTTTAACCAAATGTCTGTGAAGCATTTCCCCATGCCTCATCTCATTTGATCCTCACAGAAGTCCTGGAGTTGGTAGATAAGGGACTCAGTGCAATCCTATTTTCTTTTCATTAGCCAGAAAACGGAGAATTAGAAAGCTTAGAAACTTGACCTGACTGAAAAGAAGAAATGGTGGACATTGAAAATGACTTCAAGTTTTCTCACTACGCAGAATATAGTCAAACACTGCTGCAGTTAAATATTTTACCCTTTGTTCTCCCTGCATGATTTACAATAATAATCTGCTTCATATTGATATTTAATGTTGTGTTGCTGACAATTACCTGAAAGAGAAGGTGGGGTGCTTCACTGGGCTGGAAAAAGTTTAGCTACATCAGAAAGCAGGTCTAATTAAGCAAGTTTATTCTATATTTATAAAAGGCTAAGTTGACTCATGCATGCACGATACATATAAAGCTCTCACTGGTACTAATCACACACGTGTGTTTCAATCTGTCATTGTCAATCGTGAATTTGGTTGACACTTCTATTATAGAGAAAGGGTGAATAGCAATGTTAAAATATTTATTCTAATTAATTTCCTTTCAATGTGTACAAATTTGTGCAGTGGGCTTCTAGTATAAATATATTGAAACACACTTCAAACATTGAGCATTGCTTTTTGATCTGAAAACCCAAGCTACCTCTTTCTTAGGCAGGGTATCTTGAAAAATGGTCCTCAAAATTAGCATACCCATACAATATATAGTTAGCCAATCAAATTCAAATATTCCTCACATGTGATGCTTCTCTTCAATCCTAAATAACACTATCCTGATTGACAGTTCATTACCGTGTTCTTTCAATTTATTTTCTCTCCAACACACTTAAAAGCTACATCACACACACTACTACAATAAACCTTAAATGGGAATTCATAGATCCAGACCTGGACAATCTGAAAAAATCTTGTATTGAAATTCACCCTCCTTCTCACTTATCCTGATTGTACACATACAGTTCAACTTCTCTTGACCCCAGGTTGAAGATGACTGTAGAAACAAACAAACAAACTTGGAGGAAGGAAGGAAGGAAGGAAGGAAGGAAGGAAGGAAGGAAGGAAGGAAGGAAGGAAGGAAGGAAGGAAGGAGAGAGAAAGAAAGAAAGAGAGAGAGAGAGGGAGAGAGAGAGATCCATTTAATAGTTCCTTGCTAGGATTTGGTTTTGGCTTTTGGGATTTTTAGACTGCTTAAACAGACTTTGAAGGTATAGAAAGGCAACTATCCTATAGGACTAGTTTTAAAAATCTGTATTAGAAATTATTTTCCTCCATTTTCCAAACTCACTCTTTCAATAAATATTTATTGAGAGATTTTTAGACTCCAAACATTTTTCTTGTGTTAATATATAACATGGTAGCACCAATACACCACCAGCAGCAAAACACATGAAAACTGAAACCAAGTGGATCCCAATCTCCTGAGATCCTATCTTTATCAAACTTTAAATTTACTGGAGGATGAATATATTTAGTAATAATGACAAGAAATTGAAAAATTATCACTATAATAGGTCTTAAAAGTATATACACACTATCAATTTAACTGATCCTGGGAAGTCAGAAAAAATATTCTGTGATGAAAGTGACACTTGATTTTAGATTATGTAGATAAATAGGGTTAACCAGTGTAAGAGTATAAAAAGTCATTTTTATATTTCTGCACACGTAAGGCTTTGTGAACTAATTTTAATGAAAGTTGTTTTCTAGGCTAAAAGCAAGCACTGGAAGAAAATCCATTACTGGTTCGAGATTCACTATAGTATATGGTGGTGAGAGAAGCTCTGCAGCATGGTTCTCTAGTGAAATAATCATAACTGGTAAAAGTATATATACATGAAAAGGGAAAAAAATTACAGAAAATCTACTAAAAACTCAGTAAGAAAAGCAGGAGTCTATGGCACCTGACCACTATTCACTCCCTTCTCTCCCTTTCCTTCTGCAGCATGGCATAAGCTCCTCTCTGAAGATGTGTCAAGAAGATGCAGGTCCTCTAGTCTCAGCTCCCAATCAAGAGCTGCAGTACCTGGGGTGTGAAGTTTCTCATACCCCAAGCTCCATGTTGTAGAAGCTAAATTCCAGGTGAGTGTTTCTTCCACTCAGCTGCTCCTTGGCACAGCAAGTGGCAAATAAAGGAAGTCTCAAATAATGGAACCCTGAATGTCCTCAATCTTCCTTGCTCATTAGGCAGTGGTTCCATGCCAAGAGACACAACCCAAGAAGACCAGAGCTTACTGCTCACCCCCAGTAATGTACTCAAAAAGCAGGGTTGTCAATCTGAGAGAAACAGGCCATGCCCGTGAGCCTATCTCTGGAGTAGAGACTCAGACATTTTGTACAGGAGAAGTTGGCCATAATCATAAAAAGCTCCACAGTTTCCCCAAAGGAACTGACTTTATTTAGAATAGAGTGTAAGGAAGTTTGAGCATAAAGCACCCACATAAACAAAGTAGAGTTTGATGATGAGTAATCAGATGATCTTTAAGCTCCATGAAAGTAGCAAGGTAGACTGTAAAAGCTAGTTTATAGAGAAAAAGACAGCTAAGAAGAGCACTTCTTGTGCCAGCATAAACCTCAAATGTGAACCTTGAAAACTATACCTTTTAATTTTAATTGAATGAGGCTGTGGAACAATGTATGCCTCCTAGGTCGGGGGTCGGCAAACTGCGGCTCACGAGCCACATGAGGCTCTTTGGCCCCTTGAGTGTGGCTCTTCCACAAAATACCATGGCCTGGACAAGTCTATTTTGAAGAAGTGGCATTAGAAGAAGTTTAAGTTTAAAAAATTTGGCTCTTAAAAGAAATTTCAATCGTTGTACTGTTGATATTTGGCTCTGTTGACTAATGAGTTTGCCAACCACTGCCCTAGGTCATCGTCAAAAACTGTAAGCAATTAGCCAACAATTAGGAGAGCACTGGAGCTGGTGTGAAAACAACAGAGCCAGACAGCTTCACAGAGAGACAGGGAAAGAGACTCTCACAGGTGTCTTGCTAAAATCACTGTTACCCTAGGGTGCAAGTGGCAATGCCCTAAACATTATACTCCGAGGAGTGACAGGGGAGGCTTCATGCTGCACAAGAAATAAATGTCACTAAAGTCACCCACCAAGTCACCAAACAAATAAACAAAAAGATAATGACTCACTTTGGGGATTAGGGAAACAATAAGTAGAGTGCCTATATTATCTTAAATGTCTAGTTTTCAACAATAAAATAGAAGAATTCAAAGGAACTAGAAAGTATGACCTACACACAGGAATAAAAAGTACATAACTAAAACAGTCTATGAGAGAGCACAGATGGTAGACTTCAAAGCATTTATTTTAAATATGCTCAAAGAAATAAAGAAAACCATTATTAAGTAAATAAAGGATGAAATAATAACAGGTCTCATCAAATAATGAATATCAGTATCGCAGTCAAAATTATTTTTTAAAAAGAACCTAATGGAAATTATTCATTGAAAAGTAAAATAACTACAATGAAAAATTAAAGGGGATCAGTAGCAGATTTGACTGGGTAGGATAAATAATCAGTAAACTTAAAGATTGTTAGAGCTTATGCAATCTAATAAAAGGGAACAAAATAAAAGGATAATAAAAAGATCCTGAATGAACTGTAGAATAACACTAAGTGCACAAGCACACAGGAATAAGAGTACAAGAAGGAATAGAGAGAAAAAGCGGTATAAAAATTACCCAAGAAATGAAGTACGTCAAAATTAAAAAATCCTCTTATGGGAAACACTAAGCATGACAGAAATAGAAGGGGATTTTCACAGCCTGATACAAGCATCTACAAAAAACCCACATCATCTTTAATGGTCAGACGTGCTTTCCCTCAGAAATCGAGAAAAAAAAATAAGGATGTGTCCCCTTGATATTTCAACTGATCATGTATTAGAAGTGCTTACAAGGGCAATAAATTAAGCAAGAAAAATAAATAAAAAGCATACCAATTGCAAAGAGGGCAAAACTATCTCCCTGGAAAATTCCATGTTGTTGTACATAGAAAATTCTAAGGAATCAACTTATAAACAATGATAACTTATTTATTAGTGCAGCAAAGGTGTGGGAAACATGATCAATATACAAAAATAAAAGCCTTTCTCTTCACTAATTAAAGGCAATCTCAGCTAATTTTTTTTGGAAAAATCTTTATAGTAGTATAAAAAAGCAAAACACTTAGGAAGAAATTTAACAAAAGAAGTCTAAAACTACAAACCATTGTTCAAATAAATTAATATCTAAATAAACAGAAGGCCCAGCCATATTCATGGATCAGAAGACATTACTATTAAAATAGCATAATCCCTAAATAATGTATAGTTTTATGCAAATTCTATCTAAACCCCAGCTGGCCTCTTTGCAGAAATTGAAAAACTGATTCTACAGTTCATAGGGAAGTGCAAGAGATCCAAAACGGCCAAAACAGGCTTGAATAAGCAGAACAAAGTTAGAGGATTAATGCTTCCTGATTTCAAAACTTAACTACAGTGCTACATTAATAAGGTTGCATGGTATTGGCCAAAGGGTATACATACAGACCAAAATATTGAATTGAGAGTCCAAAAATAAACCTCATGTACAATCAATTGATTTTAAAAATTATGGAAATTATTGGGGTGCCATTGGTTAATAAAAGCATATAGGTTTCAAATGTATAATTCTATAATACATCATGTGTATTGTGTGTTCACCACCCAAAGTCAAGTCTCCTTCCATCACTATTTATCCCCTCTTTACTGTTTTCTACCTTTCTCCATGTCACTTTCCCTCTGGTAATCACCGTACTGTTGTCTGTGTCTATGAATTTTATTTTTTGCTTAATTCCTTCATCATTCTTACCTAGCCTCCTCCACACCCCCAACAGCTGATAGTCTGTTCTCTGTTAGTTTATTTTGTTGGTTAGATTCCACATTTAAGTGAAATCGTATAGTACTTATCTTTCTCTGACCAACTTATTTCACTTAGTATAATACTCTCCAGGTCCATACATGCTATTGCAAAAGGTAAGAGTCCCTTCTTTTCATGACAATTCAAAGATGCTAACTATCCTTATCTATCAGGGAAATGTAAATCAAAATTTGATACCACTTTACAACCACTAGGATGATTATAATTTTAAAAAATTAAAAAAAAGAAAATCTCAGCTGGTGTTGCTCAGTGGTTGAGTATTGACCCATGAACCAAGAGGTGACCAGTTAGGTTCCCTGTAAGGACACATGTCCAGTTTGTGGGCTTGATCCCCAATAAGGGGCATTCAGGAGGCAGCTGATCCATATTTCTCTCTCATTGATGTTTCTTTCTCTCTATCCTCTTTCCCCCCTCTCTCTAAAATCAATTAAAATATTATATATATATATATATAATAGAGGAATGTGCAAATTGTCCAGGACACCATCACATAACGATCAATCAGCAGGCTGCGCACGCAGCATGTCCCAGTAAGGCTGCTGAGGCTTTCACTGAAGAAAACAGGGTTCAAGGAGGAAGGGCTCCAGTTTCATTTTCTCAGCATCCAGCTAGGAGCCCTGCCTGGGGCGGCTCTCCCTCTGAGCCCTGTGCAGGACAGGCGCTCTGGCCTGGGAGCCCCGAGGGGAGGTGGAGCGAAGTGCTTTCCCTCCAGGACCCCACTGTCCCTGGGAGTCCAGCGCAGAGGGCGCTCTCCCTGGGAACCCAGAAATCCTCTTCCCGGGGCGACTGCACAGCAGCCAGGCTGGGAGAGCCATGGAAAGATAGACCTACCCATGCAGTTGTGTATGCTGGTGGAGGCCACACAGCTGCCATAGTTGAAGTCGTCCTTGATGGAGGAGTGGGGGTAGCAGGGATCAGAGTCTGCCATGTCAACAATGGAACCCCAGCTCCCCACGGAATGACCTCAATGGTCCTCAGTCACTTCCTGAGCAGCAGTCAGCCCCGACCATAGGTGCCCTGACAGAATGGAACCCAAACCTTTGGGGTGGCAGAGGACCTCCGGCGTATGGCAAGGGCTAGGGCAGCCGTGGGCAAACTACGGCCCATGGCCGGATCTGGCCCGTTCGGCTGTTCTATCCGGCCCGCGGAGCCAAAAGAGTGGAGGGTTCTCTTGCTCACCCCTCCGCTCCTTTACTTTGAATTTATATTAGTTCACACAAACACTCCATCCATGCTTTTGTTCCAGCCCTCCGGTCTAGTTTAAGAACCCATTGTGGCCCTCGAGTCAAAAAGTTTGCCCACCCCTGGGCTAGGGTATGCCAGAGGGGTTCTGTTGAGGGGCCCTGACAGGTAACCCGCAGTGCAGTGGGTTAGAACCTCCTCCTGATACAGCAAAGGTGTGGGTTGGATCCCTGGTCAGGGCACAGACAAGAAGCAACCAAAGAATGCATAATAAGTGGAACACACACTGGTGCTTCTCTCGCTCCCTTCCTGTCTCTAAAATAATCAATCAATAAAAATCAAAATAAAAAATAAACCCTCTGGCTTGCAGAGTTGCTAAAAGAGTTAGAAAGCGAAGTCCCATCCCTTCCTGTTCATTCAACAAATACTTCATATGCTCCTTCAATAATTACACTGGGAGTGGGTGTTTGTTTGTTTGTTTTGGTTAATCCTCACCTGAGGACATTTTTCCATTGATTTTTTTTTTTTTTTTTTTTTTTTTTTTTTTTATAGAGAGTGGAAGAGAGGGAGAAAGACAGAAACTAATGTGAAAGACATCAATTGGTTGCCTTTTGCTGGGTCCCTGACCAGGGCCCCGGATTGAGCCTGCAACTCAGGTGCTTGCCCTTGATCGGAATCCAACCTGGTACCCTTCAGTCCGCCTGCAGAAGCACTATCCACTGAACCTAACCAGCATTTTTTTTAGGACTTAAAAAGAAAAAAAAAATGCTGGTTAGTTTCATATCCTCTATGGGTATGTTCTTTTCATTGATTCTGGAGAGAGAGAAAGGGAGAAGGAAAGAGAAAGAGAAACATCCATCAGTTACCCAAGCAATCCAACAGGGATGGAACCCACAACCTGTGTATGTGCCCTAACCTGGAATCGAACCCATGACCCTATGCTGTGTGGGAGGACACTCTAACTACTGATCCACATTGACCAGGACCTGGAGGTACACTTACATTTTTTTTTTTTTTTTTCAGATCTGCCCTGGCCAGGTGGCTCAATTGGTTGGAGTCTCAACCTGTACACCAAAGGATTTCCTGTTGGATTCTAGGTTAGGGCACATACTTAGGTTTAAGTTAGATCCCAGTGGGTCAGCAGGTGCAGAGGCAGCCTACCGGTATTTCTCTGTGATATGGATGTTTCTCTCTCTAAAAATCAATTTTAAAAACATTCTCACTTGAGAATTAAAAATATATATATTAAAAATTTCAGATCTAAAATTTTATTTGGGTCTTTTTTAAATTTTATTTTTCATTTACAGTTCACATTCAATATCCTATCCTATATAATAAAACCCTAATATGCAAATAGACCAAACTGTGAAATTACTGTTCGCTATGAACTGACCACCAGGGGGCAGATGCTCAATGCAGGAGCTGCCCTCTGGTGGTCCGTGCACTCACACAGGGGGAGCACCGCTCAGCCAGAAGCCAGGCTCACGTCTGACGAGTGCAGTGGCTGTGGCAGGAGCCTCCACAGAAGCACTAAGGAGCAGCGAGCCAAGCACTAGGGAGCAGCAAGCAGGCGGGCATAAGGAGTGAGGGATCCTGGACTGCGAGAGGGCACAGGCCAGGCTGAGGGACCCCCCTAGTGCATGAATTTTTGTGCACCGCGCCTCTAGTATGTTAATATGACATATGTGCATTATCCAGAATTATATACTATTGCTGACCTCTATCGATTTGTATTTCTTTATCTATTAAAGAGTCTTTTTAATAATAATCATACCTCACACCTAACTTTTGGCCAGAACTCATCACTGCTCTTCATCCATTTGACAAATGGGTAGCACTATTGGTGCTCCCTGTAGTGGAGTATACAAGGCTCAGCTCCATGAGATTTCTTTTCAAATCTCATTGATGATGTCAGTGTATTATAGCCTGCTGAAAATTCATCAGAGTATAAAAACTCCAAAACTAAATTTAGAGTGAAGTTCTTTTTTCCATATCCCCTGATAATGTCCCTGCTGTTTGTCTTGGCATTATTGGTAAGAATAGAAAATATACAAGGATTGTGAAATATTGTTCAGAGGAATCTTTTTGTTACTTACATATCTTTTGGTCTAAATGCATCCCTTAGAGTATGTTGCAGGTATTGTTAGCCTTACATGGCAGATATCATAATATTTGGGAAATCCCCTATGGGCCTATAAACTAAATTAGAATCTGTATTCTATTTTTCAGTGTAAGATCCAAAGACTCTAGCTATTGAAATAGTAGTCTCACGATTGACAGTAATAATGATAACAGTAGAAATAAAATAAAAAGAAACAAACAAAAAGAACATACATTGTTCCCATGGTAACAAATCCTAAGACTTTCACACTGCCCATATATTTTTATATAGCAATAATAATTTTATTTATAGAAAATTATATTATGCCCTTTGTTTCTTACATTATAAACTGGAAGAGAGTAATTGAACCCTATAAGTATTTGCAAACATAGTCACATTTTCATTAGTTTTTTGGTTACCATAAACTTCTATCCATAGCAAATATGGTAGTTACACAATAATTACATTGCTGTAATGCACTATTCTACCTTTCTCATATCATTCTCTGCTGTTGTCTTATCATGGACTTGCACTAACTGGTCTGGTCATGATGTTGTTCATTCTCTTTGTCTTAAACTCCTTACCCAAACCTGTCTTTTTTATCAAAATTTTCCATAATTACTCCAACCGTCACTGATAACTTGATTTTCTCAAGTGCATTAATATTTATTATCTTGATAATTGGCCATTTTATACTTTTACAGTAGTTCATAACTTTTCACATCAATATGATTTACCTTTGGCCTAGTTGAAAGTTCCACAGAATGAGGTTCATGGAATAGAGCTCTTTGATGTGGCAGTGTAAAAAGATGTTCCATGACATGACCACTCTGTCCTGTGACCTGGGCCCAGGCCAGAAGGAAGGTTGCCTTCTGCAAACCCCGCTTACAGACTGTAATTGTAATTATAATTGTAATTGATGTTCATTCTGACATAAATCAACATCCCTCTCATGACTCCTGCTATGTACTGGTTCCTGGAACAGGTTGTTGTCCAGACTTGTTCAGGCATATAAAGTAAGTTCCACACTGGTAGCATTAATGTACTAGTACCTGTAATTACCCACCCCACCCCCCACCCCTTTACCCTGAATAATTCTCTGGCTCCTGCCAAGAGGTGTGGGGATATATTTTGTCTTGCAGTCACCCAAGATGCATCTTGCATATAAATGTCTCTTAATGTATTCTATTAATTACTAGACTGGAGTAGCCAACCTCTTTCTTTGGTCTTTCCCTGCCCTCTGCTTTTGGAGATAAATTTTCAGTCTCATGGCATTCCCGAGTCTGAATGTACAAACCATATTATGGCTTTGGTACTAAAAATGTCATTTTAGAACCAGCTAATAGGTATCACCGGGTAACTTCTTAGAAATGTGCTATCTCAGAGCCCTCCCAAGACCCACTGAATCAGAATTTGCAGGAAACAAGCTTCCCAGGTTCATATGACCATTATAGTTTGAAGCATTGCCCTTAAACATATCAGCCCCGTATATGCTAACTGAATGATTGGTACTTTATTAGTTGTAATATTAGTTTCCTATGAGTACCATAACAAATACCCCAATCAGGGCAGCTTAAAGCAAAAGAAATTTATTTTCTCACAGTATAGACCACCAGAAGCTGAAAATCAAATTTGTCTGCAGGGTTGGTTCCTCCTGAAGACTCTAAGGGAAAAACCATGGCATTCCTCTCTCATAGCTATCTTTACCTACATCTTCACACTGCCTTCTTCTCCACTATCGCTGTTTCCCCTTCACTTCTTATAATTGGACACACCCTAAATCCAAGATGATTTCATCTTAAGACATTAAACTAATTACATCTGCAAAGATTTGATTTCAAAATTCAGAAGTTCCAAGTGGACACGAATTTCTGGAGAAAAGGGAGGGAAACAGTATTCAACTCACTGCAGCTGTATGAAAGGTGGCCATGCATTACTATTATCATTTTAATTGTAAAGGAGATGATGACCACTCCTTTATCCCAGGACTCAAAAACATTTTGAGAGATTATTATTGACAGAGGTAAAACTGTTAATTTTTATTGTGGCTACCACTCCACAATTGAACAAAACCAAAGCCTAAAATGAAAATGATGGTTCTC
This sequence comes from Plecotus auritus, assembly GCF_963455305.1. Classification (NCBI taxonomy): domain Eukaryota; kingdom Metazoa; phylum Chordata; class Mammalia; order Chiroptera; family Vespertilionidae; genus Plecotus; species Plecotus auritus. The sequence goes on from NC_137782.1 coordinate 122,102,557, forward strand.
TCCCCCACCTTTTCTCTCTCTCTTTCTCTCATTCTCTCTCATGCACACACACACACACACACACACACACACACGCACACACACACGCACACAATAGGCTTTTCTAACTCTAAAACTTGGTGTATGGAATTCCGATAAGCCTCTCTTGAGATTTATTATTCCCATTAAATAAATACAAAGTCAGCCGTCTTTTTTATATGCATCTGCTTATAAGCACTTTAAGAAAATGTAATACTGTCGCTTGCGTTCTCTGCAACTACTGTTTTTATTTTTCATGGCTACCAAAGAAGTAAATGAATATTTATAATGATTTTTTTTCTATCTTAAAGTCCATTTTCTTACAGCTAATAGTGAAATGATCGGCTAGTAGTATTTACTGTGAGCTTTTTACAGATGTTTTCCCAGAATGTTGTTCAAATTACAGCATGCTTTTTGCCTCCCAAATGTTACTTCATTGTATATACTAATAAATAGATACCCTGAGGCTTTTAAAGTAATAGGAGCAATTGGAAAACAAAAAACAAAAACAAAAAAAGGAAGTAAGCATATGTAAATAAGTATGCCTCTCTATAAATGATGATCTTGGAATTTTTAAATGTCACTCTCCTCTATTTGCTAATAATATCTCACATGTAAGCCACTGACAATCTTATTGTGGAATTTGCTCAAAATACATTAGACAGTAATAATAAAGATTATTTAAACATTAGGAGGGATTTATTTAATATATTAGTTGTTCAATACATGTTGGGTGTTGACAATGGGATCAGACACTTGTGCAAGACCCTGAAAGTGAATGCCTTTTTACATTTCAAACCCTAGGAGTCTGGCTTGTCTCATATAGTCCAGACCCCTGTGATCTAGTTTGCTCAGGACAGTCTAGGTTTACAATTTATTTTTCTGGCTTAATTAATGATACTGCCTTTTTATTTTTATGCCTATTTTTACTTTCAAAAATCTGCTGGTTTGAATGATAAGTTATATGGTGATCATAGTTTTAGGGATATTTTTGAATCCAGATTGAAGTGAATAATTTGAAAACATTAGATTATTTATTCTTATCTAATGGAAATTACTTCTGTCCAAATTCAGAACTAATTGAAACACTTTTAAGCTTAAAGATACCATATTTGAAAGCTAAATTTAACAGTAGTCAAAGATTTACTTTGGGTTACTAGAGATTTGAAAACTATTACAGAAGATATGAGCCCTAAGCTGATATATGACATGCAATCACATACAATTTATGATAAAAATTATATATATACTTTCATGCTGGAAAATTGAAAAATACTACTAGGTTGCATAGGAATTCACTTTTATGTGAGATCATGTAAAACAGATATTTTATATTTCTATCTTCTTTTATACATTTCAAAGGACATGTCCATGGGGATAAAAATTAATTAATAAATTTATTACTTAGATTTGACCTATGCTTTCATATACTCCTGACAGTAATACATACTACTGACAATAAAACAAATACGGTTATATTTATGTCAATATTTTTATGAGTCTACCAGATTTTCAAGTAATTTTTACATTTGACCTCTGACCCATTCAATTGGTTTCAGGATCTTTTTGGGGAAAAGACTTTAAATAATTTATGCATAATAAATTATATCAATAGATTTTCTTTGAAATGGGAGTAAAAATATGTATATCTTGAATGTCCATGCTTGAATCAATGCTTCAAATACATGGAGAGAGGAGCTTACTCTTGGAACCTTACAGAGATTAAGATAAAGAATGACAGTACAAACTGATCTTGATAGCTCATAGCTCAACAGTTTCTTCCTTTCTTCCACAAATCATAGAAGCTTGATTAGTGTTTACATCAATCACATGGGGGTGCTCCATTGGTAGCCTTACTTTGTGTTGATAAAAGAAGTGAATACTAGCATTTGTCTCTAGATTAGAAAAAATTAAGTAGACATCCACCCAGTCCTTTCAGCTGGTGCCCAGGGGCACAGTGGAGGTCAGTGGAGATTGATCTCTATCACATGGCAGGCCTTATGCACTGGCTTCCCATCCAGTTCTGGCTTTGTGGATCCTCGTACTGATGTCTAATCAGGGTGCTTGTAATAAATCCCCATCTCACACAGACCTGGATATTTAATCAGCTTTGTCTTTCCTTATGTCAGAGTTTAAGAGGAAGCATCTAGATTAGCTGGCAAAATAACATGTTTGATGGTGTGAACTAGAGAGGAAGAATAGGCCATTATTACGTAGGTTCACATGTACATTTTCATTGTAGCTATTTGGAGACACTGAGGTGATGCCAATGAGTGCTCTAAGTTGTTTTTTTTAAGACAATAATAGGAGATTCTACTTAGGGATGCACCAGCCACAGTGCCAGAAATAACCCAATTAATGTCTCTAACAGGGGGAACATTTTTTAAAATATATTTTTATTTATTTCAGAGAGGAAGGGGGAGGGGGAGAAAGAGAGATAGAAACATCAATGATGAGAGAGAATCATTGATTGGCTATCTCCTGCATGCCCCACACTGGGGATTGAGCCTGAAACCTGGGCGCATGCCCTGACTAGGAATTGAACCTTGACCTCCTGGTTCATAGATCGACGCTCAACCACTGAGCAGCACCAGCTTAGCGACAGAGGGAACATTAAACAAGACAGAAAACTAAGGCAGCAAACAGGAGGGCAAAAGATATAACACAGAGGTTTAGGTTTGGGTGGAGTTGAGAATTATGACTTTGGCATTCATTCACTGTCTAACAACTTTGAACAGGTATTCTCTCATCTGTAAAAGGAGACCAACATTATCTCAAGGAAGTGCTTTATCAAATAGAATAATATCTATAAAATACTTAGCATAGTGCCTGTTATAAAATACTAGAGGCCTGGTGCACGGATTCGTGCACTGGTGGGGTCCCTTGGCCTGTGCCCTCTTGTAATCCGGGACCCCTCAGGGGATGTCAGGTAGCCAGTTTCAGCCCGATCCCTGCTGGCCCAATCCGGACAAGAGGGAACCCAATCCTGTGCATTGAGCATCTGCCCCCCTGGTGGTCAATGTGTGTCATAGCAACCGGTCGACTGGTCGTTTGGTCACTTAGGCTTTTATATAAATAGATGCTAAAATATGTTCACTAATATTGTTGTTGCTGTTATTGTTATAGAAAAATGAAGACAGAGATTTGAGGGCCAGATGAAGACTGACAGTCTTGCAGATCCCTGTGTGTGACCAACCATCACAGGGTTGTGCTGGTTTTGAATAAGAAGTGATGACGGTTCCCACATTACTTGGGAATACTGTTACACTGCCACTTGCTCAGCAGTAAAATCATTCTGAAATGAATTCTGATTGTTTAGCTTCTTGAGAATGAAAGATATCCAGAATCAGCACCATAATTCAAAGTATTACACTTGCACTGTTTTTGCCACTCTGCTGTAAAAAATGTTTATCTTATGGGACAAGTCCTGGCTGGTGTGGCTCAGTTGAGTAATGTCCCATGGGCCAAGTGGTCACCAGTTTGATTCTTGTCAGGGTACATGCCTGGCTTGCCAGCTGCATCCCCAGTAGGGGGCATACAGGAGACAGCAGATGGATTTTTCTCTCTCTCCCTCTCCCTTTGTCTCTAAAACCAATGAAACATGTTTGTTTCTTTTTAAATGGGACAATTTACCACAATTGTTATTAAGAAACTTTTAGTTACAAAGCACCACGTGCCTGGCCATCCCAAAGGAACATAAGTAAAGATTTGCTTAATTCATCATGTTCTTGCATGTGAGCTCTTTCCTGAAGAAGGCGCAGTAATGTCTACATGCACAATCCTTAGGCTTAAGTTTTAGAGGAAACTCCGGCTGCTTTACATTTCCCTCATTCTGTGCACTTCCCTAGATTAGAGGAGGGAAGAGGCTGTTTTTATTTTTGTTTGTAAATATCAATGGCATTTAACTAGCAAAATATTTACTGGCATGTGAATTTAAGACACTTGAGCAGTCCCTCCTTTCCCCAATTGCCCCTGCTGCTACATCCATTATGAAGTGAGAAACAATTCTTTGAAGGCCAAAACCTTTAATCAACATTTAGATATTCCTTTATACAGTGCATTTTATGTGCAGTTATAAAATGTCTAATTCTACACTCCTCCCTAGGCCAATTTTTGAAAAGGGTGGTTTGATTGGTTTGCTCAGTTATTTATTATCATATTGTATTACTGTCAGTGAAATTGACCATGAAAGTGTGAATTAAATAGTTGATCATAAAATAAAGCATTCTTGGCATGCAGAACAGTGACAAAATAACACAGAGCTGACTTATTTTAATTAAAACCACCCCTCTCCTAGTTAACTGAACCGTTCTAAACTCTAGTGAAACACTAGTAAGTATTGCAAAAGTCTGAGTAAAGAGCTAACGGTATCATCTTCCTCCGTGGTTTCATTCTTTGACTCTGATGGAGAAAGAGCCCAGGAAAACCAATTCTGCCCAGGGGAACACTGTGCAGGTTACAGTCCAAAATTCCCATATCAACCTCACGTCTCTTTTACTGAGAGCACTAACCCCTATAAATCACTTGGGAATCATTATAGTTTTAGGGTCTTGTTCCAGGAGCTCTCACCTAAACCATAGTATGGCTGGTATTTTTAAGAAAGGCTAGATCATCCAAGTCACACTCTACCACCTTGTTAAGTTTTGTTGCTAGAAAAAGTTTTCTTTATTGCAGATTAATACTATAGAAAACCTTGTCTGTATATCTGCATATATGTGTATACATACATACACATCCTATCTAATAAAAGAGTAATATGCAAATCACTCTGCTAAACCTACAAGCCATGCCCACCAGCCAATCAGGAGCGAGTATGCAAATTAACCCAACCAAGATGGCTGCGGCTACGGAGCTACAGCAAGCAGGAGGCTTGGGTTTCCCAGGCAATGGAGGAAGCCAAGCTTTCTGCACATGCTGGCCAGCCCAGGCCTCCACTCAAGGCTACAAAGTTTAAATTATAGAAGATAAATAAATCCTAACAAAAATGGCTGCGGCCATGGAGCAAGCAGAAGGCTTGGCTCCGCTCAAGGTTACAAAGTTTGAATTACAGAAGATAAATAAATCCCAGATACCAGGGCCTCTGCTCGGGTCGCCCGGGGGTGTGGCCAGCATGTACACCACCACAGGCCCCTCAGCCAGGCTGCCCACGCCCCAAGGGAACACCCACCTTGATCCGGGACACCCTTCAGGGCAAACCAGCTGGCCCCCACCCATGCACCAGGCCTCTATCCTATCTAATAAAAGAGTAATATGCAGATTGACCATCACTCCAACACACAAGATTGCTGCCCCCATGTGGTCAAAGATGGCTGCCCCCATGTGGACACAAGATGGCCACCACAAGATGGCCAGCAGGGGAGGACAGTTGGGAGTGACCAGGCCTGCAAGGGAGAGCAGTTAGGGATGACCAGGCCTGCAGAGGAGGGAGGTTGGGGGCAACCGGGCCTGCAGGGGAGAGCAGTTGGGGGGGACCAGGCCTACAGGGAAGGGCAGTTAGGGGTGACCAGGCCTGCAGGGAAGGGCAGTTAGGGACAAACAGGCTGGCAGGGGAGCAGTTAGGCATCAATCAGGCTGGCAGGGGAGTGATTAGGGGGTGATCAGGCTGGCAGGCAGAAGTGGTTAGGGGCAATCAGGAAGGCAGGCAGGCGAGCAGTTGGGAGCCAGCAGTCCTGGATTGTGAGAGGGATGTCTGACTGCATGACATCCCTCGAGGGGTCCCAGATTGGAGACGATGCAGGCTGGGCTGAGGGACACCCCCCCCCCCCCCGCACGAATTTCGTGCACCGGGCCTCTAGTGTATATATAAGAACATATACTTAAGTGAGAAATATCAGAATACAAAAATTCGTAATTGTAGAAGAATTTCAATTTCTATTTCAACATATGCCCAAATACAAAAAACTATCTTCATAAGTGAATATACTTATACAAGGTTTGATATTATGGCCATTACTCTGTCTTCCATTTTCTAATTTACTTTATCATTATATCCCCACTTGACATTTTAAAAGTACAGATATAAAATAAGTATACAGCAAAGTAAGTGAAGAAGATAAAAATTCAGAGGTCTTTTTGTATTAGGAGTGTCTTGTAACATGAAGTTCCCTTACATAAAATGGTGATGATATATGTTGATATGTCTGCTGCTATATACAAGAGGTCAGGATGTAGAAATAAAAAAAGGCAGAACTGTGGAAGGAACTTGGTTTTGGAGATGTGGATTGATTATTGATTGAGTAAAACTTACTTTTCAGAGTAATTAAATTAAATTCTGTGTACAATAGAAACCTCTAGAGTAGGTATCTTCTCATCTAAATGTGCATTTTGTTTTCTTGATACCAATGGATAACATAGAGAGAGAGCCTCCCCTATAGATTGAATGTATGCATGTTATATAATCATCATACTACCTCTATGCCATCACCTCCACCACAGATACTTTTCAAAGTTACTAACATCCAGGTTTGAAGAGCCTAACATCAGGCCCATGAAGAATTATCTCCTCAACAAGAAAACTATTTACCTGCATGCCAGCAATACTATTTTCCCAAATGTGTAATTTGTTGCTCGAATATGAGTGTTTGGCAATCTGCTTTACATTGTAACATATGTTTAATGACATATATGGACAGTTTCTATACTAAGAATAATCTAATCTGTCAGCCTTTTAAATATTCACGTGGACTTTATGGAGCCTCCTATTATCTACAGTGATATCACTGACACACTAAAAGTGTCTCCTATAACCATATGAAAGAGATAAGCAGTGCACATTCTATGAAATGAGCAAAACCTTTGAAGAGTAAGAAAATTACATGTTAATAACCAAAACTACTTCTTTAATTTAACAGAAACATTTTACTTATTTATTTTAATATATATTTTTATTGTTGATAATGTTACAGGTATCTCCCATTTTCCCCTCCTTTACCCCCACTCTCCCAGGGCCTACCCACTCACCCCCAGGCCTACCCCCCTCAAGTCTTTATTACCCTACTAGAGGCCCATTGCATGAAGATTTGTGCAATAGGCCTTCCTTCATCTGGCTGCCGGCACCAGTTTTCCTCCGGCACCTGGGACCCTGCTTTGCTCTGGCCACTGCTTTCTGCCTTCGCTCCGGCTGGAGTCTTTGGTCCGGCCAGAGTCTTCGCTGACTCCGGCTAGAGTCTGCAGTCTTTGCTTCGCTCCGGCCTAAGTGCCGCTCCTGTAGCTTCCTCGACCCCCCACCCTCCCCCCATAGCAGGCGTCCTGCCCCGCCTGACCGCTCCACGCCTGGAGCAGCTGGGGGGCGGCACCGCCACCATATTTGTCCTGCTAATTTGCATATTCCCTCCTGATTGGCTGCTGGGCATCACGGAGGTATGGTCAATTTACATATTTCTTTTTTATTAGTGTAGATTGCCCATGTCCATGGGCTATGCATGTAAGTATATAATAAGTTCTTTGGTTTATCTCTTCTTGTCCCCCCAACCCCACATCCAGGTATGTCAGGCTGTTCCATGCCTCCATGCAGAAACAATTTAAATATTAAAAGAGTGAAGTGTAAAGTACAATCTTTCAACATTTTGTGGAATTAATAATACAAGATCAGGATAGAGGACCTGAGGTCTCATCATTTGTGTTATAGTAATTCTGATATTCCAATTCTCATTCATGCTGTGATTATACAACCTGTCAAATTTATTTATTTTTTTATTAAATTTATTAGGAGGGGCATTGGTTAATATGTCTCTCTCATATAGATGTTTCTCTTTCTCCCTTCCCCTCTCTCTAAAATCAATAAAAAACATATCCTCAGATGAGGATTAAAAAAAAAAAAAAAAGACAGCCCTGGCCAGTGTGCTCACTGTTCACTGTTTATAGTGTCAGCCCATGCACAGAAAGGTCACGGATTCAATTCCTTGTCAAGGGCACATACATGGGTTGCAGGTTCAATCCCTGCCCTTGGGCATGTGCAGCAGACAACTAATCTCTCTCTCTCTCTCTCTCTCTCTTTCTCTCTCTCTCTCATCTCTTTTATATCTCTATCTCTATCTATCTCTATCTCTATCTCTATCTCTTTCTCCATCTCTATCATTCTCTATCTTTCTATCTCTAAAACCAATAGAAAAAATATCCTTGGGTGAGGATTAACAAAAAAAAAGACATTTGGATTTTGATCAGGATTGCAGTAAATCTGTATATTGCTTTGGGTAATATGGCCATTTTAACTGTGTGGATTCTTCCAATCCATGAATACAGACTATCTTTCCATTTCATTGTGTCTTTTTTAATATTTTTAATAATACTTTGTAGTTTTAAGTATATAGGTCCTTCACATCCTTTGTTAAGTTTATTCCTAGGAATTTTATTCTTTTGGTTGTAATTGCAGAAGAAATTGCATTGTGTGTTTTTTTTTGTTTTGTTTTGTTTTGTTTTGTTTGTTTTTAATTTCTACTTCTGAAATTTCATGTTAGTATATAGGAAAGCAGTGAATTTTTGTATATTGACTTTTGTATCAGGCAACTTTACTGTATTTGTTTATTGCTTCTAATAGTTATTTGGTGGTCTTTAGAGTTCTCTATATACAGAATCATGTCATCTGCAAGAACGAACACTTTTATTTCTTCCTTTCCAATTTGAATGCCTTTCATTTCTTTCTCTTGCCTGATTGCTAGGACTTCTATAATTATGTCAAATAAGAGTAATTAGAGTGGGCATTATTGTCTTGCTCCTGATTTTAGAGGAAATGCTTTAATTTTTTTCACCATTGAGTATGTTATTGGCTGAGGGTTTGTCATATATCGCCCTTATTATGTGAGGTACTTTCCTTCTATACAAATTTCCTTGAGTGTTTTAATCATAAATGGATGTTGTATCTTACCAAATGCTTTTACTGTATCTATGATAAGTTCATGTTATTTTTATCCTTTGCTTTGTTAATAGAGTGTATTACACTGACAGATTTGCGTATGTAGAACCACCCTTGTGCCTTTGGAATGAATACTAATTGATTGTGATGTACTATTTTTTTCAAACCATTGTTGTATTTGATTTACTAGTATTTTGTTTAGGATTTTTGCATTAATATTCATGAGAGATATTGATCTGTAGTTTTCTTTTTTAGTGCTATCCTTGCCAGAGTTTGGTATTAAGGTTATGTTGGCTTCATAAAATGTGTTAGAAAGTATTTTCTGTTCTTCAATTTTTTGGAAGAGTTTGAGAGGAGCGTTATTAAATCTTTGAGTGTTTGGAAGAATTCACTAGTGAAGCCATCTGGTCCTGGACATTTATTTTTGGGGAGGGTTTTGATAGTTGTTTTCATTTTCTCACTGCTTCTTAGTCTATTTAGATTTTCCATTTCTTCTAAATTAAGTCTAGGAAGGTTATATATTTCAAGGAACAAATTCATTTTGTCTAGATTATTGAATTTGGTGGCATACAGTCCTTCGTAGTATTCTAGTACTAGTATATATGTGATGTCTGTAGTAACTTCTCTTTCATTTCTAATTTTGTTTATATGAATAATTTCTCCTTTGTCCTTAGTCTAGCTAGTGGTCTGTTAATTTTATTAATCTTTACAAATAACAAGTTTGTTGAATTACTGCTCACTCCTGCATGAGTGACCACAAAGTCTCTTTACTCCTCCCAGCTGAAGGGAGTATCAGCCACAATGGAATCTACCCCTCTCTGGCAGAGCCCTGCCATGAGCTTCTAGCTGCTGGACTGCATTCCTAGCTGGTATCAGCCCCTCACCATTGTTGCCACCCCATTTGCTCTACTTGCCCACCTTTGGATGTTTCAATGTGAAGATCTTCTAGGCATATTTGTGCATTGAGCAGGGAATCCTTTGTTGAGTTATAGCTGCTCAAGTTGTTGAAACTTCAAGAAGAGAGACCAACAAGATCTCTCACATAGTCATTCCTTCTATTGTTACAGGAAACAGGAATAAATCAAGCAATGCTCAGAGAGTTTGGAGTCACATTTTATGCACTGGTGGGCTCAGAGAAAATGAATTCAGATTCTAAGCAAAGCTACAAGCAGAAATTCCCTTTTTATTAAAGAGCCAGCCCTATGTATGCTTAGTGGTTATCTCACTGGTGGCCTTGAAAACAACACAGTTCTATCCAATTAAAAAATACACCTGGCATGGCATTCAGAGAGAGTATGGGCGTATCTAGTCTCTGGCCTACAAGGTCAGATAGCTAAGTTTATCTTCCTTATTATTTAAGCAGGCTAAAGCAGGCTAGAAAGCAAAGTTATTATTATTATTATTATTATTATTATTATCATTATTATTTTTAGAATAAGAGGCCATCTAAAAAAGTAGCAGAGAATTCCAAACAGTAGTTTTACAAAATAGGGGTTAGCCTTCTCACTATGTCAATCCCCAATATATTTTTAATGATAAATTTTGATAGCTTCTACTATCCTTGGAACAACTGCAAAAAATAGTTCATAAAATCCCTAGATGGTTTGGCTCAGTGGATAGAACATCAGCCCACAGACTGAATTGTCCTGGATTTAATTCCAGCCAAGGGCACATAACTTGGTTGCAGGCTCAATCCCTGGCCCAAACAGCCCCTGGTTGAAGCACGTGCAGGAAGCAACCAATCCATGTGTTTCTCTCACATCCATATTTCTCTCTGTGTCTCTACCCCTCCCCTCTTCTTTCTCTAAAAAACAATAGAAAAATATCCTCTGGTGAGGATTAGCAACAAAAATAGTTTATAAACTTCCCATCCCAGACATCCCCCCACCCACACACACACATTGATTTCTGGAAATCTCCACTAAGATGCCCCCCATGGTTCCCACTAGAACCCATGAGCAGCAGTCACCAAAGAACACTGACTCTATTCTTTGTGACCAAGTCAGGCTTTTGCCACCCAGAATTCCACTTAGTTGAGTCTCAGTATTGTCCCTGATGGCCATGAGAAATCCTTTCTTAGGAAACACCACAGAATCACTGTATTCTGTACAGATTCAGGGAGAATGGCCTCCAGGCATAGTGTATGTCATCTGATCACAGAATCTGCAGTCATAATGACTCCTTTTAGTTGTAAGTCACTCATAAAAACTCTGTGTCTCTGTAAGTCCTCTGGGCAAAAATATTGATCTTTACTTCAAAGGCTAGAGGCAAGAATAAACACAACAACTCCATTCATTGGAAAATCTTAGAAATAACTGAGAGAAATAACTGAAATCTTAGAAATAACATTTTTATTGGAAACATGGCTTATAAATTTAACCAAACAATTGGATTATTATAGTTACTCCACTAATTCAAATTGTGCCCCCTGGCAAGTAACAACATTTTTTTTTTATCTTCATTTTTCTCCTTTGTAGGTTCACAGTAGCTTAACCTGCCATTCATTACATGACTATCTTTCAGATGGGCCAGGAAAATTATAATACTGGTAGGATTGGCTTTGATATTCTAACTTAGATCCATATTTGCTACCGCCATTCACAATTCCTATATCTACTTCCCATAGAAACTGAACTCATTTGTTGCTAAATATATAAATAATTAAAATTTATGAATAATTAATTTAAAATATTTCAATGGTGTCCTATACTAGCATTTTGCTGGCTTGGGAGTAGAAAAATCAGTTATATTGCCTCTTTTCAAGGAGCATGTGGTTGATTGCAGGAAGTAAAAAAAGAGAACTAAGTAACCTCACAATCATAACTATGCTTATTATGCTCAGAGGAGACTATGGATGCAAAATGGCATCAAAATGTAGAAAATCTTTCCATCAGTAGGATGATTTGCAATGTTTTTGTGAAGAATGGGCAGTTTTTAAGAAAAAAAATGTGTAAGTTGATTCCAGTTGCAGACAATACCTGTGTTGTAAAACACATATGTGTAAAATATCACAAAGAAGATAGGTATGGCTGTCCATGTATTAGGAGGCAGGAGGTGGGGTGGGGCAAGTAAGTAGTTGGCAGAATTTTAGGCAAAAGAAGTTAAGTTAAATATTTTCTTACTAGTCAAAGAGGTTTGCTTTTATTTTTTAACCTGAGAACCACAGAAAACTTTAAGACAGAGTATCAACATGATCAAATTTGACAAGATGAGAACTTATTTAAAAATCTAAAGCAATAGAAAGTAAAGTATAGCACCTCCTGGCAACATATGCTTTTAACCAAAATAGGCAATGTCCTTGGTGAATAATCAGACATAATCTTTTGAACAGATTTTCATATTAAACCCATAGGATTCAACTTATTAGTCATTGCATAATAATCTTTTAAATTATGAAAGGAGAAGGTGAATTGTCTTCCAAGAAAATTTAATATACCTAAGCAACTCTTCAACTACTTCATAGTGTTTCTAACCTTCAGATCCATTGCCAGGGGATTAAGTTGCCTTGAGGCTCCTAAAATAAGGAAGAGATGTGCCAAAGGCCATTCTTGGGAAAGAAGGGTGATGTCAAGTTGCTGTCTAAGTTGATACATTGTAGAATGAACATTCAGAATTATATTAAAACTCTGGAGAATAAACTTTACTCTCATCCTATGGCCAGCTTAGAAAGTTTTTGTCTAAAAGCCAACCTATTGCTAATCTGTGAACTTGTGTGTGTGAGAGAGAGAAAAAAAGAGAGAGAAATTACTCTGATCAGAATTTTTTAGTCACTTCACAGTCCAATCTGGTCTGAAAATCTAGGATAAGATGCCCTCCATACACTGACTCTACCTTGTATTTGTGTTTCCTCCTCCCACTATTATTTGATAACTCCAATGTTTGGACCTTCCTAAAGGAATGGGTCAGAAGGCAGGAAGCAGTATCAATGTATATAAAATTCTGGAAGAATAGAAAATTGCTTAGGCTTGATCTTTTTACCATTGTTTGGCCATTTTTGCACTGTGAGTACCCTTCAAATTCTCTAAGCAAACCAGACCTGTGTGATTGTCTTTAAATCAAACTAAGGTCCAGAACCGGAGTGCATATTATAATTGTCTGGAGATATTTTTTAAAATATTGGTACATGAGACACACCCCAGACACATTCATTGTTCTGGGGTACAGACTGAGCAGCAGTATTATTTATCATCTCTGTGGGTGGTTTTATTATACAGTAAAAGTTGAAAACTACTAAAGCAGAACAAGAAAAAGTGGGTAGCTGTGAGCTATGTTTGTGAGGTTAGTCTTGACTGAATCCAAAGACAGGTAACACATGAGAGGAAAACTTAGCAACTAATTACATCAGCATCAACAATGCATTCAAAACTATCTATAGAATACTTGATATGATCCAGGAATTAAATCTTCACTTGGAGTATAGTTCTAAATAAGACAGAGACTCTGTTCTTGAGGAGCATACAATGGATGCCATGGTTACCAACAATCTGGCAATCTTGGGGATAAGGAGTAATTGTTGTACTTCATTTTATGTAAATTAATCCTCAATTAAAATTATCAAGTGTCTAGGAATGAATCTAATGAAAGTTGTGCAAGATATTTATACAGAAACATGTCAAGCTTTACCCAAGTGTGAGTTTCATCTCTGGTATGGCATATAAAGTTGCCAACAAACTGATTCTCCCATACATATAAATTTAAACTCACTATAAAACTTAACATTGTATAAAAGATCTGAAGAATGTGGGTGGCATATTTGGAGGAGGTGGAGTCTTGCAGGAAAGGTCTAGTACAGTTCAATTCCTTGTCCTCATAGCACTGGTCTGGGAAAGGCTAGAGTTGAGTATGGTATAGAACAGCTTAAACCTAATGGAAACATGCTGCCTTTCTAACCTAGGGAAACCACAGATGTTGAAAAGTGAGGGAACTCGATGAAAAAAAAAAAGGTAACCAGATTCCGTGAAAATTTCTACCTAAGTGTTGCTCGTCCTGCATGGAATATTGTGCAAACAGCACAACCAGATGTCAAAAAACAAAAAACAAAAAAAAAACACAAAAAAACAAAACAAAACAAAACAAAAAACTGAACTAACATCTAAGTTGTCACTCCCCTCAGATAAGGCAGAACTTGCAGCTTCAGGGTAACGGCATTAATCTTCTGCTAAAACAAATCAAAGACATTATTTAGAGAAATGTAAGTAGATCCAGAAACCTGGCAACATACCATTCACAGGGTCTAGAACACAATTTAGATATACTCAACATAAAAGAAACAGGAACATATTACCCATTCTAGCAAAGAAAATAAAATAGGTCTACCCCAAGATGATCCAGATGTTGGAATTATCAGATCTAAATTATAAAGCAATAAAGTAAAGAAAAACATGAATTACAAAAAAGAAAATCTCAGCAGAAGAATAAATAAATATATATAGCTCTATACCTATCTATAAGAAAGGAAATAATGAAATAAAAATAATCGGAATGATTTCATAGCCAAATAAACATAACAGTGAAAAAAGGCAGTGAATATTATGTTTCTGCATGCTTAGGGATTTTTGGGAACCTTTTATTGGAGTTGCACCAATGGATGAGATTAGGAACTTCAGGGATGATTCAAATGCTGAAAGACTGTCCAGGAGTTATGGATTTACATTTCAAAGGGAAATGAGACAAGGAGCCATGGATATAGTTCAGGTGCAGTAAATTAGAGTATTTTATTTTATTCCCTAACCTTCAGATATTTATTTATATTTCAAATGGTAAGAAACCAAGCTTCTCCACTTCTATACCCTAGGAGAAATAGGGAGATTAAATTTCTCTCTCTTAGAGGGAAAAGAGGGAAGAGAATGTATCTAAGTCCGTAAATTCACATTACAATGGTATAACCTCCATACAAGGATGCTTCCAACACAATTATCTCCCCTCTCTAAGGATATGTAATAATATCCTTAGAGAGGAGAGATTGCTAAGGGGAAGCAATATGGTTATTGCTGTAAGTGTTATAAGCAACTGATAGAACTAGACTGAACTAGAGAAAATGCTAGAATTAATTAACTTATCTCTGCCACAGAAAACTATCTACTTTCTAGATTAGGCAAATAATTTTAGATACTAAAAGCTTATTACAAACTTGAAGAAAGATAAATACAAATGATCCAAACTGAATAACAAAGAAAACGATATTATTAATTATAAAAGAGAGAGAGCATCAGGAAAATGTGGTAAAATTTTAAGGAATTTCAGAAGAAGTTGGGGGAGAGAGAAAGATGGACAGAGAGACAGAGATGGAGACAGAAAAAAAGAGTGAAAAAATATTTTAAAAATAATGACCAATATTTTAAAAATTTCATAGAAGATGTAAATTTATAGGTTAATGCAACAAACCTCAAGAGGATAAGTATGAAGATATGCATAACCCAAGGACACAGACAGTGGGGGATGAAGGCTTGGGAGGGGGACAGGGATGGGAGCGGAAAAGGGGAGGAAAAAGGTACATATGTAGTACTTCCAACAATAAAGATTTATTTTAAAAAAAGAAAAGAAAGAAAGCCATGCCGCGGCAATTGAAAGTCAAGCTACTTGAAAGCAAATGCAGAATACTTTGAATGTAGTCAAAGAAAAAGAAAACATCAAAAATAGGGGACTATAACACTAGAAACAATTGAGGCCAGAAGATAGAGACATCTTTCAAGTTATGAAAAAAGGAACAATCATCAAACCAGAATTCTACATTTGGTAGAAACATGCTTCAAGAATAAAGGCAAAGTAACAACTTTACATGAAAGAAAACTAAAGAACTTTATTGCCTGCCACTATAAGAAATGCTAAAGGAAGTTCTTTAGGTTCAAGAAAATTGACACTACCAAGAAACTTGTGTCTTCAGTAGGAATATAGGATACTGAAAATGGCTTATATATCAGTTCATATGAAATTCTTTATTTTCCACTAATTTCTTTTAAATATGCATGACTATTAATAAGGAAACATAACATTATCTTGATATATTTACATTACACACAGATGCAATGCATATGATAATTATAGTAAAAAGGATGGCAGATGGGATGGTAAATAGATCCATATGGTTGCAAATTTTCTGTAAATTGGTACAATATTAACATTAAACACACTTTAAAAAGTTAAAGTTTCAATACTCAGAGTAAGGAATAAAAAACAAAGTAAGACAATTGAGGTAATAAAAAAAGCAGTAAATACATTGAAATGGAATTGGAAAATATGCAAATAATCCAAAAAATGTATGAAGAGAAAATATATATATATAAAGAAAAGAAGGGAAAATGAAACAAATTATAGTTATATACTTAATTCTAACCATATCAATAATTACATTAATGAACTAAATACTGCAATTAAAAGATAGATATGATCAGAAAGAAAAGAAAGCAAAACCCAATGGGATATTGTCTACAGGAAGTGTACTTTATCTAAAAGACACAGATGCAGATGGGCTGAAATAAATTGATAGAAAACATATTTCATGCAAACAATTAATATAAAACCCCAGTATAAATAAATTAATATCAACTAAGAAATGCTTCAAAACAAAGACCGTTACTAAAAATAAATAGGGACATTTTATAATGATAATATGCTCTATTCACTAGGGAAATATAAAAGTTATAAATATGTATTTTTCTTATACCATAACCACAACACATGAAGAAAAAGTAGACAGAATTAAAGAAAAAATAATTACAAATGAATAAGACATTTTTAACACTCTCTCTACTGAAGATAAAATTAGTCATTAAGCAATGGATAGAACTAGAACAACACTAGGAAACACTTTGATCTAATTAACATTTAGAAAGCACTATGCCCAAAACTGGGAGTAACTTTCAATTCTCTTTTTTTTAACTTTCAATTTCTAGGAATTATTCACCAAGGCAGATTTTAGGTTTAGCCAAAATGAACAAACAAACAAACAAATAAATAAAAGTCTCATTAAATTTTGAACTATTAAAATCTAACAAATATGTTCCCAAAAATAAATTTAAAATTAATATAAATAACACAGGAAACACTTAAAAAATGGAAATTAAACAACACATTTCTAAAGAATCCATAGATAACAAAGAAATAAAAAGAAAAGTGAAAAAATATTTTAACTAAATGCAACTAAAATTTAACCTTTCAAAATCTGTGAGGTATAGTTAAAATGGAAGTTAGAGGAAAATTTGGAACTGAATGCTCGCTAGAAAGGAACATGGATTTAATTTTAATGAGCTAAAATTAAATAATTTTAATTAAGCTGAAAAAGATGTATGGTTAAAACAAGTAAGTAAAAGAAAGGAAATAATAAAAAGCAGTAATTAAGGAAATTCAAAACAAGCAAGAATAGAAAAGAAAGCCAAAAGTTGGTTCTTAATTAATCAACAGAATAAGGTCCTACCTAAAATGGCAAAGGAAAGTGAGCACAGAAATCATTAATTTCAAGATGAGATCGCTATTCGCTTTATAGTTCTAAAATACCAATTTTCCACACTAGCTTCTCTTGTGAGAAATGCCCCAGTCTCTATCAGGATGAATATTTTAAGATTGAAACTAATCATATCTCTAGGGTCTCTAGTACCCTTTATTTCTCTTTTCCTCATTTTCATGTAGAATCAAATGCCAAATATTATGTAAAACCTATCAACCTGTGTATTGTATTATAGTTTCTTTTAGCCTTGAGCAGTCTTGCCAAATCAAAGCACTGTCTCCTTTAAGTGAATCTTGGACCCAGTTGTCAAATGTGAGATACATTTTCCTGTGAGAAAGAAGGCTGGGAATATGGCTTCTGACCAAACAATGGAAATCAGATGAGGTTCTTCTACACAAAAGGCCCACTCCATGTACAGAGAATCATACAGTGGTTTTTCAGGAGACATATGTGTAACTTTTATAGTTTTGCCTCTTTCTAAGTGAGAATTTCTGGAGAATAGAGCTGGATAATTGCATATTTAAAAAAGCACTTCAAATGATTCTGCTATTTAAGGCTCAAAAATAAGATTAAGAGAATCATGAAAAACTGTATTGACAGAAATATTAAAGATCTGATAATTATTTTTTAAAAACAAAATTGCAATAGCACCCCCCTCTTCATTAATGAACAGGGATCTAAGCTATGCACAAAATGTTATCGATGCAGTTTGTTCTCACATATATTGAATATAAATATTTCAGAGAAACATAACTATCTATATATCTATCTATATCTATATCTATATCTATATCTATATCTATATCATCTATATCTATATCTATCTATATCTATATATATAAGGCTAATATGCAAATTGTCCCGTTGGGAGTTCGACCAAGAGACCGGGAGTTCGATTGATCCCTATGATGTGTGCTAACCACCAGGGGCAGTACAGCACAAAGGAAGACCTTGGCCAGCAGCGGGAAGCCGAGGAAAGGGCCCCTACCCATGTACAAATTTTGTGCACCAGGCCTATAGTTAAAATAGTAAAAGTTATAAGAGACTAATTTCTTATTTGATGATGTTTAAAAAGCCATGTCTGCATACCTCACATATATTTATTATGAATGAGGAAGATTCAGTCAGTAGGCACTAGCAATTTCTGTCTCCAGACCAAGGGAGAGGAGGATGCAAAGAGGATTGCAACATATTTACTGTCAATTAAATAATGATGCTGTTTTCAAAACAACACTTGAAACTCTAGAATGATAGAAAGAGGAAATATAAAATTTCTAGCTAAGTAAATACAGTAAAGAATTCCTAGGCTCTTCTCAGATTCAGCACATGAAGTTCTGGGAAACTAGGAGACTAAAAACAGAAGAAAGTATCCTATTTAATAAAAGAGTAATATGCAAATTGACCATACCTCTGCTACACCCAGAAGCCATGCCCACTAGCCAATCGGGAGCGAGTATGCAAATTAACCCAACCAAAATGGCTTAGGTTTCCCTGGCAATGGAAGAAGCCAAACTTCCTGCACACCCTGGTCGGCCCAGGCCTCCTCTCAATGCTACAATGTTTCAATTATAGAAGAGAAATAAATCCCAACAAAAATGGCTGTGGCCATGGAGTGAGCAGGAGGCTTGGGTTTCCCCGGCGATGGAGGAAGCCAAGTTCCTGGCCTGCCCTGGCCTCTACTGAAGGCTACAAAGTTTCAATTATAGAAGATAAATAAATCCCAGATACCAGCCCTTGGGTCTCTGGGGGGTGTGGCTGGCCTGCAAACCACCACAGGCCCCTCGCCCAGGCTGCCCCACGCCCCAAGGGAACTCCCACCCTGATCCAGGACACCCTTCAGGGCACACAGCTGGCCCCAACCCATGCACCAGCCCTCTATCCTATCTAATCCTATCTAATAAAAGAGTAATATACAAATTGACCATCACTCCAACACACAAGATGGCTGCCCCCATGTGGTCAAAGATGGCTGCCCCCATGTGGACACTAGATGGCCACCACAAGATGGCCAGCAGGGGAGGGCAGTTGGGAGGGATCAGGCCAGGAGGGGAGGGCAGTTGGGGGGGACCCAGGCCTGCAGGGGAGGGCAGTTAGGGGCAATCAGGCTGGAAGGGGAGCAGTTAGGCATCAATCAGGCTGGCAGGGGAATGGTTAGGGGCTGATCAGGCTGGCTGGCAGAAGCAGTTAGGGGCAATCAGGAAGGCAGGCAGGTGAGCAGTTGGGAGCCAGCAGTCCTGGATTGTGAGAGGGATGTCCGAATGCCCGTTTAGGCCTGATCCTACCTGGATTGGGCCTAACTGTGCAGTCGTACATACCTCAAGTGGTCAAAAATGGAGAGGGTGCAGGCTGGGCTGAGGGACATCCCCCCCCCCCCGCACGAATTTAGTGCACCAGGCCTCTAGTTATATAAGATCCTCAGATGGAAATGAGAAGCATGAATAAATTTTCAGGATAACTCATAAGACATATATATATATATATATACAATTTCTGCATGATTGTTAAATTACATAGTATTTACCATTACTT
The DNA here is from genome assembly GCF_963455305.1 of Plecotus auritus. Taxonomy (NCBI): domain Eukaryota; kingdom Metazoa; phylum Chordata; class Mammalia; order Chiroptera; family Vespertilionidae; genus Plecotus; species Plecotus auritus. The sequence goes on from NC_137782.1 coordinate 122,122,398, forward strand.
GACCTTCATAATACAAAAATACGGAAAGTCAACTTTGTCAGATATTTGTCTGATCATTTTGTCAAATATCTCTCCAGTAATGGAAAATCAAAACTAGATATGAAATGGATTACCTAAAGGAGAAGAAGGCTTTCTAAAACATGAGCAGATGGTGAAATTGCATATGAACAGTTAGCCTATTATAATAAGCCTATTATTGTTGTTTCTTCTGGTTACTATGCTCACTACCAATATCTGAAGAGGGGATTCAGGGTTGTATATATAGGCAAGTATGCTTGTTTCTAAAGGCATTTCATGTTTTGTCTTCTATGAATCTGTATTGTCAAAAGAGAATTAGTGACTTCTACAAGGCTTCTCTTACAAATATCTCATCAGATTCATAATAAATTTTTTTGCCCAAATAGATATGTGTTCTTGAAGGACATGATCTAAAGATTTGTGTCCCTCACAACAATTGACATATTGCATGTACAGTAAATTCTCAGATATTATAAATCAATTTGATTTTGCATTTGAGCTTTTATTATAATTCTAGAGGCCCAATGCATGAAGATTCATGCAAAAATAGGCCTTCCTTCCCCTGGCTGCTAGCACTGCCTTTGCTCCAGCCCTGGAGCCGCCTTTCTGCCTTCACTCTGGCCTGGAGCCACCTTTCCACCTTCCCATGCTGCCCAGAGGCCTGCAGCTGCTGGGGCGGTGTGGAACGCCTGTGTCCTGCAATGTCCCAGCCGCTCGATGCCTCATATGCAAATTAACCTTCCATCTTTGTTGGGTTAATTTGCATACTCACTCCTGATTGGCTGGTGGGCATTGCGAAGGTATGGTCAATTTGCCTCTTTCTCTTTTATTAGTGTAAACTAGAGGCCCGGTGCACAAATTCTTGCACCAGTGGGGGTCCCTCTGCCTGACCTGCGGGATCAAGCTGAAACCTGCTCTGCGACATCCCCCAAGGGGTCCTAGATTGTGAGAGGGTGAAGGCCAGGAGGAGGGACCCCACCAGTGCATGATTGGGGCTGAGGAGGGATGTGGGAGGTTGGCCAGCTGGGGAGGGGCTGTGGGAGGCCCCAGTGCATGCCCGGTCCATCTAACTCAGTCCCAATCGGCCAGACCCCAGCAGCAAGCTAACCTACCAGTTGGAGCGTCTGACCCCTGGTGGTCAGTTCATGTCATAGTGGGCTGTTGAGTGGCCTTAGCATATCATTAGCATATGATGCTTTGATTGAATGGATGACCAGATGACTGGACACTTAGCATATTAGGCTCTTATTATACAGGACTAGGGGCCCAGTGCATGAATTTGTGCACCTTGAAAAAAACTGTGGGCTGCAAGGCCGCAGTGGGCACAGGGGTGGTTCTTGGCCGATCCTCCACGCCCCCTCCCAACTCCTCCCACCGCGACCCCTGGCACCATCTGCCGGTAGCCCCACTCCATCTGCTGTGCTCCCACACACTGACGGAGCCAGCCCCACTCGTACCTGCTGATGTTGTGGAACGACTGGGGCTGGTGTGAGCGGCGGCTCCAGCCTCAGCTGTGGGTGCAAGCAGGGCCGGCGCCAGCAGCTGGTGTGAGCAGGCCGTGGCCGGCAGTGGGTGCAAGTGGTGGCTGCCGGCCCTGATTGACCCTCAGGAGCAGGGGGAGGTGGAGAAGCTGCTTGCATCCGTGATGGTGCCAAGCGATTGGGGCTGGCACTGGGTGCTGGCGGCAGGTGCAAGTGGGGCCGGCGGTGGCAGCAGGTGCAAGTGCCAGATGGGATCGTGGTGTGCAGGAGCACAGAATTTCCAGTAACCACCAGAGGCTGGCCCCCAATGACAGCAATTAGCACCCTGCCTTTGTCTGGCACCCCTGCTCACCTGCTCCACCATCCCGCCGTGATCGACGCACTCCACGTTTCGTGCACGCCCCCTAGTGGTCAACGTACGTCATAGCGACTAGTTTTTCAGTTGTTTGGTTGTTCCACTGTTCAGTCTATTTGCATATTAGGGTTTTATATATGTAGATTAGCTAATTAAAACCTTCTGTGAAGTAGGAATTTGAGGAATGTTCTGACTTCAGTGGAATTATATCCACTCTGGCAGAAGATGATGGAAAGGCTGCTCATGTTTAAGAAGCTACACATTTTCTAATCCCACTACATATTTTGTATGTACATAAGAAATTATCATTTAAAATCTAATTTTGTGGCTTCAAGATATTACAGTAAACATTCAATGACATATTTCTTATTACCTTGATTTTCAGGAGAAATTGAAATAGGTGGTTTCTATTTGCTGCCAAGTGGATGCTGATGCAATAGCAAAGCCATAAAATATGGCAGAAAATTATGCAACTACTAGTAAAATAACACTTATTAATGGTTAGTTTGAAAAACAATTTGTCTTCCAGTTTCTGGTGGATGTTGACTATTTTTGACCATTTATCATCTATGGCCTTTTTAGTTTAACCATAATACTAGTAGTTTGCTTTTTCTTAGGGCAGTGGTCAGCAAACTGCGCTTGCGAGCCACATGCGGCTCTTTGGCCCCTTGAGTGTGGCTCTTCCACAAAATACCACGGCCTGGGCGAGTCTATTTTGAAGTGGCATTAGAAGAAGTTTAAGTTTAAAAAATTTGGCTCTCAAATTTCAATCGTTGTACTGTTGATATTTGGCTCTGTTGACTAATGAGTTTGCCAACCACTGCCTTAGGGCATTCACACTTGCATCATTATGACCACTGTGAGCCATGTGTAACTCACTCTCTAGGAAGGATGGTGTTTAGCTTCAGGAAATAGAAACCTGCATATCCAGCACATGTGACCTATGGATGAGTGTAGTTGTTTTGAAAAGAGAAATGCAGCTGTTATTCAAAAAGGACAATTGGGAGAGAGAAAGCTTAACCACATGTTAATGCCTAGAAATTACTGGCAGACATCTTTCAAGGCAATCCAGCCAGCCTTCTGGTAAAACAAATACCATGAAAGTCAGAGAAGAACATAGGAAAAGAAGGGGGAGTGAGAAGGAGTAGAACAAAAAGGACAAAGGGATGGGATAGAGGGGAAAAAATGTTGACATTAAAAAAAAATCGGGTATTTATTTATTATTTATTTATTTAATCTTTATTATTGAAAGTGTTACAGATGTTCCCCTTTTTTTCCCCATTGACCCCTTCTCCCATCCTATGTCTTCACCACCCTATTGTCTGTGTCCATGTGTTATGCATATATTCGTACAAGTTCTTTGGTTGATCTCTTCCTACCCACCTACCCACCCCCGCCTTCCCTCGGAGATTCGACAGTCTGCTCCATGCTTCTATGTCTCTGGATCTATTTTTTTTTTTCCAACAGTTTTTAGCCTTGCATCAACTCTGCATCAAATCTAAGTTAAGTGATTCCTACTACTTGACTTTTCAGTTACAAAAGCCAATATTATTGTCTGAGCCAGTCTGAGAAAGTATCCTATTATTTATATCCAAAAGACCTTTCACTTATATACTGAAGCTCTGCTAATGGTGTCTTTGGTTTTGTCTTTGTTAAGTTTTGTTTTTGTAGTTGCAGTAAGTGGTATTCCACAGACAGCAAAAGTTCCAAAACCATTAGCATACACTGCGGTCTACACGCACCTGAGCCAGCACCAAATAAGACTTCCGTTCTCTCATGCCCAGAATTATAGTCCGAAAGCCTGGCCATTAGGTAGGCTCATTAATTTTTATGGCTTTTTGCTTTTACCCTAGTCTCACATAACCACTGGCTTAGGTGATTGCTTTTGGTCAGAGAAAACTTATTTGCAATCCATGATCCCAGCAGGAAAAGAGAAAATTCATTCTCTGGTTAGTTAAGTTTTTGGAGAAGTGGCAGACATTTTTATTAAATTATGGGAAGGCCTGCATGGGACATCCTTGCCTGCGCTAAACCTGTGCTGACAGGATAAAATACACTTTATTAGTTCAGTTATTGCACTGTTTATACAGTGATCTAATGCCCTTGCATATTTGCCGTAAAGCTCTCTTAGCACCAGAGAGGGATTTTAATTAGATAAACTATAACCTGTTTTCATTTATTAATTTTTCCCTTAGGTTTGCCTTTTAAATAATGTGTAGATAATTAAAACCTGGGACTAAATAGTATAGCTTCCTAAAGTATTGCTCTAAAGAAAAATTCCCCTCTTGCCCTTAAGGAAATAGAAAAAAATATATGTATTTGATAAATACCAACAAATATATTAATCTGTTTGTATTCCAACCTTAGCAACTGGAGTTAGGGAGTGCTATCACAGGTTGATAGAAAAACCATGATTTAGAAATAAATGCAGAAGCCCTGTGGGTTACAGTTAAGGACTTGCAACCTAGCCCAGTAAGAGCATATGCTTTGGAATAAAATGTTTCTGGTTTTGACCCTGATATAATACTTATTAGTAGTGTAAACCAATTAAGCCTTAATCTTCTCATATGTAGAGTAGAGAGGACAAATTCCCATTCATGGGCTGATTATGATGATTAAATGAGATGATGTTGTGAGCATGATGTCTGGCAGAGCTTGCACTGCATAAATGGTGGCTGTTATTAGTGTTAATACTATAACTAGAACCCACGTTTGGCTGCCTGTCTCCACAAAAAACAAACTCGCGAGACAGAAGCTGGAGAAAAGAGAGAGGTTTGTGTTTGTTTGTTTTTTAATATATATTTATTGATTTCAGAGAGGAAGGGAGAGGGAGGGAGAGAGATGTAAACATCAATGATGAGAGAGAATCATTGATTGGCTGCCTCCTGCATGCCCCCCCCCGCCCCCACTGGGGATCGAGCCCTACAACCTGGCCATGTGCCCTTGACCAGAATTGAACCCAGGACCCTTCAGTCCACAGGCTGATGCTCTTTCCACTAAGCCAAACCGGCTAGGGTGAAAGAGGTTTATTTTCAAGTGCTGGTCACCTGAGAAGATGGGGGACTCTTGTGGAAAAGCCCATCTCAACAGCTCAGCACAGGCAGAGGTTTTTATAAGGAGGGAGAGGGAAAGCAGAACAAAGAGATCAAAGGGAGGGGGTTTAAAAGTTCTCTACATGCAGTCCATTCCAATAAGGATCTCAAAACAGGTCAAGTGATGGTCTGGTGTGCATCATCCTGGTCCTCGTCGTCCTGGTTCTGTGATTGAAGGTCAGCAAATCTCCCCCAACACTGGGATGACTAAGAGTCAGAGTCTGTACCTTCTGCAGTTAGTCCCTCAGATTCTTAGACAAAAATGCTGATAATCTACAAGGTACACATTAGTCAGTGTCTGCACTTACAGAAGCAATGTCTAAGGAATGGTGGAGTGGGTTACACTTCCCCACTGTTACAATACTACCCTTTTATTTAATTTCTATTCTCATATTAGCTACTTCTCTTTCACTGCAATTTGTCTTGCTTTTCATGATATGTGTTCTATTTTTAAATGGAATCAGAGAAACAAAGTGTTTGAGACTTTGGCTAGGCCTTGCTTAAATTCTTATGTCTTCAGAATGAAAAAATCTAGAAAATAGCTTTAGATCATAAATAAGAAGATTGATCAAAAATAGGGGTATTCATATGCCCAATATTGTCTTCTCTGATTCCATTTATTTGGCCTTTAACACTGGTAAGGAAGATCATAAACAATATTACTCACAGATATCTCTATGTTGTTAAGTCTTAGTGGGAAGACAAAGAACTGGACTAAGTAGCTCAAAGTGGACTCATTAGCTCAAAAAGGCAAATACACACACACACACACACACACACACTGTAGTTAAACAGACTATTAACCTCAAATTCTCTCTTCATATACACTGAGTGGCCAGATTATTATGACCACCTGATGTCTGCAGGCAAATTAGCTGTACACTGCATCGTATGGGATATGGAAGCCAAAGGCCTGTTTGAACACCTTTGCTGTCTGCAGTTACCAAGATAAAATGTCTCCAATTCGCAGAGGAACATAAGGATTGGACAGTCGAGCATTGGAAAAAAGTCATGTGGTCCAATGAATCACATTTCCCATTGCATCATGCAGATGGCAGAGTGAGAATTTCGCAGAAACAGTATGAAAGCATGCACCCCACATGCATGAGTACAACCCTTCAAGCTGGTGCTGGCAGTGTTATGGTTTGGGGCATGTTTTCCTGGCATGATTTGGGCCCTTTAATTCGTGTGGAACAACGTCTGAATAACACAACATACCTAAGTATCGTTGCTGATCAAGTTCATCCTATCATGTTGATGGCGTATCCCAGTGGCCGGCAAACTCATTAGTCAACAGAGCCAAGTATCAACAGTACAACTATTGAAATTTCTTTTGAGAGCCAAATTTTTTAAACTTAAACTTCTTCTAACGCCACTTCTTCAAAATAGACTAGCCCAGACCGTGGTATTTTGTGGAAGAGCCACACTCAAGGGGCCAAAGAGCTGCATGTGGCTCGCGAGCCTCAGTTTGCCGACCCCTGCCCTATCCCAATGGAGATGGCTTCTTCCAACAAGACAATGAGCCATGCCATGGTGCTCGTATTGTGCAGCAGTGGTTTCAAGAACATGAGGGAGACTTTACCTTGCTTAGGTGGCCCCCACAATCACCAGATCTCAATCTAATTGAGCATTTGTGGGACGAAGTTAAAAGAGACACCAGGCTGCTCGTTCCACAACCATCAAATCTCACAGAACTGGACAGTGCTATTCATCAGGCATGATGTCAGATTCCTTGCATCACCTTTCAACATCTTGTGGAGTCAATGCCAAGAAGAATCACACAGTATTGAAGACAAAAGATGGCCCAATGAAGTACTGATGGGGTGGTCATAATAATCTGGCCACTCAGTATATACAGTTACTTCCTTCTAGTACTATTGATGCTATTCAAGTAAGAATTTAGCTGATTTGGAGACAAATGTTACTCAAAAATTATAAAGAAGAGTAATCTAATATATCAAGCTGTGCATCATCTCTTTATGAATATCAAAATAATAAAAAATAAAGTGATAACAATAAGTAAAAGACAAGATGCAAATTTTTTAGAGGTGAAAATACTTCCTGGAGATGCATTGATGATAAGAAACAAATAATCTGGCTCGGCTAGTGTTGCCCAGTGGTTGAGCATCGACCCATGAACCAGGAGGTCACCATTCGATTCCTGGTTAGGGCACATGCCTGGGTTACAGGCTCCATCCCCAGTTGGGGGCATGTAGGAGGCAACGTGTTAATGATTCTCATCATTAATGTTTCTATCTATGTCCCACTCCCTTCCTCCCTGACGTCAATAAAAAATATATTTAAAAAAATTATCCTAGTCAATTTGGCTCAGTGCATAGAGCACCAGCCATGGACTGAAGAGTCCTGGGTTCGATTCCAGTCAAGGCGTGTACCTTGGTTGCAGGTTCCCCGGCCCTATTCAGGGTGAGTGCAGGAGGCTACCAATCAATGTGTCTCTCTCATATCTATGTTTCTCTCTGTCTCTCCCTCTCCTTTCACTCTCTCTAAAAATCAATATGCTGGGGGTGGAAACGTCTGGGAGAGGTCAATGGGGGGAAAGGAGACATATGTAATACTTTAAACAACAATTAAAAAAAATCAATGGAAAAATATCCTCGGATGAGGATTAACAAAAAAAAAAAAAAGAAAGAAAGAAAGAAACAATTTGCCAAAACGCTTTTGTAGATAGAATAATCAAAGACCACCAAACATACTATCAATTAATAAAGTATGCAAAAATCCATAAGTAAGTAGGAAGTAAAGACACATGATATGCTGCTAATTTCTACTCCTTGGGAACAAATGGAAGAGAAGTTGAAGAAAGGACACAGAAAGAAAAAATGTAAAAATGATTCTACAGGAAAATATTTTAAACCTTTAAGATGATAAAAGTAATTTAAAAATATATTAAAATAAAACCAATATATAAAATTAAATTATTCAATAATATTAATGAATAAGTATCATGCAGCTATATACATTCAGTTTCTTCAGGAATTGAAATAATTTGCTAAAAGTAACTTCAGAGAGCAAAAGGATTGGAACATTTGGAGATTTATGTATTTTGATGTTCACCAGCTTTTATCATTCGGCATAATGTCTTTTTTAAAATTGGAAAGAAAAAGCCTTAGAAACAGAGATGAGAAGGAATGATGATCGATTACATTTCTGTGTACTTCTCCGTAGCAAAACACAAACAATCTCACTATTTTTATATTAAGTTTATCCCCTTTATATCATTTTTCTTTGCCACTCTGTTCACACGTTTTTACGTACAGAAAGACAATAGCATTTTCCCTGAAAGTAATTGCTCCTGTCCCACTACTTTACCCCTCACCCCATGACACGCAATAAATTGTATCAATAATGGCAGTTTGCAAACTCCAAAAGGCATAAAAACTGACATTTAAATGGCCTTTAACATTTTGCTACTTAATTAGCCTGCCTTAATCAGCATGTTCCAGACTGCCTGGTGTGCTGTGTGCATTCCTGCTCAGAGATTGGAAACAGCCAAAGCCAGATAGGATTAGGGGTGGGGAAAACTAATTTTGCTGCACAAAGTTTTGGTGCCAAATGTTAGGGGTTAATAGTTAAAATTATCAAGGAAGGAACCTTAATAACTGAGCTTGCTCCTGCCTCATAGTTACCCAAGTGTCCTGATTGAAGGGCTCACAAACACTTTCCAAATGTAAAATGCACTTGCAAGTACGTTTCTTCTTATGATGTTCAATCCATTCTTTTATCTTGCACGCAAGGAAGCATGTCACCTTTCATGTAAGTTAATGAGGATGGAGTTATAAAGACCTTAAATATATACTGAATTTACAAAAAAAAAGTTCTTTGCAGGGGTCCTCAAACTTTTTAAACAGGGGGCCAGTTCACTGTCCCTCAGACCGTTGGAGGGCCGGACTATAGTTTAAAAAAAAAACTATGAACAAATTCCTATGCACACTGCGGGCCCAGGACAAGTCGGCTGCTAAGCAGGACAGGCAGTGGCACCCAGCGGGCTGGATAAATGTCCTCGGCGGGCCGCATGTGGCCTGTGGGCCGTAGTTTGAGGACGCCTGATTATTGAGTGTCCTATTACAGATGACTTAAACTGCGCTATTTTATTGGAAAGAGATTTATAGAGTATGATGGACTGGGCTATATTCTCAGCCATTCTCTCCCTGCTTCATAATGGAATTATGCAGTCTCATTTTCTGCCATGGTAAGGTACTAATTTCACAATCCTTGATGTTGGGCTCATCACGTGACTTGGTTTGGCCAATGGGATATCATCATATACACTGAGTGGCCAGATCATTATGATCTCTGAACGCATAATAATCTGGCCACTCAGTGTATATCCTATATAATAAAAGGCTAATATGCAAATTGTCCCCTCGACCAGGAGTTCAACCAGCAGGCAGGCTGGCCAACCGCCTATATCCTCTCCCCTGGCCAGGCTGGCTGGACCCCACCCATGCATGAATTCATACACTGGGATATATATATATATCTCACACACACACTGAGTGGCCAGGTTATTATGCGTTCAGAGATCATAATAATCTGGCCACTCAGTGTATAATAGAAGCATTGGGTGGAATGATGCTTGGGTGATTAAGCTTGGTTTCTCATCTCTGCCATTGCCATGAGAAAAAACATTCTTCATCTAGCCTGCCACTCCTAGGAGAATGTGATTCACCTGGAGGTGTGCTGCCAGGCTAAGCCCCATCCCAAAGCAGCATACCCCCAACTGTCCATAACATGTGAAAAACTAAATGCTTGTTGTTGAATACCAGTGGGGAATTTTGGTTCTTTGTTATGCATCATTATTCAGAAATAGTCAGTTAAAGCTCTGGTGAATTAGGTACTGTCAGGACTATTTGAAAGGCCAAAGGAACTGACTCTGGACCAAACCTCTTTGAGAATGACTCCACAGAACCAAATTAGCTGATTCACATGGAAACTGCCCCTTCTGATACAATTGCTCATTTGCTATAGGATCCTCTGATTCAAATATCACTTGAATTGTCCCAAATAACATGCTACAAGCATATGGCTAATGAAATACCTACTCATGTTTCAGGGAAAAGCAGTAATATATTATACAGCCTTTATTTATTTACTTATTTTTGTTCATCCTCACCTGAGGATATTTTTCCACTGATTTTTAGAGAGAGTGGAAGGGAGGAGGAGAAACAGAGAGAGAAACATCTATGTGAGAGAGACACATCGACTGGTTGCCTACCCCAACCAGGGTTGAGGATGGATGGAGCCAGCAACCTAGGTATGTGCCCTTAACCAGAATTGAACCCAGGACCCTTCAGTCTGCAGGTAGACACTCTATCCACTAAGCCAAATAGGTAGGGCAAGCCTGAATGTATTTGACTCAAAGACTAAAAATGACTAAGTTAGCAAATATGCAGATAATTGACCCTCATTGAGCAAGTCAGGACCCACCAGGGACTGGCAAAATGTGCCACTAATCCATGTAAAACTATAGGGATATATACTCCTTGATATAGAGAATATCCAAATGTCACAGGAGTATTAATTAGCTTTTTTATCATTCATTATTTCCACTCCTCCCTTTAATCAAGTAACAACAAAGCAGCAAAACAAACAAACAAAGGAAAATTAGTTGTAAAGAAAGAATGCCACTCTTATATTTACGGAATGATGTGAAATCACATTTCATTCAAAGGTTCAACATATAAAATTCTTCCACTGGCTTAATCCATTTAACATAGTTCAGTAATCTTAGTAGCATCCAATCTCCAGTAGAGACTAAACCACAGAGCTTGTCTGCTTAATTCATGGGGGCTGACACCTGGATGGGTAAATAATTATCTATACTATTGACTTGATCTAACACAATTTCATGATAGCTTTAAAGAACAATACACCTATGTATCTCATGTCATGATCATATTGAGACATCATTATTATAAAATATAAATACATAATTAATTCAATTTTGGTTTGGCTTAAGATAATTTTACAATGTTCAGAATAACATACTATGATAACTCTTATTTATTTATTTATTTATTTATTTATTTATTTTCGTTTATTGATTAAGGTATTATATATGTGTCCTTATCCCTCCATTATCCCCCCACCCACCCACTCATGCCCTCACCCCCCTGGTGTCTGTGTCCATTGGTTAGGCGTATATGCATGCATACAAGTCCTTTGGTTGATCTCTCCCCCTTACCCCCACCCTCCCCTACCTTCCCTCTGAGGTTTGACGGTCTGATCCATGCTTCGCTGTCTCTGGATCTGTTTTTGTTCATCAGTTTATGTTGTTCATTATATTCCACATATGAGTGAGATCATATGATGTTTATCTTTCTCTGACTGGCTTATTTTGCTTAGCATAATGCTCTCCAATTCCATCCATGCTGTTGCAAAGGGTAAGAATTCCTTATTTTTACCGCAGCATAGTATTCCATTAAGTAGATGTACCACAGTTTTTTAATCCACTCATCTGCTGATAGGTACTTAGGCTGTTTCCAAATCTTAGCTATGGTAAATTGTGCTGTTATGAACATAGGGATGCATATATCCTTTCTGATTGGTATTTCTAGTTTCTTGGGATATATTCCTAGAAGTGGGATCACTGGGTCAAATGAGAGTTCCATTTTTAGTTTGTTGAGGAAACTCCATACTGTTCTCCACAGTGGCTGCACCAGTCTGCATTCCCACCAGCTGTGCACGAGGGTTCATTTTTATGATAACCCTTAACCTTAGTCTCATTATGAGTAAAACATCTGATTGGGTACAAGTACATGTAATTTTCTACAAATATCTGTAATCCTCAAAACCTTCAAGAACATAAAAAAACAAACAAAAAAAGAGTAAGAAACTGTCAGCTAATAGCATCATAAGGAGACATAAAAGCTCAATATAATGTGGTTTCCTAAATGAGACCCTGAAATAGAAAAAGGATTTTATAGAGCAAAAACTAAGAAAATCCAAATAAAGTATAGAATTTAGTTAGTAATGATGCATTAATATTGAATTGTTAATGTGACAAATATATCACACTAATGTAAGATGTTAAAAGAGAAAACTTTTGTGTGGTATGTATGAGAACCCCCTGTTTTATGTTTATAATTTTTCTATAAATTTAAAACTATTCTAAAGCGAAAACATTTAGTAAAAAAATAAAATAACAAAAAATAATTCTGTCAGGAAATTAGTAGTAAAATACAAATGTCCTTAAGTAGAAAGGAAGTTTCCTATATAACAACTAGAGGCCTGATGCATGAAATTCATGCATGGGTAGGGTCCCTAGGCCTGGGTGGTGATCAGGGTTGATCTGGCGACCTCTGCTGGCCCCCGCTGGCACCTGCCTTGGCCAGCCTGGTGCCGCCCACTTGCCAGCCCTACTCCCGGCCACCGCTCTGGTCGCCTTCCTTTGCGGGGCAACAGGTGGGGAGATGGGCAGGGTGACTGGGGGGGGGGGTGCCCGCTGGCACCCACCTTAGCTGGCCTGGGGTCTGCGGGATGGGGGCAGCTCCCACGTTGAGCATCTGCCCTCTGGTGGTCAGTGCACATCAAAGCAACCGGTCGTTCTGCTGTCCAGTCAATTTGCATATTAGGCATTTATTATATAGGCTGTTGCTTGCATTATGGGCTTCCATTTTGAAAAAAAGTGTTGTCACATGATCCAAATATAATATTCAGGATTCAGCTAAGCTCACCTAAGACAAGGGAAAATTGCAACGATTCTTTCTCCTGGAGAAAGGAATCACATATTTAAGCATTTATTCTAGTTACAAAATAGTTTTCAAGAACCATTGCCACCTTTAGTCTTACAGGCTAGACTAGGGAAAAATCAAGGTGCTAAACACTTTCTAGGTGAAGACTAACAGGGGAAAAACTTGAAGAGCTATGACAGCAGATGTAAAAATCTGAACATAATTACATCTTAAGTAACTATTTTTTTACTGGGAGATTTCTATATATTCCTCAGATACGACATTGCTTATGGGTAAATAAAATAAATTAAATACTTAAATGTACCTTTTTCTGTTCTGATTATAATATAAAGAATGCCTTTCTTTGTTGTGGGTGGAAAAGAAGAAAAGCATAAATGGTCACATTGAAGATTTTACCCTTTCTTATGTTGACATTTTTGAAAAAAAAAAAAAAAGCACAGGTATTAGAATTAAGATCTTGCTTTTTAAAGTGTGGCCCATGGACAGGCAATGAGCTTGCTAGAAATGTGAAATCTCATACCCCATCCCAGGACTTCTGAACAAATTACTCATATTAACAAAATCACTAACTGATTTGTATGCTCTTTAAAATTTGTAATACATTGAATTAAACTACATCATAAGCACTTAACGGCAACTAACTAATGGATACACACACACACACACGTGCAGAAATATTTTTATCAATTAATTTATTTTACAAAGCAACAATTGATAAATTCTCATGTGCATATCTTCAAAAGGACTGCACTATGAATGGGGTCAGGACTAGGAAAAAAAAGTTTGGAAAACGTCATTTTTGCCACTTATTATTTTTTATGGCATTGGGATGCTGATTATGTATTCTGGGCCTCATTTAATTCATCTGCAGAATGGGGATAGTATGTCAACCTTGATTGTTTCCCAGTAGTTTAATGAGGCTAACAATCAATGATTCATGTATCTACTTTGTGGCCCATAAAATACTATAGCCGTATGCATTTTGACATGATTATTACACTAGCATCATATGATGAAGGGAAATGTCACAGTTATAAATATTTCTAAGACTACAAGGCCAATAGTAGATGGGCTAAGTTCATTTGTTGCTATGGTAATGTATATCAGATAGATGAATTTGATATAAAATTTTCTTCAGTTGATTTCCTCTTGCCTAGGATACTTTTCATAATTAATGTCTCATCATGGGATTCTATCTATAGTAGAAGTTTCAATGATCAATATGGCAAAATTAATTAGGTAACACAAAAGGTTAAAATATATTGTTAGATCTCCAGTTAAATATTTTTAACTAAATTTTAAATAAATAAAAATACAGTTAATTTTTATCAGTATTTAATGCTAATATATAGAAACACTTTCAATTCATACTGAATTTCACTATTAGTCCTACATGTGTATAAGTTATATTTTTACTTTCATTATCTTTGGAAATCCAGGTTACTGTGACATATTCTAAAAAATAAATCTGATACCCTTGCTTACAACCTTCATCAACATTGCTGCTTTACTATCTTATATAGTTTCTAATAGGTGTTTCATCAATAGTTAAGTCCTTATACATCAAAAATTTAGGTTGCTTCCTATTTTTAGGTGTTAAAAGTAAAAACTGAATACTCATACATAAAATAATATACATGCGCTTAGATTAGGTAAAAATTCTCAAAGCAGAATCACTGGGTCCAGGTTATTTTTTTATAAATGTTTTTATATACATTTCCAAATAGCGTCTCTCCCTGAAAGATTTTACCTATATTGGAGATTATATTTGGGAAACTATTAGGATTTTATTAAGTAAATAACTTTATTTAAACTCAATGGTTATTTTAATAACTAATTTTAACCTAAATATTTCTGTCTTAATAAAACCATTACAATGGGAAAGGGCATTTGATTTACCTCAACCCATAGTTAACAATGTATTTTATTGAACTTCATCCATATTTTAATGCCTGATAAGCTTTACTAATAAAGTCAGAAATTTTGTTAGTAAGTGCTTTTGAAGAAAGAGGGGAATATTCACAAACACAGATACAAGAGGTTATCCTATATAATAAAGAGGTAATATGCAAATTGATCATCACTCCAACACAAGATGGCCACCCCCATGGGGTCAAAGATGGACGCCCCCATGTGGACACAAGATGGCTACCACAAGATGGCACAGGGAAGGGCAGTTGTGGGAGATCAGGCCAGCAGGGGAGGGCAGTTGGGAGGGACCAGGCCTGAAAGGGAAGGTACTTGGGGGGGACCAGGCCTGCAGGGGAGGGCAGTTAGGGGTGACCAGGCCTGCAGGGGAGGGCAGTTAGGGGCAACCAGGCTGGCAAGGGAGGGTAGTTAGGGGTGACCGGGCCAGCAGGAGAGGGCAGTTAGAGACAACCAGGCTGGCAAGTGAGGGTAGTTAGGGGCGACCAGGCCTGTAGGGGAGGGCAGTTAGGGGCAACCATGCTGGCAAGTAAGGGTAGTTAGGGGTGACCAGGCTGGCAGGGGAGGGCAGTTGGGGGCGACCAGGCTAGCAAGGGAGGGCAGTTGGGGGCAACCAGGCCTGCAGGGGAGGACAGTTAGGGGCGACCAGGCCAGCAGGGGAGGGCAGTTAGGGGCAATTGGGCCAGTGGGGGAGCAATTAGGTGTCGATCAGGCTGGCAGGGGAGTGGTTAGGGGGTGATCAGACTGGCAGGCAGAAGTGGTTAGGGGAAATCAGGCAGGCAGGCAGGCAGACGAGTGGTTGGGAGCCAGCAGTCCTGGATTGTGAGAGGGATGTCCGACTGCCCCACCGGGATTGGATTTAAATGGGCAGTTGGACATCCCTCAGGGGGTCCCAGATTGGAGAGGGTGCAGGCTGGGCTGAGGGACACACCCCCCTCCCCCGTGCATGAATGAATTTTGTGCACCGGGCCTCTAGTAAAAGCATAAAGAGAAATGGAGTGTGGAATGTCATACAGAGAAAGAAAGATGAAGGTTTACTCTTTAAGAATGCATTAATCAATTTTTCATTCTTTTATATCTCCAAAACACATCTAAACTTGTAAAAAGCATACTTGGTAAATATATTTATTTTATGGTTAGAAAGTATTAATATGCCGGACATGCATTTCTAATCCTCCCCAATGAAACTCAGCAATATGGCTATTGAATCTTTGCATCTCCTTTCACTTAAACTTGGGTTCAAACATTGTAGTTCAGGTTGGCAGGGGCAATTTAGTTCATAGGTGTGTCTGTCCGAGTGTTTGTACAATATTATATCATAGTTCTATTCTCTCCAGAATTAACAAAAGTATGCATGATATAACTTTGAGCTCCAGTCAAGGAAAAATCATGATGTCAATGTTAATGGCTCAAGCAATGGAGCAAAGGAGAGAATGCTGAATATAGCAATTATTCAACTACCACTCACTCTTTATCTAGGTTATAAAAAAAAGTACAAAGAGCCCTAACTTGTTTGGCTCAGTGGATAGAGCATCGGCCTGTTGACTGAAGGGTCCCAGGTTAGATTCTGGGCAAGGGCATGTACCTTGGTTGTGGGCACATCCCCAATAGGGAGTGTGCAGGAGGCAGCTGATCGATGTTTCTAACTCTCTATCCCTATCCCTTCCTTTCTGTAAAAAAATCAATAAGATATATTAAAAAAAAAAAGTACAAAGAAAAGTAGCAAAGAATATAGGAGTGGATTTGTTTTGAGGATGATATTTTCCTATCACCAATCAAAATTAAAGCTATGTGTGTGTGTTTTTTTTTAAATCACAACATCACTCATTTTTCCTCCTTATCTTGACTTGTGCCTTCTATTCACATGCTCCCTAAAGATAACTGCTTGAGGTGAGGCTGATTCTTTGATGTCACCCTCACCTTCCTATTCTATGGGATACAGTGTGATATTCGGGCCAGCATCTTGAAACAATAGATGACTGGGTCAAAATCAGTGGTTGCCTGTAGGCTTACAAAGACATTTCAATCCAGCTTAAATATCTATTAATAAACTGTATTTTACTAAATTTAAGAACATCTACTTAAAAACTATATTACTAATAAAAAAAAACAAGGCATACCATAGTGAAATAAATATATTTGCTATATATATAACAAAAAGGTGCTCATTTATAAAATATATGACAAAATTTCAAAAATCAATCCTAAAATGACAACCCAATAGAAAAATAGACAAAATAATTAAACAGCATTTTACATTAGAGGAAATATAAATGACCAATAAAAACACTTATTATGGAAAAGCTATAAACCTCATTTGTTTATAAAAATCTTCAAAATAAACTAAAATATAGTAGCACAATGCATCCCTCAGTTTTAATCTCAAAACTAAATGTTGAAGTCTTTGTGTAGCATGGTAGCTCTCCTATGTTGCTGGTAGAGGTTTAAATTGGATAAATCATGTTGGAAAAACATGCTAATTATCAATAAAATTATACATAATTATACTCTACTAGAGGTCCGGTGCACAAAATTCATGCCCTTGGCGGGTCCCTCAGCCTGGCCTGCACCCTCTCACAGTCCAGGAGCCCTCGGGGGACGTACCATGGGGAGCGGGCCTAAGCCATCAGTTGGACATCCTAAGTGCTACCATGGAGGTGGGAGAGGCTCCCACCACCACCACTGCGTTCGCCAGCTGTGAGCCTGGCTTCTAGTGTGCTGACCATCAGGGAGCAGCTCCTGCATTGAGCATCTGCCCCCTGGTGGTTAGTTCACATCATAGTGACTGTTGGTTCTGTCGTTTGGTCTATTTGCATATTACCCTTTTATTATACTGGATGACCCACAATTTCATTCCTATGTATTCACTGTATATAAATGTGTACTTATGTTTCTGAATATTTTAAGCATTATTCAAATTAATGACCAAAACTATTACAACAGGTTTTTATTAAAAATGAAATAAATAAATTTTTTTAGGCTCACATGGTAGAATACTATTCATTAATGAAAATGAAATACCTGTAATAAGTTGGTGATTCTTAAAAATATTATGCTGTGCAAAAGAAGCGAGGCAAACAAGGATGCATTTCCTATTATTCCATTCATTTAGTATGGAAAAATAATCGATTGTTTAGGAATATATAATAAGGTATAGAACACTATAAAGAAAACCAAAGCAGATAACATATATGTCAGGATATTAGTGTCTTCGAGTAGGAAGTGATAAGGAAGGGAGGCCAGAGGATCCTGAAATATTTACTGACAATGTTCTTATTCTTATTCTTTCTTTTTTTTTTTCCCCACTGGGTAGATACAACACAGGTGTTTGCTTTTCAATATTTTAAACTGTGTGTTTTTGTGCTGTTCTATTAAACAGTAATGTTAAGATATTGGTATCATGTATTTCAAACTACAGGTATATAAGGTCCAGATAAAGCTTTCAAGTAATTATTTAGAATAGCAAGAAACATACACACACATATAAAAACAGATCAAGTTCACATCCCTATTGACTTTTTCTTCACATTTCTTTATAATGATTTGCTTAAATTCTATTTTTAAAACTGGTTTGTAAATTTCCTTGGGTCTTACTGATCTCTTTATTTTCAAAACTAGAAGGGCTATTGTTATAAATTTATTAATCAATGCACAGAATAATGAAGAATTAAATGAATACAAACTTGAACATGAAGTGTGCTAGAAGATCAGGCAGAGAAATTATTTTTAACAAGGGAGTCAAGGAAGGTATTAAGAAGGTTGCAACATCCTTAACTGGAATTGAAGGAGAGATGGGATTTAAGAGAGAAAATATGAGTAGAGGCAGTTTAAAGAGAGTTCCCTGCATAATAAATAAACTGAGGAAAGAATAAGCAGCGTATGATTAAAACACAAATATAAACCAATTTATTTGCTTCATGAGATTTATGAATTTTATATATTGTTAGTGAGGAGGAGTTATACACAAAGGTTTTCTTTTCATAGTAGACATACACCTGAATATCACTATATAAATTGTTTTTGAAAATTACTATTTATTATGAGAGGCCATGTTACTTGTAATAAAACCTTTTGTAAAAAGAATGATGACATTCAGTTGAATTCAACAAGGAATCATTGAAGAATTAGGTATTCCAGAAGGGAATATAAACATGGAAAAGTTGCTATGCTCTGCAAGAAGCAGAAAAACACTTGCTTTGTACAGGTGGATTTCATTTATCTATTTTAATAGAGATCACCTTATTTTGTTCTCTGGCTGGTATATTAAAAAATTATGTTTTGACATGTGCTGTATGGCAAATAGTGATTGTGGTCAGTGAGTGGGGTTATAGAAGAAAGAATAGGGAGACAAGAGTAAAAATATATTTTATTCTACAGAATTGAAGACAAGAGGATAATGGACTTCATTACCAGGAAGAGATAATGTAGGTGCTTAGAGATTTGCTCAGTATATCCTATCCAGCTTGTGGAAACCAGGTGTCTCCATTTGAAAAGTGGTGGTATTCAAAGATGGAGATTTTAACACAAATAAAAGTCTTATTGTACTGGATAGTAAAGCTTTAGTACTTATTTCCTTGAGATAACATGCAGAATAAAATATACAAATGCCATTTCAAGAGGAATTGAGATCACACTTTCCATTACACATATTTATGCTTATTTATTTTTAACAATCTGCTAACATACAGCTAAATTCTATTTTTGTCAAGATTGTATCCCATAGTCTTTAATGAAAACTATATTCTCCTTATAATATAATTAAAAGAATGACTTCTTTGTAAACGTAATTGCAATACTCAGTATCCTTCATGTTGCCATTTTTGTCATTGTTCTTCAGTCACCTATGGGATTCATTCTTAAATCCTACTTAATCATAGATGACTTTGGAGTCCCCACAAGATTGAAAGCTCTGATGGGTACGTTGGTCATTCCTATGTCATGAATAGTGCACAGAACAGAGCAGGTGTTCAATAAATGCAGATCAAAGTCTACCCAGATCCATGGAGGGTGACTAACATGAGAAAGTTTGAGAACCACCCAGTTTTGTAGTTGGGATGTTGATCATGACCTGATATGGTCCTTTCTGTAAACAAGTCAGATGCTGTGTTGGAATGGAATTTTTCCTATTTTAAAAAACCTGTTCTTCATTGTTTTATATCTATATTACTGAAAATGTACAAGGTACATCAGTTACTCATACGTCCTGTTATTAATAAGAGCACAGTGTATTCATCCATCTAAAAATTCAAGTAATTTTTTTTCTGATATAGCACCCTCACGATGTGTGATGTTGAGATCAAGTATGCCTAACACTGGTGGAAAATTAAAGGCCTGTGATATGGCTCAATTATTATTACATGATCACCCAGAATTAGAAAAAAAATGAAATTTTCTTTTTTCTATAACAGCAACACAGGCTTAAGTAGCAATAAACTTTGTAAAGTGTAGTTCAGCTATAACTGATTTTTACTATCAATAATATGTGCTGCTCAAACATATAAACACATATATTTTTTTTGATGTGATCATGTGAGAAACAAATCATCCTAGGTTTCTTTAAATTCCTATAGAAATTCTAAAAGAACATCTGTATTTTATTTTATTTTCCCTCCTCTGATGATATGCCATTCTGTTTCCCAGTAAGATGTGGAAAGCTTCAGTGCAGAACAGCCTCCATCAGTAAAGTTCATATAAGTTCCAGTAGCTTGTGTATTCATGGCAATCAGATCCATCCTGAACACAATGCGTTGATTTATATTCCAATGTTATACAGAAGCATATATGTGTGTGTGTGTGTGTGATGCAGAGACTGAATGGATTTCTAATCAAAACCTTCTCTGCCTCTCATTATGAATCTATGTCTTTCATTTCCTCCAAATATTTTCTTTCCATGCCTGTCATAACTTTTTCCAGTTCCCTGCAGTGACAATTTATATAATGTTAAGACCTGCTTACCATGATCTGAAGTACACCAAGTTCCTACTGCAGGAATATTTCTAGAACATTTGGCAGCTGTCAAGATTTTTGATTGCTTAATTCATCAGAGTCCAAAATTATTTTGCATTCATTTGTATTAGGCAGGAAATGTAAACTTGTTTTGGCTAAGGACTTATCATTAGGTAGGTATATATTATAAGTAGACACCTCGGGATCTGCCTAGCAACTCACATGAATACACTGGAAACATTAAAAAGAAAACAGTGCACTCCACAGATGTTGGGGAGAATTGTTCCTCATGTAATTAAGATGAAGGAAAAACTATATTAATGCCTACATTTTTCCCAATTAAATTTAACCATACAGAATAATCACATTTTTTAATCCACAAAAAATGGTAACTTCGTGTGGTCTGATATATTATTCATTGGTTATACTTTCAATGCTCAGTACATATTACGGTGATTTTTTTCCACAAAAGTTCTCTATCCTATAGCTCCAGAGCTTTTATTTCCCCTACATTTTCACAAATTGATTGTCGCTTCCTCATCCTCCTCTGATAGAATGCTCTTTCACCAGATCTCTTGTGGTGAATAGAATACCACCCTGATTTTACCTCTGTGAGGCTCAGCTCCCAGCCTCAGATGAATCAGATTCAACTCACAGCTGTAAATATCTATTTCAAAATCTCATTTTTTAAATGCTCCAAAGAAAATGACTTAGGCTTTGTAAGCCAGGTTTGATGACCATGCATTTATAGTTAAAAGGCTTTTACTGCACAGATACCTAGCTCAGTGGTCAGCAAACGCAGCTCGCGAGCCACATGCGGCTCTTTGGCCCCTTGACTGTGGCTCTTCCACAAAATACCACGGCCTGGGTGAGTTTATTTTGAAGAAGTGGCATTAGAAGAAGTTTAAGTTTAAAAAATTTGGCTCTCAAAATAAATTTCAATTGTTGTACTATTGATATTTGGCTCTGTTGACTGAGTTTGCTGACCACTGACCTAGCTCTATATGAAATGCATTCCTTTTTTGGGAGAAACTGTGGAGAAATTTAATTTGCACTTGAGTTTTCAGTTTCCAGAAGGAGTTTTCCATGTCCCTTGTTATATAAGTTGCTAATAACTTTGCTGACTCCCAGAAAAGAAAATATTATAAAAAGAAGTGGCAAACTATGTCATAGTTTAAGTCTTAGAGAATGGCATTGATAGTGGCCTACTCTAGGACAAATCCCCTAAAGCTGTATGGGTATAAAAGTGTCAACAAGCTTCTACTTTGCATTAGACTCCTTAGACCTATACTAGATGGCAATATATAATCTGATGATATCCTGAAATCTCTGATCTTTATATTACATTTAAACTGCCAACACTGATTACATCCATTAAAATTTTCCAAATATATAGCTACTCTTATCTCCAGGGTCCCCCCAAAATTGTGGTACTTAGAAAAAGAATTGCACATGCAGTAATTAAGTGTCACATTGGATCTGGTGCCAGATGCCTTCAGAATGTATATTGTACCTTGCTGAACCCATGCCCAAGGCACTGGACTATGATATACATTCTGAGGTAGGTTGCCTTGGTCAATGAAACATTAGAGGGTGTGATACAAATTGTGACTTAAAAAGGGCCTGTGCATTTGAGGCTTGCCCTCTTTCTCTGTGCTTAGAAACGTGAAACCAAAATGTGAATGCGTCTGAGCTATCCTCTACTCTGAGAAACCACTTTGAGTAGAATTGAAGCTCCTCAGTCAATAGCATGAACACTGCCCGACATATGCGTGAAGCCATCTGTTTTGTTCACCTCATGCTGCATGAAAAGCCACCCCAAAACTAAGTGGCTTAAAACAACATTAACATTCCTCCAGAATATGGTATGTGGGAATGGCTGGGCAGGAACACCTCAACTCTGCTTTACTTGCCATTGGGGACAGCCTGTAGACGACTTACACTTCTCTGGGGATCCATGGTGACTGTAGATTGTGTGTATCATTTCCTCTGCGTGAGGAACTCAGTGTAGTTTCTCTGCACAGGCCCGTTAGGTCTTCCTCTCAGCATGTTTAGTTGGCTGAAGAATGGGTGTCTCAAGAAACAGAACTAGGCATTAACCCAGCCTCAGAAATCATGCATCTACAACAGGCCCCCACAAATTCAAGGGAAGAAAATATGGACTCCAGTTTTGTTTTGTTTTTTAAATATATTCTATTGATATTTTTACAGAGAGGGAGAGGGATAGAGAGTTAGAAACACTGATGAGAGAGAAACATCGATCAGCTGCCTCCTGCACACCTCCTACTGGGGATGTGCCCGCAACCAAGGTACATGCCCTTGACCAGAATCAAACCTGGGACCTTTCAGTCCGCAGGCCGATGCTCTATCCACTGAGCCAAACCAGTTAGGGCATGGACTCCAGTTTTCAATGCAGGTTTCAATATCACACAGTAAGAATCAGGTATAGGATCAGATACATACTGGTGAGGTCACTTTTGTAAAATATACTCCACCAGATTACTTTAGACAAGCGATTTCCAACCTTTACCATCTCATGGCACACAAACTAATTGCTAAAACTCTGCAGCACACCAAAACCTATATTGCATTTTTTGCTGATCTGACAAAAAAAAATAGGTATAATTTTGGTTCATTCACACCAGATGGGTATTGTCCTACCCATGAACTTCAGCTTCATGAATGAACCCAGAAGAGTCCTGTATAAAAATCATCCAAGTTGCCAACCCAATATATTGTGAACTTATAAATGATGGTTGTTTTAAACCTCCTATCTATATGGAGCATGTCTTTCTGGGGCCTGAAATCTCCACTTTCCAGCTTCACACCTCAGTGGGGAAGCACAGCGATGCTCCCTCGCCCTGTAGCAGGGCAGCTGTTTTCTAATGGACTTCCACGAGCAGATGTTGTGGTCACTTCCAAGGTAGGCAGTCAAGGGTTTCCTCTTGTCTCCAAACCTTCAAAATTATCCTTTAAAATGTGCGTATTTGTATTTTAAAATCCACATTTTAGTTTTTCTAGAGTGCTCAGAAAACAAAAAATAAACATTATGGAAGTGAGGGTACTCATAATTCTTCAAAGTATGTAAAACTTCTTATCTGCCTGTTTTTTAGCATGCACAAGTCCAGACACATGAAACAGAAATGAATTCCAAACAGGTTTACATGGCACACACAACTGAAAAAATTTTAATAGGTCTGATCCCAGAGAACACTCCCTATGTGGCTTACATGATTTTATTCCTCTGTCTAGCTCTATTTCCCTTCCTACACTGGCATCAACTCCCTCCTACTGCATACCTATTTCTTACTTCTAGCATATCATCATCATTAAAGAGAGATTATCTTCTCTGCTGTCCTTAACAGAACATGTAGAGACATAGGACTCTGCCCGGATCTGTTTGGATCATAAAACCATCCTTATACCAGTCACTATAGCCAAGAGATTGAATGTATAGAGGTTACCCTCAGTCAACTAATATAGTCATGTAGTGAGAAGAAAGAATCAAAACCAGCACAGCATTCGAATTATGATTGAGGGAGACCTGGCACTTCAAAGAAATGTTGGACAGATATGCAATCCAATGTCTCCTGCCACTTCAAAATTTATCTTTTCTGTTATTCCAATTTGGTCTTTTAACTATAATAATACGTTTGCATTCTCTTTTTACTATTTTGGACTGAATATAGCCTGTCTGCATTTAAGATACTCCATGTCCCTAAGATATTGCAGCTCAGTGCACCACACATAACTAAACCAGTGCCTAATTAGCCTGAAGGATGGTGAATTTTGGACCAGCCCCCACTCCTTTCCTCCTGTGAGAGAGCTTGGGAGATTATGTTCCTATAATCTCAAAGGTAATTGAAACAAAGAAGAGGTTGGTGAGGTGGTGATGCTGAAATAAACATATAATACACTTATTGTGTTAAAACAGCAGTTCACATTCCAATCTCTCTAAAAATTTCACTTTTGAATACACTTTTGAATTTTCACATAAAACTGCCTTTGTTACTCATCAGAATGTGCCCTCTGTAATGTCAAGCAAAAATCTGCTTCCCAGGTTAATCCATATGCATCATACTTATGTATTTGGGAATGGAACAATAGGCTAAAACTTCTATTGAATATATAACAAAAGCTATGATAGAAAAATTTATTGTATATTGAAGCTGCCATAATTTCAGAATCTCTGTGTGTGTGTTTTGACCTTGTAGATATAGCTGAATATGTTTAAACATATATTTTAATATACTTTCCTTCTCAAACAAAAATGTTATTCTTGAAGGAGTCAATGGGAGGAAAGGGGGTGATATGTAAGACTTTCGACAATAAAGATTTTAATAAATGAATAAATACATACATACATACTAGTAAATAAATAAATAAAATGTTATTTTGAATCCCTGAAAATTAACTTGTATCTGGACAGAATTAAGTTGGTTAGGGAGTATATATATAGCAAGTGGGGGAGAGACAATTTAAGAGATAGAGATAGAAAGTACTTTTATTTATTTTATGAACTTTATATATAAAAGTATCTTCTTTAAGTAGACAAGATAATTTTAGGTAAAGAAAAAATATGATATTGTTCAAACATATTGGCTACTTAATGTGCACTATTATGGATTATTCAGACACTAAAAGGGTCAGAGCAAGCCAACTACAAATATTAACAGGGCTTAATTGAAATTGATCATTAATTCTTAAAGAAATATCAAGAGACAAACCCAAAGACTCCTTTCATGTGGTTTCTACTAAAACCAGAGAAAAAGAAAGATTCAAGTGATAAAAGGTGCTTAACAGGATAATATCTGCTTTTGCTCACCTTTTTTGCTTGACTTCTTCCAGTCATAATTTAGATTTTATCAGGCATTTTCTCCAAATATCTTCATCAATGTAGTGACACTTTTAAATGAATATGCCTGTGATGTTTCCTTTGCCTTATTGTTCCTGTAACACTAACAGACAACAATTACTACAAATTCAAAAAGCAAGTATATTGTAAAACTCTCTTTTTTTCTTATGCCAAATTCTATTTCTTGGAGAAAGAAATAGAATTTATATATACAGCATTAAAGCTCTGAAACTCATTTTACTTCTCTTGTAATGACTTCCACAATGCTTTCAAATAAAATTCAATCTCCCTGCAATATATAAATTCATGAACTCTTTCAGGCACCTCTCTTATTCATCTCCCTATATATCATGTGTTTGTGAAAACTAGAAAGAGCCATTGCTTTACGCAGCTTTCAAACTATTTTACTGCTAAAGAAAGAAGTTTAGAGTGCAAGAGGTCCAACATATATTTTTGTAGGTTTACAAAATGTGTATTGATTTACAAAACAGATGTTTGTCCATGTCCATCACTAACGAAGAGACTGTGTTAAAATTAAGCTGTTCTCCCTTCTGATTAGCTTGTATTTGGTATGAACCAAAATGCTTCCTTTCTACTACTATTTTCAAGTAAATCAATCCAGAAAGGTCTTGATAAAAGAATGTAAATTTAGGAAATCCAGTTTGTACTACCTATAGTCTTCCCATTCATTATCTTGTGATGGACTGAATGCTTCTCTTTTTCTTTCCCACTAAGAATCCAATGGTTAAATAAACTCTTGCCTACACAAATTTTCCATTAGAACTTATTTCAATAAAGACATATTGAATACTTTATGTTCCTAAAAGTAGTAAGTATATGAGATAAAGATATGACCTAATAAAACCTACCACGTACCATGAAAGCAATATTATTATTGGTGTACAATACTGGTAGGTTAATACAGTTTCTGTTTTAAATCCCATATTTTATTCTGTGTATATTCAAAAGCCAAGTATTTTCTGTCACTGATTACTATTTTGTTTTTGTTGAAATTGAAGGAATCAGATGTAGTTCTTAAAATACTTCTTTTTACCTAAGGTAATTGCAGATAAAATAAGTTTGAGAAGACCTGCTTAGAGCAAGCACTGAAAAAGTATTAAAACACATAAATGATTTCTCTTCCCATTGCGTAATGTCACAGACTTTCATGTGTTATGAAATAAATACTAGTAAGACGTTCTACAGAATAATATCCCAGTGGGCTACCTCAAATAAGTTTTTATTTATCTTTTCCTTTAGGACTATAATAATGTTAAAAATTTGGTAAGATATACTTAAATGAAAACTTTGCAAGGTTTTAAAATTTCAATGTATAATCAATGTCATCATTCAGTGGACTAAAATAAGTAAAAATAGGAACATTTTCTTGTTCATATAATACTTTTTGCCAGAAAACTCACAAGTGTATATATGAATTTTATTTTATTTTATTTTATTTTTGAAACTTAAAGAAATTCAGTTTAATTTCCATTAGACATTAGAGGATCTTTATTATGTAATCTTTAAATTTCCAACAGAAGGAATTTTTAAAAATCAAAGTCTTAAAAGGAATAGAAAGCATTTATATATGAATTTTAAGCTTGAATTTTTTCTCACTCATTGATATGTGAGAGGTGATTGATTTATTTGAATTATATACAGGAGTAGGAAGCATATTTGAAATGATAAACTTAGCTTTAATTTAGAGAATATTTCTGGTCTTCTGAATTAAAATAGAATAAAACTCTAATACTTTATTTGAAATTTAATTATCCTGATCAATGTAAAAAGACAACTCAAGTGATTTAGTGACTTATTATGTTTTTGTGTAGAGTGAATTATTTTGCTTAAATTAGTTGGCAAGTTAGTTTTAACTCCATTATGTCAAAATGTAACTCATTTAAAATTTTCCCCATTGGATAATTATAATGAAATCCATTTACTCTGTAATTGTCAGGTTTTCTGAATTTAATTTGGCACAGGATCACAGAACAACATTTATATATAACATAAGTATATGTATATTTGTATCTTTTTAATGTATATTATTGTCTATTCCTCATTATGTAAGACTTAAAGTTTTGTTCACTGACATATATCTAATGTCTAGAACAGTGCTTGCCATGTGTAAATATTAATGACTAGGGGCCCAGTGCATGAAATTCATGCACTTGGGGGGGAGGTCTCTCAGCCCAGCCTGCCCCCTCTCACAGACTGGGAGCCCTCAGGGGATGTCCTACTGACAGCGTAGGCCCGCCTAAGCCACAGTCTGGCTTCCCTCTGCAGGAGGCAACCAGGCTGATCAGGGGAAGGTGCCAGCTGCATCACCCCACTGCTGCAGCCACTGCCAGCCACCGCAGCCACCAAGGTGTTTTCATCAACACAGACTCCAGTCCCTTCACAATGAAAAAATGTCAACTTTCTTTAGGCATTTTCAAGATGCATCTTTCATAGGATATGACATTTCTTTCTTTCTTTTTTATTTTTATTTTTTTATCCTCACCTGAGGATGTGTTTCCATTGATTTTTAGAGAGTGTGGAAGAGAGAGAGAGGGAGAGACAGAGAGAAACATCAGTGTGAGAGGGACACTTTGGTTGCTTCCTGCACGAGCCCTGACCTGGGCCCCGGCCAGGGAGGAGCCTGTAACCTAGGTACATGCTCTTGATCAGAATTGAACCCAGACCCTGCGATCGGCAGGCCGAGGCTCTATCCACTGAGCCAAACCGGCTAGGGCAGGATATGACATTTCTTAGTCCTCCAGAAGTGGACCTTCGTTTTTTCCTCCAGGAGTGTGGTGGAAAAACCCTAGATCACCTTCTTGGATACTTATTACCCAAGTTACCAAGAACACTGCAAGTGGTGGCGTACAGGGAGCTTAGCCAATGAGCAGTCAGAAAAGGTGTTTACGCTCAAACTGGTTTGACTCAGTGGATAGAGCGTCGGCCTGCAGACTGAAGGGTCCCAGGTTTGATTCCTGTTAAGGGCATGTACCTTGGTTGGGGGCACATCCTCAGTGGGGAGTGTGCAGGAGGCAGCTGATTGATGTTTCTCTTTCATCGATGTTTCTGACAGTCTATCCCTTTCCCCTCTTCTCTGTAAAAATTCAATAAAATATATTTAAAAAAAAAAAAGAAAAGAAAAGGTGTTTCCTCTGTAGCCCATGCTCAGAGGATCCCCTGCATTGTGTCCACTGGGCTAGGGGCGTGTCCCCAGCCACCGGGGGCATGCCCCCCAGCCCAGCAGCCCCGTGTTTGCTGTGTCTGCCGGGCTAGGCAGCATGGACCTGGGTCACTTGGCGCAGGCTCATGCACAAGTGGCCACGGGGTGGGAACTTCCACCACATCGCCATGAAAAGAAAAGGTGTTTCCTCTGCAGCCCATGCTCAGAGGATCCCCTGTGTTGTGTCCACTGGGCTAGGGGAGTGTCCCCAGCCACTGGGGGCATGCCCCCCAGCCCAGCAACCCCGCGTTTGCTGTGTCTGCCGGGCTGAGTGGCGTGGACCTGGGGTGCTTGGTGCTGGCTCCCATAGGCCACTCTTGGCCAGGGGCATTCTGGGACCCTGGCCGCTCAGGGCCTATGCGCGTGCCTATAGGCTCAGAGTGGCCTGGGTCCCAAGGATGTTCCCAGAACCCAGGCCACTCAGCACCTGCATATGCAAATTAACCAGCCATCTTTGTTGGGTTAATTTGCATACTCACTCCTGATTAGCTGGTGGGTGTCGTGGAGGTACGGTCAACTTGCATCGTTCTCTTTTATTAATATAGATATTTAAAAAAATTTAAATACATTGTTATTGATTTCAGAGAGGAAGAGAGAGACAGAAATATCAATGTTGAGAGAGAATCATTGATCAGCTACCTCCTACATGCCCCCCTGCTAGGGACTGAGCCAGCAACCTAGACATGTGTTCTTGATCAGAACCGAACCCGGGACCCTTCAGTCTGCAGGCCAATGCTCTACCCACTGAGCCAAACTGGCTAGGGCTATTAAAGATCTTTAAGAAAGAAATATGGGAAGAAGAAAAAAAGAAATAAAGAGAGAGAAAGAGTGGAGAGAAGAGAGAAGGAGGGAAGGAAAAAAAGATGGGAAGAAAAAAGAGATTGATAGATCTCTTCTCAGGGATCCAGGATTGAGAAAAGCCTTGTGTGTATTCAGTTTCTACCCAAAGTATTCCAGCAGTTCTGTATTCTTGAATCCAAAAGATGGAGTGGCACTAAGGAAATGACTCTCAGAGTTGGAAATTCTCTGCAAAGGAGTCATGGCATATATAATATTATGTTTCCTGACTCTTGAGGGGAAATGAAGTATGGATAATTCATTGAGGCTTTTCTGTGAGAAGAACCCTGTGTGTGTAATTCACAGTTCCTGATATTGAGTTCCTTAACAAACAAATCTCAAAAAATAAGATAAATAACACTCACAAAGTAAATACACCCAAGAAGAAAAATCTTTGCATTAAATGTTACTAAAATTTCAGAGTTTATAGCAAACTTGGGGATCCATCAAAAATACCAATGATTTCTATTACCTATTGTATACTTGATACTGCTTGAGGCAATCTAGTGTCTGCAAGGAAAAAAATAATTAAAAATACCTTTTTTTATAATTGAAAATAAGAAAATAAGACATCCTCATAACTTCCACTGAGTTTGGCTTTCTGAAACAATACTACAAAAATGACATCTCTACATTTAAACCTGGCTTTGCTATGTTCTGCTTTCTACTTGACTTTTTGGCAATTCACAGGAAGTAATTAAAACTTTTTTGTTTATTTATTTGTTTTATTAATTCTCACCTGAGTATATTTTTTCCATTAATTTTTTTTAAAATTTATTTTAGAAAGAGGGAGTAGGGAGAGAGAGAGCAACAGGAGAGAGAGAGAGAGAGAGAGAGAGAGAGAGAGAGAGAGAGAGAGAGAGTCATTTTGTAAGAGAGACACATCTATTTGTTGCCTCCCACATGCACCCCAACTGGGACTGGGCATCAAACCTGCAAACCAAGTACATGCCCTTGACTGGGAATTGAACCCTCAACCCTTTGGTGCACAGGCCAATGCTCTAAACATTTAGCCATGCCACTCAGGGCTCAAATTTCATTTTTTGTTATTAATAATTTCCCCAATAAAACAAGTTACCTCAATGAGTAAGGCAACCAAAATAAATAGGGCATAAAGAGATGTAAAGCAATTTTTGACTATTATTTTCAGGATCCTAGGATAGCCCCATTTACCTATAGATAAAAATTTCCAACTTGCAGTTCAGGAAACCACTCTCCCTGTTGGTGGCTAGGTCCCTCAGATTTGCAATCAATGTAAGCTTTAACTGTCTTATCCCAGAGAAAATATAATAGAACTCGGGTTCAGCTGCCTATTGCAACACAAGCCAAACACATTAGGCAGGTGCTGGTGAGACAGGTTTATTCAAGTGCTGGCCACCTCAGAAGATAGGGGAGTCTTGTCCCAAAGTCCATCTTAACACCTCGTGCAGACAAGGTTGTTTGTTTATCAAGCAGAAGAGAGGAATCAGAACAAAGAAATCAGGGGGAGGGGGTTGTGGACATGCAAGCAGTCAGTGTTCATGCTCGCTTGGATATAAATCTTTAATGTCAGCCAAAGTCTGTGGTCAAGCCACCCCAGGCCCAGGCAGGATTCAGGACTCCTGGTTTCTACAATATTCTAAAAAAAAAGCTATTAGAGATCAATGGCAAGCACGATTAACTGGGCCTTTGTTTTAAGGCATATATCCTGTTTCCTGACCTGGGGAGATGTATTGTTAATTACATGTTATTTTTTTAAAATATGTTTTTATTGATTTTTTTAGAGAGAGAGAAAGGGAGAGTCATAGAGAGAAACATCAGTAATCAACTTTGGGACAAAATTCCTTTATGCCTAATTCCCAAGTCTGCATTCACCCTACTGGGATTGAACCCACAACCCTGACATGTGCTCTAACTTGGAATTGAAATATGACCATTTAGCCACACCAGCTGAGCAAATTATGTTTTTAATCAAGAATGTTGTTTTGCTGGTTAGTGTAAGATTTTGTGTATGATGTGCAGGATGTATTGGCTATGCAGGATGTCTTGTGGGAATATGATTAAAAAATATAACAAAATAAAAGATCTTGATGAAACATATTTACTTCCTCCTTTGCAATTTGGATGCCTTTATTTTTCTTTCTTGTCAGATTGCTGTGGCTAGAACTTCCAGTACTATGTTGAATAAGAGTAGTGAAAGCAAACAACCCTCTCTTGTTCCTGATCTTAAGGTAAATGTAATAAATATCAACTAAAAAATAGATACAATCCTGTCATCTAGATGTTTCTGGAAACCCAGGTTTCAACACTAGTTGTTTATAAGTCATCTAGTCTTTGGTATTTTGTTATGGCAGCACAAACTGACATGACAATTATTTTTTCCTTGATAATCTGGTAAAAGAAATAATTAAAAAGTTTTGAAGAATAAGGCAGACAGTGCATTTCAGCAAGGATTAATATTTAATTATCCCAAGGCAGAAATTTTATTCTAAAATAAGGTTAGTTCTTATAATTCTTTTTTAAAATATATTATTATTGATTTCAAAGAGGAAGGGAGAGAGAAATAGAAACATCAATGATGAGAAAGAATCATTGATTGGTTGCCTCCTGCATGCCCTTCACCAGGATTGAGCCCACAACCCAGGCAAGTGTCCTGACTGGGAATAATACTTTGACCCACTGGTTCATAGGTCAACACTCAAACTCTGAGCCACACCAGCCACGCAATTCTTATACTTCTGATGGAAGAACAATAGGGAATAAAATTAAACCAGAGGTTTTCATTTTATTTTAATTATTTGACCTTATAAATTACCTCCTTAAAT
This sequence comes from Plecotus auritus, assembly GCF_963455305.1. NCBI lineage: Eukaryota > Metazoa > Chordata > Mammalia > Chiroptera > Vespertilionidae > Plecotus > Plecotus auritus. The sequence goes on from NC_137782.1 coordinate 122,154,647, forward strand.
TTTACCATATTCTTGTGGAGAGCCATTTTCCAATTAAATTGGTTATTTTTGGTTCATATTACTTGGAATTTATAATATAAATAAAATAGTCTTGATATCTTTAAAAATAATTGAAAAACAATAATTTTTTATGGCTGAATAATTTTGAATATTACCTAAGGTAAAAATATTGGATAATAAACAAAAGCACAGTGTCACTTATTTATTTAATCTTTATTGGGCAAATGAGTGACTTAAATGTGCTTGGCACTCTTCTAAGTGGTATGGATTGAAGGATGACAAATATGGAAACTAAGGTCACTAATTTCATCAAAATTATAATCTGGTGTTTGGTAGAAAAACATTAATAATAGAAAATCAAGACATTTTTCCATAGTTTTAAATTCTATGGAAAAAGAAAAAGAAAATAATGTGGTATCATGGTATTCTTTAGTAATTCTGGATTTGGATGTATATCATGTTGTGGTGTTTATGTTCTGTATTTTTTATTTAATCAAAAGTATATTTTTATATTCAATATTATTTTGTATTAGTTTCATATACACAGTATAGTGGTTAGATAATCCTGTACTTTACAATGAGTTTCCCCAATATTTCCAGTACCCACTTGGCACCACAAATAGTAATTACAATATTATTCACTATATCCCCTATGTGGTACTTTACATCTCTGTGACTACTCTGTAACTATTAATCTCTACCTCTCAAACCCTTCATCTTTTCACCCAAACCTCCTCCCCTGTGACATCCATCAGTCTATTCCCTGTATCTATGAGTCTGTTTTGTTTGTTTATATTGGGATTCCACATATAAGTGAAATCATATGGTATTTGTCTTTCTCAGACTGACTTATTTCACTTAACATAATACCTTCTAGGTCCATCCATGCTGTTGCAAAAGCTAGATGGCTGAGTAGTATTCCACTGTGTAAATGTACCACAGCTTTTTCATCTACTCCTCTACTGATGGGCACTTAGGTTGCTTCCACAGCTTGGTTATTATAAATAACCCTGTAATGAACACAGGCAAGCACAGATTCTTTCAAGTTAGTCTTTGAAATATAGCATAAATAAAGGATACTACTAATAATGGAAAAGATATGTTATATTTCAAAATGAATATTAGATAACACAATATGACACTAGTCTGTTTGTCACAATTGGTCTATTTAACTTAATACAGGCTATATCTTAATATAGATTTGGATCCAAAGTAAGGCTCTTCCATTGGAATACCAAAGCATATTGTCAGCAGTTAGGATCACTGACGGAAGGAAGAATGTCAGGTTTGGAGGATGGAATATTCTCTCATTTGGGTCCTACTGAATTTAATAGAGATTTGAATAGTCTAGTTAGAAATGTTTATTTTAAATTTGGATATAATGGTGAGCACTCTGGAGTGGTCATTTATAAAGGTATAACTTCATATTAGGTTACTTTATGTTGAAGTAACAAAACACTCCCGATTCATAGGAAAATGACCAGTATTATTTGGCAGGAAGACTGTTCATTATAGTCATGAACACTTGCTGACTGAGAGTCCAGCAAGGCATGATTCCATCACCGCAAGAAGAGGCGTTAGGCAGAAAAGGAGAACACACAGAACCCTTTACTGGCTCTTAAGTGTTTCCACCTGGAATTGATGTGTTTCACATTTTATGAGACAAAGCAGGATACAGTGGGTGAGCATTGACCTATGAACCAGGAGATCACTGTTCAATCCCAGGTCAGGACACATGCCCGGGTTGAAGACTTGATCCCCAGTGTTGGACGTGCAGGAGACAGCTCACCAGTGATTCTCTCTCATCATTGATGTTTCTATTTCTCTCTCCCTCTCTCTTCCTCTCTGAAATAAATAAAAAATATATTTTAAAAAATGATAGACAATTTTCAGCAGTTATTCTCTGGAAGAATAGTCTATTTTTTATTAAGGTAATTTAAATCTCTTTACAAAGGTAAATTGATGAATGGTAAAAATATCTAAAAGCTTACTAGAAAAGGAAAATATATAAGAACAGAAAAGTTTTAAAAAATAAATAAACGCCCTTTGAAGTTTAGCAATTTTATTTTAATCACAATTTTTAAATTATTATTTTGTTTAGTATGATGTAAGTACTAAAATAACAACAGCAAAAAATAAAGACAAGCTAAAATTTTATATAGATTAAGAATGAAGATATTTTGTATTTTAATATTCACTATAATCCTTTATTATCAGTTAAGAACCCATAGATCTTTATAAAATCTATAAAATATCTTTCCTAATTCAAATTAATTTTAACTTGAAGCTTCAACAACTATACAATTTAAAATCAACTCTCTAGTCAAGAAGAACCGTATTCAAATTCCCTATTATTTACTAGTTGTTTGACTTTACACAAATAGCATAATAATATAAATCATTTGTTTAATTCATAAAATAAAGATAAGATGTCCTTGTAAGGCTTAAGTGTCTAACACATAATATATAAACACATATGACATTAATATCATATATTTTTATATAATAATTTGGTAAACATGCATTTTATTTCTTTTACCATATTATTAACGATTCCATCAAATTTAATCAAATCAGGTGTATTCCAAATATGTGATTTTCCAGAGAACATAGCTGTTGCTTTGGTTGTTGCATTATTGTTAATAGATACTTTTTAGTTATACATACAAGTCTTTCTGTGAGCTGTATATAACCTAAACTATTAGGTTCTTTCAAATAAAATTTAAAAAGTGAGACCAAAACCATTCAATTTAACAAGGGATTGTAAATGAAAGGTGACATGTTTTTCACTGGAAGGAAACTGGGAATTCGAATTTTCAATTTAGTTATCTCATGACCTTGAGCATGTTGCATGCCCTTAGAGAGTATTATCTCATTTGTACAATATAAGAGGGCAGAGTATATAAACTTTAAAAATTTCAACCAGTTATTTATTGATTTCAATGGAATAGACTAATGTAATTCCCTGGATTGTTATATGTTATTTGATTAAATCTAAATGTGTGAATTACTCCTGTATTATTTAAAACTAGAGGCCCAGTGCACGGAATTCGTGCACAGGGAGGGGGTGTCCCTCAGCCCAGCCTGCACCCTCTCCAATCTGGGACCCCTCAAGGGATGTCTGACGGCCCATTTAGGCCCAATCCAGGTAGTATCGGGCCTAAATGGGCCGTCGGACATCCCTCTCACATTCCAGACTGCTGGCTCCCAACTGCTCGCCTGCCTGCTTTCCTGATTGCCCAGAACTGCTTCTCCCTGACAACCTGATCACCCCTAACCACTCCCCTGCCAGCCTGATTGATGCCTAATTGCTCCCCTGCCAGCCTGTTTGCCCCTAACTGCTTTCCCCTGCAGGCTTGATCTCCCCCAACTGCTCTCTCTTGCAGGCCTGGTCCCTCCCAAATGCCCTCCCCTGCTGGCCACCTTGTGGTGGCCATCTTGTGTCCATATGGGGGCAGCCATCTTGTGTGTTGGAGTGATGGTCAATTTGCATATTACTCTTTTATTAGATAGGATAGAAGCCTGATGCACGGGTGGGGGCCAGCTGGTTTGCCCTGAAGGGTGTCCTGGATCAAAGTGGGGGTTCCCTTGGGGCATGGGGTGGCCTGGGTGAGGGGCCTGTGGTGGTTTGCAGGCCAGCCATGCCCCCTGGCTACCCAAGTGGAGGTCCTGGTATCTGGGGTTCATTTATCTTCTACAATTAAAACTTTGTAGCCTTGAGCGGAGCCAAGCCTCCTGCTCACTCCGTGGCTGCAGCCATTTTTGTTGGGATTTATTTATCTTCTATAATTGAAACTCTGTAGCCTTGAGTGTAGGCCTGGGCTGGACAGGGCAGCAGGGAAGCTTGGCTTCCTCCATTGCTGGGGAAACCAAAGCCTCCTGCTCTCTCCCTGGCCACAGCCATCTTGGTTGGGTTAATTTGCATACTTACTCCTGATTGGCTGGTTGGCGTGGCTTGTGGGTGTAGCGGAGGTATGGTCAATTTGCATATTGCTTTTTATTAGATAGGATGAGCTTTTTAATTAGCTTAAACTGTACAGAAGCAGATTTCTATTGTTCATTTATTATAAGACAGAAGACATATAACATATTCTGTTTACAACATATTTGAATAAATAATGAAGAGTTTTCTAATAGAGTGGGTAATGAACACGTGTCTTTTTTCTTTATGTTAATAACAATGCAATTTTGAAATTAGCATCAGGACAAGTACTGTAATCTTCACAGAGGGTTAGGTAAGGTAATTTAGCTTTCACAAAAATCTATAACTATTTATTCATTGATTTTAATTCATTTCATTGAAAAAATTCTAAATAAAACAAAGAAAGTTATCGCCCTAGCTCAGTGGTCAGCAAACGGTGGCTCGCGAGCCACATGCGGCTCATGAGCCACGGTTTGCAGCTCTGTTGACTAATGAGTTTGATGACCACTGGACTAGACTAAATGTTACCATGTAATTGGAAGCTGTGAGGATTAGGCAATTGTGGCATATTGTGTGCAAAGAGGTAAAGGGTAGTATATGACAGTGGTTGGCAAACTCATTAGTCAACAGAGTGCCAAACCGCGGCTTCCGAGCCACATGTGGCTCGTGAGCCGCAGTTTGCGGACCACTGCCCTAGCTGATTTGGCTCAGTGGATAGAGCATTGGCCTGCGGATGCTCTATCAATTCTAGTCAAGGGCACAAGCCCGGGTTTCAGGCTCGATTCCCAGTAGGGGGCGTGCAGGAGGCAGCCAATCAATGATTCTCTCTCTCCCTTCACTTCTTTTCTGTAATAAATAAAAATATTTAAAAAATTATTAAAAAAGAAAAAAGGAAGTTATAAACTTTGCCTCAATAAAAATTAATGAATCTTAATTCAACATATTTCACAGGTTTTTCACTTTTAATGAAATCAACAAATATAATTAATTTTATATGTGACATTCTCATTATTACAGTTTGTAAATTTCTCAGTATGCTATAATTTAGGAACAAGCAATGAGACAAAACTGAAAATAAACAATGATATGTGTCCTCAGAAGATATTATCTCTGTCTTTTTTTGGATAGAGTAATATTAATGACACATATGAGATAGGTCATTTTTCTCATGTTAATGCTAATATCTAGTCAAACTCCTTTATCAAAATGTTGCATTAATCTACTGGGATAAATTATGCCAAGGCACTTTTTCAACTGCACAGTGCTATTTAAGATTAAAGTGAGTCAAAAAATTAAATAAGCCCTATTGTTAGTTCTAGTTAGATCCTAGTGATTGAAGGAGAGCTAAGAGGACAAGAACTGTGAGGTCTGGATGATAATATACACAAAAAAGATGCAATGATAATTTTGCACAATTTAAATAATTTGGAAGTCTTTAAGAGGAGGTGTGCTCAGGGTCTAAATTATTTACACAAGGTATTTCCCCCACCTTTGAGAAAGGGATCTACAGACTTTTAAGAAGGTGCCTGTATTGAGGAAAATAAAATAATCAGACATTTAGGGAGCTAAATAATACAGGTGTGAATTCACTCTAATCCCAGGAGACTCAAAATGTCATTGCAATTCACAAGTCAGAATAGAAGATAATGGAGGTCACACGACCAATCACATCTTAGCTACAATCTATGTCAAAATGGGTCCAGTGGATCCCAAACAGTTCCAGAATAAATATTTGAAATAGAAATATACAACAGCTTTCAGAACCTTCACACTAATTCACCAAAGGTTGCAGTGAAGGCCAAAAGGGAAGAAAAAGCCAAGTAAAAACATCACTAGAATTGCCTTTAAAGAGGGACATAATAAACCTAAAGCAACAGCACATTTTTTGAGGAACAGCAAAAATTAGTGCCTCCATTAAGAACTTGAAAGATGCATGGATGGTAATTCTGACCACATCCCCATGAAACTTATATTATAGTGAAACAGAATTTTTGGACTGGAACCCGGATTCTTTGTCTGCCATAGTCAAAGAATGAATCCACGGACAGAAGATGGTATAGCAAAGGTGGAAATTTATTAAAGAACAAGTACAGACTCCCACATAGGGAGGGGGAAGAGTCCCCCAGAACGGACTCCCACGTGGGGAAGGGGAAAGGGTCCCACTGAGTTCTTTTTCCCTAGGGCTTATAAAGGCTACAGATCCTGGTGTCTTGATATCTCCTCTGATCGGTCACTATTCCCTTAGACTGGTTACTATAGTAACTCCTGGGCTCAAAGGTCAAACCTCACATGGGACATGTGAGGTTCTCCCCCCTCCTTCCTTACTGTTTCCCTATTCCCTTTGGGCTTTCAATGAAGGGCTTCCTTCTCTTTTTGTAAATATAGACCTTTTGCTGTTCCCAGCTCCCTCATTCTATGGAAATGTACTTGTTGCAGCTTTTCAGCTTCCCTATTCCATGGAGATATATCTTCTGCTGCTCTGCAGCCCTGTGCTTCCTCCATGGTTTCCCTTAATTTCCAAAATTTCCTAAAACCTGTCTTTTTCACCCCCAAAATTCCTGTTTCAATTGTAAACCAAAAGCAATAGCTCATTCAAGGGATTACAAAAAATAATGCCACTGTCAAAAATTTGAATGATGCAGGAGTGGTGATTGCTGCCATGCCCCTGTGCAACTGGCCTATTAAGCCTCTGAAGAATACAGAGTTGGGTCTTGGATAATGACAGTGGATTATCACACGTTTAACCATGGTAATGAGGAGGAAACTGGTCTTGCAAGGCATGTCAGGCCATAAAAACTGTGAACAATGCACTGCCCTGGGGTAGGGGGGGAGGGTCGTTATCGCTGGCCCCAGGACAGATCATAGGATATGGCCTGGGGACCCCCAACACCTGGGGACCTTCCTAAAAGCCCACGAAAGGGGTCGGAACCATATCTGCAAGACAAAGACCCCAGAAGGTTATAAAAGTGAAGCCCTCTGCATGTTTCTTCACTCTGATTTGGAAATTATTCCCAGAGTTCACTAGTGTTAATAAACGGGGTCCCTCCCTTTCTCTAGGAAAGAGTGCTTGGTATTTCTTTGGTCTACTGCAACAGTAACTCCATCACTGTTTCTCTACCAGATGTGGTTTTATTACTTGGGCAAATTAATACATCCTCTATTATCTAATATGCAGCTTTTTATCTGGCAAATTACTTTCTTCTACCCACCAATAAGAACCACCAGAGCAGTTTACTTTCAGCTGGCAAGACCAGTAATGCATCTTCACTCTCCTACTTTTCAGTTATGTCAACACTCCAGCCCTATGTCATAACCTAATTACAGGGATCTTGTTAGTGTTTCCCTTACACAGGACATCACACTAGTACAGTACATTGATGATGCTTTACTGATTGGACCTAGTGACCAAGAAAAATAATAATTTAGATGTATTAGTAATGCATCTATGTGTCAGAGAATGGGGAAAAAAATTGACAATACTTAAGGAGCCTTTTATCTCAGTGAAATTTCTAGGGGCCCCGTAGTGTGGAACAGGTCAAGACATCGCCTCTAAAATGAAGCATTAGCTGTTGCATCTGGTCCCTCATACAAGTGAAAAAGGCACAATGCATAGAGGGCCTCTTTGCATTTTGGAGGTAACATATTCCTCATTTGGGTGTGTTATTCTAGTCCACTTAATTCATGACCCAAAAAACTATATGTGTTGAATGGGTCTTAGCATAAAAGAAGGCTCTGCAAGCTTCTCTGCTGCTTGGACCTTCTGATCCAGTAGATCCAATACTACACGAAGTGACAGCATCAGAAAGTAATACTGTTTGAAGCCTTTGGCAGGTGTCTATAATTGGCACTTAGCACAAGTTTAAAATTTTTGAAGCAAAACCCTACCATTCTCTGTAGATAACTACTCTCTCTTTGAGAAACAGTGTTTGGGCTGCTATTGAGCTCTGGTAAAAATTGAACACTTAACCATAAGCCACCAAGTTATTATGCCTATCATAAACTGGCTGTTACATGACACTAAGGCATAAAATTGATCATGCACAGCAGCACTCCATCCGCTAATGGAAGTGAAGGATAAGTTGTTGCATCTTATATAAAAAATATTGATTTTATATCACACTATTTAAGCTATGATAATCAAGGAGAGCAAAGATCACTCAGTGACTTTGCGACCTCTTTTATAAAAACGGTTTGTATGTTTTGGGTTGTACACTGGATAGCTGCATCATATTAGGTGGAATAATATACTTGTTTTATTGATTTATTGTCTTTATTTGGAGATCAAGTATGTTTTTCGTTGTGTTTTTTTTTTTCCTTTTAGATGAACATATGGAGAGTAAAACTTATTAGTGGATCTCCTCACTTTCCTAGACAACCCACATCTAATCTGTAAGTGGATCCTTTTGATGGTTGCTTTATTTATTTTTTATTATTTTACATTTATCTTTATTGTTGAAAGTATTACAGATGTCCTCTGTTTCCCCCCACTGATCCCCTCCACCCTGCTCTTGGCCTTCACCACACTATTTTCTGTATCCATAGGTTATGTATATCGTATATAATAAAATCCTAATATGCAAATAGACCAAACAGCTGAACGACCAGTCACTATGATGCGCACTGACCACCAAGGGGCAGATGCTCAATGCAGGAGCTGCCTCCTGGTGGTCAGTGCACTCCCACAGGGGGAGTGCCACTCAGCCAGAAGATGGGCTCACAGCTGGCAAGCACAGCAGCAGGGAGTGGGCCTAACACAGCAGGTGGACATTCCCTGAGGGGTCCTGGACTATGAAAGGGTGCCCCCCCTACCAAGTGCACAAATTTTGTGCACCGGGCCTCTAGTATTCATATAAGTTCATTGGTTAATTCACTCCCCTACCCCAGCCCCAAGATTTGTCAGTCTATTGTATGCTTCCATGTCTCAGGATCTATTTTATTCGTCAGTTTATTTTGTTCATTAGATCCCACATATAAGTGAGGGTATGTTTTAAGGAGATGTGTATGATGCCAATTTGACAAGGAGAGGACTTGTGATTGTCACTTTTATGTGTCAATTTTACCATGAGCCACATGGTATTCAAGTAATTTGTCAAACATTATTTTGGGTGTTTCTGTGAAGTTGTTTTTGAATGAGATTAACATTTAAATAGAATTGGAGATAAAGAGATTTCTCTCCATAATGTGGGTAAGCCTCATCCAATCAATTGAAGTTCTGAATAGAACAAAAAGATCACATCTAACCCTTTCAAGTTTGCCTACAACATTGGTTCTTCCCAATTCTACAGCAAATAGTTTTCAGAGAAAAGACAAAAATTACCAAAACAATGACCTTTTTCTATTTTTAAGGTAAAAATTCTGAGTGCCCTTTTAGTTGAGTATTTACTTCAAAGTGAGAAAGTAATGACAGATTTTGCTCTTCTCTTAACTGGCAGAGACTGAAGAAAAGAAGAAAGGTCAAAGGGAAGTAATCCATATGGGAAATAAGACATCAAATTAATTGAGTCCACTATTAACCAGAATGGGAATGTAGACATAAGAATGTAAATTGTGTTTTGAGCCGAAACCGGTTTGGCTCAGTGGATAGAGCGTCGGCCTGCGGACTGAAGGGTCCTGGGTTCGATTCCGGTCAAGGGCATGTACCTTGGTTGCGGGCACATCCCCAGTGGGAGGTGTGCAGGAGGCAGCTGATCGATGTTTCTCTCTCATCGATGTTTCTAGCTCTCTATCCCTCTCCCTTCCTCTCTCTGTAAAATATCAATAAAATATATTTAAAAAAAAAAATTGTGTTTTGAGGCAAGGAGATAACACCTACTTTGACTTAACTTTAACTGGAATACCAACCAGGAAAAAAAATAGTGGACTTTCTTTTATCTGCTCAGCACTTATCTTTTCCCCCCAAATGTGCCCACCCCAATCACTGTGGTTCTTTCTGATGGTCCTGCCAACCAGTGGCTTCCTTTGTGTGTTAGTATGAGACACAAAGGGGCCATTTGGAGTTCTCCCATTATACTTGATGATCATTAGCTAGATCACAAATGAAAGGAAAGTGTCTGGGTTGCCAATGACTATTTTCACTTCACAATGGGACACAAAGCCACCATTAAAAGAGATGTGAGTAAATAAGAAAAAATGGCAAGACCAAGCAAATCAAGATACTGAAGGGGCCAGGAAGAGCTTTCATTGCACTGTTTGGGTTCTTGATCCATAATGCATATTAACATCATTTCAGCTATTTTTACAGTAGCTCACTCATTCTACTTTCCATAAATAAAATATGACAACATATCCTATCTAATAAAAGAGTAATATGCAAATTAACTGTCACTCCACGACAAAAATGGTGGCATCCATAGCCACAAGATGGCAGGGCCCAGTCCTCTTAGCCCTGCCGGAGTCCCCCAGTCCGCCCAGTGGCGGCAGTCTGGGGTGTCCGGCTGGGAGGTGCCCGCCTCCCACACAGTGATCCCCGCCCAGCAGTGGCAGCCTGGGGTGTCTGGTTGGGAGGCACCAGCACCCGGCGTGATCCCCAGACACAGCCTGGGCTGGGGTCTCAGGCCGGCAGGGCCGCGCACCCCCACCACTTAATCTTCTGGCCAGCAGCGGCAGCCTGGGCTGGGGTCTCAGCCTGGCCGGGTGCACCCCCTGTGGCACGATCCCTGGCCAGCAGCGGCAGTCTAGGGTGTCTGGCTGGAAGGCGCCCGCCCCCCACGCAGTGATCCCTGCCCAACGGCGGCAGCCCGAGGTGTCCGGCTGGGAGGCGCCAGTGCCCGACACAATCCCCGGACACAGCCTGGGCTGGGGTCTCAGGCTGGCTGGGCTGAGGCGGCAGCCTAGGTTGGGGTCTCAGCCTGGCTGGGAGCGTACCACCGCGGCCCCATCCCTGGTCAGGCTGAGATGGCAGCCTGGACTGGGGTCTCAGCCTGGCTGGGGCACATACCCCCAATGGCGCCATCCCTGGCCAGGCTCATATGGCAGCCTGGGCTGGGGTCTCAGCCTGGTCAGGGCCCGCACCTGCTGCGGTGCCATCCCCAGCCAGGCTGAGATGATAGCCTGGACTGGGGTTTCAGCCTGGCTGGGGTGTGCACCCCCTGTGGCGCCATGCCTGGCCGGGCTGGGGCGGAAGCTCGGGTTGGGGTCTCAGCCTGGCCAGGGTGCGATCCCCTTCCAGTGGTGGCAGCCTGGGGTCTCAACCACTGAGTCACACCAGCCAGGCAGATATGGAGGAATCTTAAATGTTTCTTTTTTGAAAAAAATATATTTTATTGATTTTTTACAGAGAGGAAGGGAAAGGGATAGAGAGCTAGAAACATCTATGACAGAGAAACATCGATCAGCTGCCTCCTGCACACTCCCCACAGGGTATGTGCCCCCAACCAAGGTACATGCCCTTGACCAGAATTGAACCTGGGACCCTTGAGTCTGCAGGCCGATGCTCCATCCACTGAGCCAAACCAGTTAGGGCCATCCAATATGCTAAAGAAAACACCCTATCTAATAAAGAGGGAATATGCAGGGGAGGGCATTTGGGGGTGACTGGGTTGTCAGGGGAGGGCAGTTGGGGATGATCAGGCTGGCAGGGGAACAGTTAGGCATCGATCAGGCTGGCAGGGGAGTGGTTAGGGTGTGATCAGGCTGGCAGGAAGAAGTGGTTAGGGGCAATCAGGCAGGCAGGCGAGAAGTTGGGAGCCACCAGTCCTAGACTGTGAAACGGATGTCCGACTGCCTGGATTGGGCCTAAACAGGCAGTTGGACATCCCCCGAGGGGTCCCAGATTGGAGAAGGTGCAGGTTGGGCTGAGGGACAACCCCCCCTCCCCAGTGCACAAATTTTGTGCACCGGGCCTCTAGTAATATATAACCAGGAATTGTTCTCAGTGCTGTTGATATAGTAGGGAAAACTTGAGAAAATCACTACCTATATTAGGCTCACATTCTAAGTGGGAGAGGAACCTAAAAGATGACCTTGAATTTCTGAGTTCAGTCTATGATAAAATTAAAAATAGTTGTGAATACCATATCTTCATGCTTTATTTCAAGTAATAAATATAATGGGTGAGGGGTCAGGGAAAGAGAGGATCACTTATGGATTCCCTAAATATTCTACACAGAATATTTATGATCACACTATGAGGTAATGGTCATGTCATTGGCAAGTGGATTTTATTTTAGCAGTCAGGTTTATTTCAGAAGATAAAAAGTTTTTCTGTAAGTCAATATGTGGTTCAACTGTACTATTTTACCAGAGACAAAATTTCTATTCAGAAGGCTTCATCTTCATTTGGGTGATTATATATCATACAGCTTAGATGTAATTATCTTAGCCTCTCAGTCTCTCAGTATCTCCTTTAGTTATATGTGTGTGAGTAAACAATGACAGTAAAGGAAATCATTACATCATGAATACCAGTTGAAGTCTTTTGTAAAGAAAGACTTGTTGTTGTTTTTTTAAAATATATTTTATTGACTTTTTCCAGAGAGGAAGGGAGAGGGATAGAGAGTTAGAAACATCCATGAGAGAGAAACATCAATCAGCTGCCTCCTGCACACCCCCTACTGGGAATGTGCCTGCAACCAAGGTACATGTCCTTGACCGGAATCGAACCTGGGACTCTCCACTGAGCCAAACCGGTTAGGGCAGAAAGACTTGTTTTTTAGATACAATTTACCACTACTTCACTTATTCATCCTGTAAAATAGAACTTTCATAGATGACATTTCCATAATAAATAAAATCAGATGGGCTCACTTATAAGTTATCAGATAATACTGACCTGAGATATAATGTAATAATAATAAATATGTAATCTGATAAATTATTCTTCTGAGTTACAGAATGTAAGAGGGATTTAAAAAGAATCAAAACTTCTTAGTACAAACAGAATGTTTTATATCACTGAACTTTTTGTAGCAAAATTAAGATAATATCTGGTCATGAATTGAGTTACTATTAAAAGGAAGACAGGTTCTTTTTTCCTAAATAAATGAAAATAATTATTCATTTTATTCTTTCTAAATAAAGAGAAACAACTTTGAGGCCTTTTATCTTTAATGATTTCCCAGATGTATTAAAAGACACAGGTAAAGAAATCTCTTTTTTGCTGTAGTCATGCATGATATTTTGTGTGTTTTATTTCTTTATTTTTAACAGGAAAAATACCTTTATTATTCTGTTCCCAGAAATATGACTGGATACAAGGCTGAAAAGTGAATGCACTGACTTTCTTGACAATTAAGTTGCATTAGAAATGTCTTTGAGCCAAAACCGGTTTGGCTCAGTGGATAGAGCGTCAGCCTGCGGACTGAAAGGTCCCAGGTTCGATTCCGGTCAAGGGCATGTAACTTGGTTGCGGGCACATCCCCAGTAGGAGGTGTGCAAGAGGCAGCTGATCGATGTTTCTCTCTTATCGATGTTTCTGACTATCTATCCCTCTTCCTTCCTCTCTGTAAAAAATCAATAAAATATATTTTTTTAAAAAAGAAATGTCTTTGATATTGAGAAGATTTTGTGTTTAATTATCAGGCTTATACAGGGACAGGATCCTCCACACTAGACAAGAACTTCTTCAGTACCATGGCCAGGTTCTGAACTTCTTCAGTACCATGGCCAGGTCCTGCCTCAGTCCCAGGGCTCACAGGTGTCTTTCCTGCAACTCATCACTGTTCAGGTTTAGATCTGAGGTCAGAGTTGTTTAAGAAGGCAATTATATGCACAGGCATTTAGTATCAGGATTTTCTTGTTCAGAGCAAGTAATTCTTCAATGATCCTTGATATTCTGGTCTGTCAGTCCTATGAGGTAACTTCTGGTATTTGAAGCTAGATTTATTTTGTGATGACAGTCTCATCTCAGCTGGAAAGTATATTTTTAAATTTTGCAAAGTCACACCTTGCCCTGTCCTCCCGTAGCCAACTTCATGCTTACCCCTCAAGATATAGCATATCTATCCTATATTTCCCCAGGGTCAAAATGATTTACATCCACTAGTCTACATTCGTGGGTCATATTCTGTGCTCTAGACTCTATCTTTCCATTCCAAAGTACAAACCCAATTCAGCCACATTAAAAAAGGATGGATAAATTATTATGTTTATTGACAAAAGCTCAATTTGTTTCCTATTTGTATCTTCAAGAGGTTGAGTTGGAAAAGTTTATATCTATTCTTTTTTTAAAAATATATTTTATTGATTTTTTACAGAGAGGAAGAGAGAGGGATAGAAAGTTAGAAACATCGATGAGAGAGAGACATCGATCAGCTGCCTCCTGCACGCCCCCTACTGGGGATGTGCCTGCAACCCAGGTACATGCCCTTGACTGGAATCGAACCCGGGACCCTTCAGTCCACAGGCCGACGCTCTATCCACTGAGCCAAACCGGTTAGGGCTTATATCTATTCTTTCAATGTAAAAAATATATTTTAAAAATTTTTTATTCTGAGTTTTATAGACCATCTTCTTTTGTGAAACCAATTTAAAATGGAAGTTTAAATTTATCTACTACATGAGGGAACATATTTTGAACAGGATACAAACTTTGTCATCCTTCACATTCATTCACATCAGAGTCAATTATTAAATATTTTATTTAAAAGAAGGAGTGTAGTTTAAGTTTCTTTAAAAGAAAATCTTTTGAAAGAATGCCAGTCCTTTATTTAATTAAGGAAGTCACCAACTGAGAATGAAACATTAATACTAACTTGGCAAAATGTTAGTGAAAAAGCCTTAAATGAATTTAATAAGTCACTCCCTTTAAAAAAAATTAAAAAATAAAATTAAAAAGTCACTCTCTACATATAAATTTCATTTTAGAGAAAATTTGCCCTTCCTTTCCAGTGAGCATGGTTTCTTTTCCTTCTCATCTTTTGAAAAATCTCTGTTTTAGAATCCGATAAAGAAGGCTGGAATGCTGGCTTTAATACTTTCTTGATCTACTAGCTCTTTTTTCTGATTTCTATTTTTTACTCTTGACACTATTGCAGATGTTCCCATTTTGCCCTATTGTTCCCCTCCACCCAGCCCCCACCCCAGCAACTCTTAATTGGTCAACAACCTCGCCAAGCTTTAGGAACCTTTGCTTTCTATGCTCATTTGGGTTTGCTTCTTTATTTTTGTTTGATTAATTATACTTTTTCAATTAGAAAAAAAATAGGTATCATTCTTGGTTCAAATATAGTTTCCGGCTTTGTTTTGGACAGATAAAAATCCTAAATAAGTGCTGTTTTCTATCTGCTTACCATGCTTAGATTTTTGTCGCCCCCTTAACTCTTTCTGTACTTTTCTTTGTCTTTCTTGTCACTCTTTATTTCAAACTAAAGGCCCAGTGTATGAATTCGTGCACAAATTCATGCACAGGTGGGGTCCCGAGGTGGGGGTGAGGGGACACGATTGGCCCTCCGGGTGAGCAGTGGGACACCCTTACCCACCTGGGATCCAGATCCATCCCACTGACATCCGTACCAGTTGTCAGGAGCCACCTGGCAGCCACTTTTATACTCTTTCTTCCTTGCAGAGAGTCTAGGGAGGGGAAGTGGCTGCGGTGCCCGAGGCTGACTTCCAGGAGGCTGGAGGCGCTGTTGGGATTGTGACAGAGGCACTGGTCTGTCAGTACCTGACCCGTTCTCAGGAGATAGGACCTGCAGGACTACTGAGAAAGTGAGTGGCTGCCACTTGGCTGGTGGACCACTGGGACTGGTCAGTCAGCTGAGCGGTGCTCCTGCTGTGGGAGCACACTGACCACCAGGTGGCAGTTCCTGCATTGAGCATCTGCACCCTGGTGGTCAGTGCGTATCATAGCGACCAGTCGTTCCGGTCACTTAGGCTTTTATATATATAGATTATTATTATTTTATAACTTTACCACTGCTTCCATCCCATTGTCAATATCATTCCTCCTCTTTTCCCTTTCATCTACCTCAGAAGTTGAGCTAATATTTCCATCTGCAGTGAATTTTCTAGTACTAAGCAAGCACTAGGACAGGGCTGGCAATGCTGCCAAGACAGATTGGTTAAAAGGAAAAAGGCATAGGTATGATCAATTTAAACTTATTTCATAAATAGACATTGGTTCTCCACTTGAAGAAATCTATGGCGGTTGCTTTTGTAATAGTAAATTGAGGCAGTTATCAAGTCTGAAGGACTGAGAAAAATACCAAGATTTGGAGAGATGAAATATAAAAGATTAATGGAAATGTTTATAGAAACCTTTGGGCTCTGGCTGGATTTCACAGGCCAGTAAAATAAACTTTTCAACTGCAGAGAGCATTGAGAAAGCACAGAAGCCCACAGGTGTCTGCTTGCTTCATGGGCACTGTCAATATGCTCAGATTAAATATTGAAGAAAAAAAGAAGTCTGAAATTATTTGAAAATCAGACTATCAGGAAGGAAACCAAACTGCATTCAAGAGCATAAAATAAAAAATGTTTTGGAGCAGATGAGTCTGACTACATTGTATTTGCAAAGTTTGACTCATGTTTCCCTAAGGGCTGGGTGACGTTGGGCTAGGTAAATGACTGGGAGAGACTTCCCTCCTCTCTTCCTCAGGTGCCAGGTGCGGGATGGATGCTTCCTGTAGTTCTTCCCAAGTGTGCAATAAATGATGCTCTATGTGACTAGGTCTTTCTTGGGGATTCTGTTGGATTGATGCTGTTGATTCTGCCTCAAAACATTCTTCTGACTGGCCTTACATTTGTGTTCACTTTATTTCCCTCCAAATCTCTACTGTGCTAATCACAAATGGTTGAGCTGGAGAATAACAGGGCCATTGCCTTAAAAAATACTTGTGTTGCAATTAAAATGAGTGTTTTTATAGGAAGAGTTTTCTTATCCATCAATTTAGTGTGCTATAGAAAACAGTAGTTTTCAAGTTTTGTTTAATAGCCACACTTTCTTCCTTTGAAACCTTATGTAGAGGAATTAAAGACTCAGAAAGTTGGGGATACAGAATCTTCACTGTTTTTCACTTCCATATTCCCTCTTTCCCAACATGACTCCTATGTGACATTTGTCTAATTACTGAGGGTCTGTGCATGATATATATATAATAAAGGTTGAGGGACACTGCTGCTTCCAATTTAAATTATTGGTTATTATTTGGAAAATTATTTGTAAAATATTAGAATAAGGGCTTGGGCAAAGAGAGAATGCACACTATGAGAATATTACCTGCTCATGACAATGCATGAGATTTAATTAGAAGGTGAGAAAGATAAAAGGAAAAAAATATTTTAAAATAGGATAAAATTGTTAATAGAAGGATAGCCAAGATTTTTAGTGTCAATAAACATGATCCATAATAAGTCAAATACAGTTCATTTATTTTTTTCCATAAACATTCTCTCCTCTTTCTAGCAAAACAAAAACAGTCAAAAGCTCAGGTCTAGCCCTATCCAGTGGATAGAGCATTGGTTGCCTAGACTGAAGTGTTCTGGGTTCAATTTCAGTCAAGGGCATGTACCTTGGTTGCAGAATCGATATCCTGGCCTGGTCAGGGCAAGTATGGGAGGCAACCAATCGATGTTTCTATCTCACAAAGATGTTTCTTTCTCTCTCTCTCTCTCTCTCTCTCTCTCTCTCTCTCTGTCTCCTACTACTTTCCACACTTTCAAAAAATCAATGGAAAAACATTGTCGGAAGAGGATTAACACCAAAAAAGGTTACGTCTAAGATGAGGAAATAGTATATTAATTTTGAAGAAATAGAGAAATATACTAGACAGAAGGACAAGAAATAACTTTCTATCAGATCTCTTCTTAAGCCATCCCAAATAGACACACTATCTGAGTAAAGTTAGTGTGCTTCCTTTAACAAACAGAGTGAAGAAGAGTCCTCCATGATTTCTCTTCATTTGCTACTCAGACTGTATTCTCTCTCTACAGAAATGGCTTCTGTCTGTTTATTCAATAAAAGATTTTGAGTATGTAATGAGCCAGGCATTCACTAGGTATCAAGTAGAACTATGAAGCAAAATATTCAATTTTTCCCTTTAGTTTTTTCATGGGAAAGAATTTGTGTCATTTCTGAAGGATAATGTCAATTTCTATCCCTCACTGTCATTGTTATCTAAGGGAATAAAGAGGACAGATATTCTATTCAACCTATTACCTATTTATCATAATAAGATACAAGAAAGATGAGAGAAGACTCGAAAAGAATGTACTTTTGCCATTTGCTTGAATGTGAGTCTTCTTACCCTTCCCCATTGTTCCTCAGAGGTTAAAAGGAAAGAAATGAAAGCCTCATCACTCATATATTTTTGGTCAAGCAACCCTGAGGGCTACTTCCTGTTTTGCTGTGTGTGAATAATAGTCTGGTGCTGAGGGTAACGGCTTTGTGTTTGATTTTATTGTACTGCTGTAAAGCAATTTTGGTCTCCAATTGAACATTTCATTTCTTCTTTATTAAATTTCACAATTGTTCTTTTACCTCAGGTACTTAGAGTAGTAGCACTTATATTTTAGGAGAGCACATTTTTTCCAGTGTAAGTGCTTATCATAAAAAAACCTGGTGCTTTCCAGATAAGTAATCTAGATAAGATCTGCTAGATTGGGTACTTAGACCCTGAAAGGGCAAAGTGCAGACGTTTGTACAATAGAGAGGGAGGAAGCAGGGAGGAGGGTGAACTGACATAATGCATAGCAGATCAATGTAATGCCTAATCAATGTGGCAAAAAGGGTCAGCCCTTCATGGTTGAGATGTGATTGATAATGAACTTCATGTCTGCGAGCTGTCATAATAGAGAGAATGAATGTGAACTTTGCTGAGGTTAGAAGCAAAAGACACTTCTACCAATGATTATAATAAATGTAAGGCCAAGTTCAAGTGTCACCTTCTCTATCAAGTCCTCACTGATTGCATCAGCCCCCACTTCTCTTCCTCTTCAATGAATTTATATATTGCTTCCTTCACTGCTAACAATTTAACATTTAATGATTTTTTGTATTCGTTCTTCTTTTTAACACTTTTAAATACCTACTGACTGCTATTGCTTTATTTTTTTAAAATATATTTTATTGATTTTTTGCAGAGAGGAAGGGAGAGGGATAGAGAGTTAGAAACATCGATGAGAGAGAAACATCGATCAGCTGCCTCTTGCACACCCCCTACTGGGGATGTGCCCACAACCAAGGCACATGCCCCTGACCGGAATCGAACCTGGGACCCTTCAGTCCGCAGGCCGACGCTCTATCCACTGAGCCAAACCGGTTTCAGTGCTATTGCTTTATTGATTATACCTTACTCCTTAACTAGCTTGCAAGCTTTTAAGGACAGTGGTTATATTTTCAAAGAGATCAAGAAACTTGATAGAATTATATCAATGTAACCATGCTAATAATAGAATTTATCACTACTTTAATATTTAAAGCACAGAATCTGTATTTTCACAATTTATGTGACTTCCCCAAGTGTTGGTGTTAAAAATTAAACCCAGATCTGTAACCCTACAGCTCACATTTATTCTGTCATAAGAAAGCACAGGAATTCTACTCAATCTATCATAATTCTAATCTGAACTCAATGCCCTTCTAGAAGTACAGTTCTCGACATCCACTTCTTTTTTCTAACCCTCAATTACATTATCGATAGCATGGATATAAAATCTCTCCTAAAAATCTTTTAATATAGTTAAAGTTTCAATAAAATCATAATATATATGAAGAAATATAGAAATTAAAAGGTATACATATTAAAGTATGATGTCTCAGATCTTATTTACTATCCTCCCACCAGTAATTATTACTGTGTTAAAATATAAAAGACATTCAACTATTTTTAAATGCTTTAGCTTTTAAAATAATGAGGAAAATAAAATTCAAGAAGCAGAACTATAAAATATTTAATCAATTATTTTATGTTATTTTACAGTTTAATTTCAGGTGTGTGTGTGTGTGTGTGTGTGTGTGTGTGTGTGTGTGTGTGCGCCCTCACATGCTTACTGTGTTGACCAGTAAACTGTGTGTGATGGGTGGGAAAAAAGAAGTTTTGTGTCTGGAAATAACCACATTAGCAGAAGCTATATATAGGAAACCAATTAGTTCTGCAAAATTCAGTTGTTAATACACCAAGGAACAAAATTCAACTAAAGTTATTGATTTGTTGTATTAAAGTGGTAATTGTGCCCCATAAGGTAATTACTAAAACCCAATATTCTTAGTTTAAAAAAAAATCTGGAACATTGCCTAACTCTATTTTCCATGTACCCTCTCCATCATCCAAGGCATAATCATTTAAATTCAATTTGCTGGAATTTGATGTTTATTTGAAATTCTAATTATGAGAGGCTCTTAAATTGGTAACTCCCTATAAGCCATGCCTTCTAGTATTCAGATACTTATGTAATCCACTTCTACATTAATTCTGGGCTTGGCTACATAGCTTGCTTTGATCAATGAGATTTTAACATGACAATGAAAATAGGAGACTTGAGAATTAATTGCACATTGGGGCTTGTCATCATAGAACCCCCCCTCCTGGAAGTTAGCCAATATTCTGTAAAGAAGTTCAGACATGATTTCTGAGTAATAAAAGGTGACACAGAAAGATAGAGAACTTGAAGGATGAGAGACCATCTTAGAAACTGCAGCCTCAGTTGAGCTCATGCTTGAATATAGCTGTGAGAGTGACTTCAGTGAAAAATGTGGAGCAGAGAACCACCTACAGAATTAAAATAATGGATGTCCTCTCTGAAAGCCACTAAGTTTTGGGGTACTATGTTTTGCTTCAACAGATTAAACACTAATGAATATTCAAACATTATAGATATAACACACATTTCAGCCTCTACTATCCTTTAAATGGCTGACTTCTATAATATATGTCATATATCTATAATAATAAAAGCATAATATGCTAATTAAGCCGGATAGCCAAATGACCTTCTGGATGTCCTTCTGGATGTCCTTCTGGACGACCTTCTGGACAAAGCTGGGGCTATGAGGGCCAAGGCAAACTGCTGTGGCTGTAAGGGCCGAATCCTTGCATGAATTTTGAGCATCAGGCCTCTAGTTTTAGTATAAAAGTAATCAGATACCACATGATCTCACTCATTTGTGGAATATAGTGAACAACATAAACTGATGAACAAAGATAGATCCAGAGACAGAGAAGCATCAAACTAACTGTGAAATCTCAGGGAAGGCAGGGAAGAGGGAGGTAAGAGATCAACCAAAGGAATTGTATGCATGCATATAAGCATTACCAATGGACACAGACACTAGAGGGATGAGGGCATGTGCTGGGGGTGGTAGTGGCTTGGAAGAAGTCAATGGAAGAAAAAAAAAATAATACTGTAATAGCTATGCATGGGCCCAGAGGGGGGTACTTGAAATATCAGGGGAACAACTCTGTAAAGTATATGATTTTCTAACCATTATGTTGTACACCTGAAACTAATGCTATCTAATAAAAGAGTAATATGCAAATTGACCGTACTTCCGCTACACCCACAAGCCATGCCCACGAGCCAATAAGGAGGGAATATGCAAATAAACCCAACCAAGATGGCTGCAGCCACAGAGGGCAGGAGGGAGGCTTGGGTTTCCCTGGCAATGGAGGAAGCCAAGCTTTCCGCCTGCCCTTGCTGGCCCAGACCTCTACTCAATGCTACAAAGTTTCAATTATAGAAGATAAATAAATCCCAACAATAATGGCGGCAGCCACGGAGCTGGAGAGAGCAGGAGGCTAAGGTTGCCCGTGGTGATGGAGGAAGCCAAGCTTCTGCAGCCCCGGCCTGCTTTGGCCTCCACTTAAGGCTACAAAGTTTCAATTATAGAAGATACATAAATCCCAACAGAAATGGCTGCCGCCATGGAGCGAGCAGAAGGCTTGGCTCCACTCCAGGCTACAAAGTTTTAATTTTAGAAGATAAATAAATTGCAGATCCCAGGGCCTCTGCTTGGGTCACTGTGGGGTGTGGCCGGCCTGCAAACCACCACAGACCCCTCGCCCAGGCCACCCACACCCCAAGGGAACCCCCACTTTGATCCAGGACACCCTTCAGGGCAAACTAGCCACCCCCCACCTGTGCACCAGGTCTCTATTCTGTATAATCCTATCTAATAAGAGTAATATGCATATTGACCATCACTCCAACACACAAGATGGCTGCCCCCATGTGGTCAAAGATGACTGCCCCCATGTGAACACAAGATGGCCACCACAAGATGGCCAGCAGGGGAGGGCAGTTGGGAGGGACCAGGCCTGCAAGAGAGAGCAGTTGGGGGCGATCAAGCCTGCAGGGGAGGGCAGTTAGGGGTGACCAGGCCTGCAGGGGGAAGCAGTTAGGGGCAAACAGGCTGGCAGGGGAGCAGTTAGGCATCAATCAGGCTGCCAGGGGAGTGGTTAGGGGGTGATCAGGCTGGCAGGCAGAAGTGCTTAGGGGCAATCAGGAAGGCAAGCAGGCGAGCAGTTGGGAGCCAGCAGTCCTGGATTGTGAGAGGGATGTCTGACTGCCCGTTTAGGCCCGATCCCATGGGCAGTCGGACATCCCTCGAGGGGTCCCAGATTGGAGAGGGTGCAGGCTGGGCTAAGGGACACCCCCCCTCCCTTGTGCATAAAATTCATGCACCTGGCCTCTAGTACAGAATAATACTTAAAAAAAAGTAATCATCTTGTTGAGTTTTAAGTCTCTCTTGAGCTCACTTCCCTTTAACCCCTAAAACTCAAGACAATAGTTTAAGAAGATTGATCTCCTGTACATGCTCCCAAATAGAGACAGAGGAGGCAGACTTTGACTGCTTGAACTAGATTTTTGCTTAGCTTTTTGATAATTATCACACCAGTGTTTGCAAATAAACATGACACTGTTTTTGAAGAATTGGGAAAGTAGAATAACAACTTTTGTGAAATGAAATTCCAAAGGAAAATCTCTGAATGACCATTTTCCCACAGCTTTCTCTCTCATAGTGGTACCTTTTTCCTAGCTTAATATGTATGGCCCACTTTTTCATAAACCTTAAAAATCTTCTTTACATATCTCTGATTGACTCCCACTCACATTTGGATAATATCCATTTTTATTCCAAGAAGGGCTCTGGCTCTCTAAATCTTTTTCCCCTCCTTGTTTCATCCCTTTCTTCAAGTGTTCTCATGTCTCAATTATTCTCCCCAGATGATACTTGGGTCTTTTGTAAGATGGTCAGTTTTGTCCATTACTTCACAGTCTCAAAGAATCATGTTGTGGACCAAGAATAGAAGAATGGAGAGAAAATTTACAATGACCATTTTCATGTGCTTCTTTACAATAGTCTCATTATAGTAAGATACAGATGTATTTCTTTTTGTTGAACTTATTAAATCAGATGTATGCACCCTTTTTCCCAGGTCAAGCATTTATTCTGAAGGCAGCTATAGTCTAAACCCACATAAACATTGAACACATTATCTTACCTGGCTCATAATCACTATTGCCTGATTGTTCCACACAATAGAATAAAATAAGCTGCATGACACTGCTTAGATTCCTTTCTTATATTATCACAAATGAGGATATGGATTGATCATTATAGTATAAGAAAAATAAATAAAAAAGATTTATTTGTGTGCACTAGAGAATATGGGGACAGGGCAGCAGGAAAGAAGTATATAGGGGAAATGTGAGTGCCCAACTCTTGAGTCACAGAAAGTATTTATTTTTTAATGTAAATGAAAATAACTGATTAAATAAAAAGTTAGTAATGGAGATGTGACTCATTTTCTGTTCCAATTTTTACTTATCTGAAGACTCTACTATGGTCCAAGGCTCTCATTAATAAGATAAATAAATTGCCCAGCTGGCATGGCTCAGTGGTTGAGCATTGACCTATGAACCAGGAAGTCATGGTTTGATTTTTAGTCAGGGCACATGCCAGGTACGGGCTCAATCCCCCTTGTGGGGGCATGCAGGAGGAAGCCAACCAATGATTCACTCTCATGATTGATATTCCTATCTCTCTCTCCATCTCCCTTCTTCTCTGAAATAAATAAAAAATATATATTTTAAAAATAAATAAATAAACCAAAATCCATCTTGAAAAATTTTCATGGGTTGGATTCCTGGTCAGGGCACATACCTGGGTTGCAGATTCAATTCATGTGGAACAAATGGCATACAGCAGGAAACAAATTGATATTTCTCTCTTTCCCTTCCTCTCACTCTAAAATCAATAAACATATCCTCATGTGAGGATTATAAAAATACATCATTAGCTAGTTGATATTAATAAACTTTTAGAGTAGTTTTAGGAATACAGAATAATTTCAAGGATAGTATATAGAGTTTCTGTAAACTCTACCCCTAATTTATCTTATTATTAGCATCTTATATAATGTACTAGAGGCCCAGTGCATGAAATTTGAGCACTGGGGAGGGCGGTGTCCCTCAGCCTGGCCTGCACCCTCTCGCAGTCTGGGAGCCCTCAGGGGATGTCCAACTTCCGTGGAGGTGGGAGAGGGTCCCGCCACTGTGGCTGCACTTGCCCAGCTCCTGGCTGAGAGGCGCTCCCACTGTGGGAGCGTACTCACCACTGGGGGGCAGCTCCTACACTGAGCATCTGCCCCCTGGCGGTTAATGCGCATCATAGCAACCAGTTGTTCTGCCATTCGGTCTGCTTGCATATTAGTCTTTTATTATATAAGACTAGAGACACGGTGCACGAAATTCGTGCATGGGGGTGTGTGTCCCTCAGCCCAGCCTGCAACCTCTCCAATCTGGGACCCCTCAAGGAATGTCCAACTGCCCGTTTAGGCCCGATCCCAGTAGGATCGGGCCTAAACAGGAAGTCGGACATCCCTCTCACAATCCAGGATTGCTGGCTCCCAACTGCTCACCTGCTTGCCTTCCTGATTGCCCCTAAGCACTTCTGCCTGCCAGCCTGATCACCCCCTAACCACTCCCCTGCCACCCTGATTGATGCCTAACTTCTCCCCTGCCAGCCTGTTTACCCCTAACTGCTTTCCCCTGCAGGCATGGTCACCCCTAACTGCCCTCCCCTGCAGGCCTGGTCACCCCTAACTGCCCTCCCTTGCAGGCTTGATTGCCCCCAACTGCTCTCCCTTGCAGGCCTGGTCCCTCCCATATGCCTTCCCCTGCTGTTCATCTTGTGTCCACATGGGAGCAGCCATCTTATGTGTTGGAGTGATGGTCAATCTGCATATTACTCTTTTATTAGATAGGATAGAGGCCTGGTGCACAGGTGGGGGCTAGCTGGTTTTCCCTGAAGGGTGTCCCGGATCAGGGTGGGGGATCCCTTGGGGCATGGGGTGGCCTGAGCAGGGGGCCTGTAGTGGTTTGTGGGCTGGCCACGCCCCCTGGCAAGCCAAGAGGAGGCCCTGGTATCTGGGATTTATTTATCTTCTACATGGAAACTTTGTAGCCTTGACTGGAGGCCTGGGCCTGCCAGGGTGTGCAGAAAGCTTGCCTTCCTCCATTGCCAGGGAAACCCAACCCTCCTGCTTGCTGCAGCTCCGTGGCCGCAACCATCTTGGTTGGATTAATTTGCATACTCACTCCTGATTGGCTGGTGGGCGTGGCTTGTGGGTGTAGTGGAGGTATGGTTAATTTGCATATTACTCATTTATTATATAAGATTTGTCACAATTAATGAGTAATTACTGATATCTTATTATTAACAGTCCATAATTTATTCAGATTTTCTTAGTTTGTCCACAATCTCCTTTTTCTATTTTATAGTCCTATTCAGTATACCTCATTATACTTAATCATCATGATTCCTTAGGCTTCTCTAGACTATGATGGCTTTGATCACTTTCCTTGTTTCTTGATGACCTTCATAATTTTGAGGAATACTGATTCAATATTTTGTAGAATGTTACTTAACTAAGATTGGCCTGATGCTTAATTATGGCTAAACTGTGGTAATATGTTCTGTAGAACACCAGGGTAAAGAGCTATTCTTATCACATCATATCAAGGATACATATCAATATGACTTATTTCTATTGATGTTAATCATGATTACCTGACTTAAGATTGTATTTCTCAATTTCTTAATGCATAAAGTTACTCTTTTTTAAAATTTATTTTTATTGATTTCAGAGAGGAAGGGAGAGGGAGAGAGGGAAACATCAATGATAAGAGAGAATCATTGATTGGCTGCCTCCTGCACACCCACTACTGGAGATCAAGCCCACAACGTAGGAATGTGCCCTTTACTGGAATCAAACCCAGGACCCCTTCAGTCTGCAGGCTGATGCTCTATCCACTGAGCCAAATAAGCTAAGGCCATAAAGTTACTTTTAATTCCCCTTTCCTCCTTACTGTATTTTTTGGAAAAAAGCCTTTGTGCCCAGGCTACAACTAAGGAGTTACATTCAACTTCTTTGAAGGTGAAGTATCTGAAAACAACTACTTGGAGTTCTAAAGGGGGATATTTGTCTATTCTCCCCCATTTATTACTTATTCAACTATTTCCTTATTCAGTATAGACTCATTAATATTTACTTTCTTCTATAGGTTATAATCCAGTACAAGTTTACTTTTTTTTTCCCTTTTTGCTCAGATTGTCCCATTGGGGCTCTTTCAGTTATCATCTATATCCTTTGGACATATTTCCATCATTGCATTACCTTTAATTTTTTTTTTAGCATTTTCTTGCTTTTTGGCATTACAAGACACTCCAGGCTAATCTTGTATACTATTTCCCAATAAGTTATTTTTCTAAGTAACCGTTTTTGTTTTCTTAATGGAGAATAGTATTAGAAACCAATATTGTGACACTAGATATGCTCATTGCTATTGGAGTGTCATTGTTCCATGCCCTCTCAATTGAAAGAGCAAGGAGGTATATGTGTGTATGTTAACCCAACTACTTACAGATATCTATATACATTTCTATATGTAACCATCTGCATATCTATTAAGGTATAAAAGAGTTATTTTTTAAAAAAATATTGATTGCTTAAAGTATTACATATGTCTCCTTTTCCCTCCATTGACCTCTCCCCGGCCACTCCCACCCCACAGCACATGCCTTCACCCCCCTAGTGTCTGTGTCCACTGGTTATGCTTATATACATGCATACAAGTCATTTGCTTGATCTCTTGCTGCCCCCAACCCCCTCCCTCCACCTCCCCTGCCTTCTCTCTGAGGTTTGACAGTCTGTTTGATGTTTCTCTGTCTCTGGATCTATTTTCATCCATCAGTTTATGTTGTTCATTTTATAATACAAATGTAAATAACAGAGTTCTTAATGATGTCTCCTACTATGTATCAATTACTCCATACTGCTTCCCTGGCTTATCTGTAGACTCCCAGTACAAAGTGTGATATCTGGCTTCTGCCTTCTGTAATCCATTTGCTTGATTGTTCAATTACACAGTCTATAGGTGTAATGTTTAATTGCTGTTGTTGTTAATCCTCACCTGAGGATTTTTTTTTTCTATTTGTTTTTAGAGAGTGGAAGGGAAGCAGGGAGAGAGAGAAATGTCAATGTAGGAAAGACATCAATTGATTGCCTCCCACATGTTCCCAGGCCTGAGGATCAAACCTGCAACCCAGGACTCTTGACTGGGAATGGAATCTGAGACCATTTGGAATGCAAGCCAAGACTCTAACCACTTAGCAACACTGACCAGGGCTACAGATGTAAATTCCCCATGGAAATACACAAAGAAGCAAGCATTATCAACTAGAGTGCTGTGTTTATATAATTCCATTTGCCTTTTGTCATTTAAGGCCAGGGAGAGGTCAATGGTGGAAAAAGGAGGCATATGTAATACTAGATATAATACCATAAACAATAAAGAATTTTTAAAAAATGTTACTTAAATCAGCATATGATTACCCTGACCCCTTCACATTGACATATACATTAGCAATATACCTAGATTGTTTGTCATATTCTGCATTTCATCCTGGGATCCCATGACCTATAAATTATATTTTTTAATTTGCATACACTAAGATTTACTGTGTATTGTAAACTTTTATGGATTTTGACAAATGTTCAATAGCTTATAGTCACAATTATGATATTATACAGAATTATTTCATCATCTTAAAAATAAATTCCATGTACTATAGTATTTATTTAACCCTCCACCCTCTGTAGCCCCAACAAAACTGAGCAAATACTGATTTTTTAAAATTCTTTCTATAAGTTTGCCTTTTTCAGAATGTCATATAATTGGAATTATATGGTATGTCAGCTTTTCATACTGGCTTCTTTCTTTTAGCAATATGCATTTTAGTTTCTTCCACATTTTGTTGTGGTTTAATTGCTCTTTTCCTTTTATTACTGAGAAATACTTTATTTTAAGGATGTGCCACAAGTTAGATCCATTCGCCTATTGTATATTTTGGATACAAGCTCTTTTTCGGACATATGTTTTGCAAATGTTTTCTCTTCTGCATACTCTTTATCCAGGGCCAAGGATGGAACCTGCAACCCAAGAACATATCCTTGACCGATAATTGAACCTAAGACTCTTTGGTGTGCAGGCCAATGCTCTAACCAACGAGTCACATGGGCCAGCGCTCATTTTTTCAAAAATTTCTCTTTCTGGTGTCTTTCACAGAGGTTTTTTTTTTTTTTTTTTTTTTTTAATATATTTTATTGATATTTTACAGAGAGGAAGAGAGAGGGACAGAGAGCCAGAAACATCGATGAGAGAGAAACACCGATCAGCTGCCTCCCGCACACCTCCCCCCGGAGATGTGCCCACAACCAAGGCACATGCCCCCGACCGGAACCGAACCCGGGACCCTTCAGTCCGCAGGCCGACGCTCTATCCACTGAGCCAAACCGGTTTCGGCTTTCACAGAGGTTTTAAAATTTGATAGCATCCAAGTTATAATTGTTTTCTTTCATAGATCATGCTAATAGTGTTTTATTTAAAATTTCATTACCAAATCCAAGGTCATGTAATTTTTTCTCCCTTTTTCAAGAAGTTTTGTAGATTTGCATTATCATTTTAATTACTATATTTCATTTTAAGCTTTCTAGTCTGCTTTGTTGATTTATATTTCTAGTCTCAACAATACTCCACTTTTCTGACTACTGTTGCTTTATAAATGTCTTCAAGTTGGGTATCGCAAGTCATCGAACTTCGTTTTTCTTCTCCAGTATCATGTTGGCTATATAGGTCTTTTGCCTTTCCATATACATTTTAGAATTAGGTTGTCAATACTTATAAACAGTTTGCTGTGATTACATTGAATCTATAAATCAAGTTGGTAATAATGACTACTTGAGAAATATTGAGTCTTCAAATTCATGAACATGGACAATCCATTTATTTAGGTTATAGATCAAGATTTCTAATTTTCAGCTTGCAGTATTAACCATTGAGTGACTTTGTGACTACACTAAAATAGTATTGCCAATTACATTTATGGGCACATTGCTTAAATAACTTTGACAGGACACTGTTTTATTTTTTCCTACTATAAAAAAAAGATGTCTATATGCATATTTATTGTAAAGACAATTTGTTACTTATATTTGGGATTTGAAGGATTTCTAGTCTTTGATAATCACTTAGACTGTTTCAATACATAGGTAGACAAATTCAAACTACCTAAAATGCATGAACTCATATTCACTTTATTTATTGGAGTTGGGATGGGTACTGAGGAATGTTTGAAATATTAGCATTTAAAACCCAAAATGTAATATCCAAAGATCTGTGAAAAGACAAACACTAGATGAAAAAAAAAATTAATTGATCAATGCCTACATCATTGTCAGTTTTCAGGAAAGTCAAATAAACAAATATATCATGCTGAATTCTAAGCAGTAGACAATACTAAAGTTAAATGTTTGATGAAGCTAAATTTAAACTTATCCTGATCAATACAAATTTAATATCTTCCTCTCAATTATAATGGGCACATTAGGACGTATTTTTTTGTTCTAAAACAATATCATTAAATGGCATGTTTTTATAATTATTCGTAATATTATTTTCTCTACCATTCCACAGGAGATTTTAGTGCTTTTAAAAACATTAATTTAAAGTCTCCATAAAATATGATCTTTAGAAAAGATACTTTTATTAAAAGATCTTGGTTAAAATGATTATTATAACAAAGACAATACTGGGTGAAGCAAAAGTAGATTAACAGTTGTTGGTATGGAAGACAAAACAATAATTAAAAAATAATCCAAGAATAAACTCTCATGCTTTCCATATTCACAACTGTAATCCTACTGTTTGTTACTCCACTTTGTGTTTTAAGTTCCAATCAAAATGAAGTTCAAGGTAGAGTATAATATTATAACATAGTGCTGTCATGATTCATATTGGTCCAGTGTCTTGCCAAATTATTTTTCCCATTTACATTAGTATAAGTTTGGTACTGAATAGTACAGAAAATTCTGGGAAAAGTACATGATGTCTGAAAACCAGGAGAAAATGATAAAGATTTAAAATGGTTAAATCAATTAGATCTAGGTAATTAAAATGTCTTCCACATGAAAATACTAAGGAATTAAGTTTATTATTTGAAATTTAAAGTTGACACCAAAGCCCCCCAAAGGCAAAAAAAAAAAAAAAACCTAAACAAACAAAAACCTACATGTTGGAACTTGGTATATTTTTAGAGTATTCAATCTTAGAAAAAGAGTTACTATGAGTTAGAAAGAGAGAAATAAATACATAATCCAAAGATTTTTTTTTTAATTTTTAAATTTAAAACAAATATTCCATGTATGTTAGAGTAAAAATAGGTACTTACTTGACAATCCCAGAATAGTGCTCAAAGAACTGCCTTGTTTTATTAGAAAAGATAGATTATTTTCTCTTGTATTGAGTCTGCTTCTGTTTGGTCAGAGAAATATATTTGAGGAGTTTGTCATACCATTATAAATTGATATGCTTATTCTTCTAGACTGGGAAGAATATATGTTGTATCTTATTTTGAGACATGAGAATATAATGAAATGTAAATGAATGATTGCTATAATTTGGGATGGATAAAGACAGTATTAAGGAACTCCATGCAAGATTGACTTAATTTTCCCCAAAATGCAAAAGGCAAAGTTCTTAATTAAGGGTAGCAGTAAAGTTGAGATCTGAGAAGAAAAAAAAAAAACTTGAAGCATTGCTTTGGGGAATAATAATTAATAAACAAGAATTTGTGCTACTCAGGATGAATGAAAAAGATTAGCCAGAGCTGAATTACAAATAAGCACCTTTTATTCCAAGGGATTTTTATGTGTGGTAGCCAGAGCCAAATCAATGTAGATATGGTAATAAGTCTGGTTTGAGTCTCAATAGCCTTAATAAATACTCAAATATTCCCTTTGCAATAGACAAATTTACCCAAGGCTACTGAGAAACCAGGATCAGAAGGCAAACTCACTGGTCTTTTTAAATGGTTGTTCATTCCATATCAAGAGAGAAATAGCAACAATAAACAAAAAACACTAATATAGGAGAAAAAGAGAGAGGAAAAAAGTCTTCTTTTTGTTTTCTTGTTCTTGGTTCAGAGATATAAGCATATGACAAGTTTGAAGAGTATCTGAGACTTAGAAATGGATAAGAGTTTAAGTAGGGCATGTTCTGCTCAGAATTAAAATGTGGAAAATAATCCATGAAGTTGCTTCATATTTGAATATTTGAGGGGGTTACTCAAAGTTTTAGTTTCTCAGTCATGAAGGGATAGTCAAGAGATGGATGTTCATTCTCAATCACTGGTCATTTGACCAGGGTAAGAATCCTATTACCTGAATCTGTGTTGTCTTTCCACACATTTTTTTTAAAGCTGGACTCCCTACTTTAAAAAAAAACAAAAAACATTTAAATGTAGTATTATTGGTATTTTACCCTACTAAAAGTGTTGTATTTTAGCCTGAACTTACACGACAAATACAGTTTTCATACACACCACAAAAATACTTGATACCATGATATCTCTCTAGTACCATTGGAAAAAAGTAGAGTTATTATCAAGTGTTATTATAATACTAGAGGCCCGGTGCACGAAATTCATGCACGGGGGGAGGAGGGTGTCCCTCAGCCCAGCCTGCAGCCTCTCCAATCTGGGACCCCTCGAGGGATGTCCAACTGCCGTGCCTAAACGGGCAGTCAGACATCCCTCTCACAATCCAGGACTGCTGGCTCCCAACTGCTTGCCTGCCTTCCTTCCTGATTGCCCATAACCGCTTCTGCCTGCAAGCCTAATCACCCCCTAATCACTCCCCTGCCAGCCTGATTGATGCCTAACTGCTCCCCTGCCAGCCTGTTTGCCCCTAACTGCCCTCCCCTGCAGGCCTGGTCACCCCTAACTGCCCTTCTCTGCAGGCCTGGTCCCCCCCAACTGCTCTCCCCTGCAGGCCTGGGTCCCCCCCAACTGCCCTCCCCTACAGGCCTGGTCACCCCTAACTGCTCTCCCCTGCAGGCCTGGTCCCCCCCCAACTGCTCTCTCCTGCAGGCCTGGGTCCCTCCCAACTGCCTTTTCCTGCAGGCTTGATTTCCCCAACTGCCCTCCCTTGCAGACCTGGTTCCTTCCAACTGCCCTCCCTTGCTGGCCATCTTGTGGTGGCCATCTTGTGTCCACATGGGGCCAGGATCTTTGACCACATGGGGGCAGCCATCTTGTGTGTTGGAGTGATGGTCATCTGCATATTACTCTTTTATTAGATAGGATACAGGCCTGGTGCACAGGTGGGGGCAGCTGGTTTGCCCAGAAGGGTGTCCCGGATCAGGGTGGGGGTTCCCTTGGGGCATGGGGTGGCCTGGGCGAGGGGCCTGTGGTGGTTTGCAGGCTGGCCATGCCCCCTGGAGACCCAAGAGGAGGCCCTGGTATCTGGGGTTTATTTATCTTCTACAATTGAAACTTTGTAGTCTGGAGTGGAGCCAAGCCTTCTGCTTACTCCATGGTGGCAGCCATTTTTTGGGGGATTTATGTATCTTCTATAATTGAAACTTTGTAGCCTTAAGCGAGGCCTGGGCCGGCCAGGGTGTGTGGATAGCTAGGCTCCCTCCATCGCCGTGGGCAACCCTAGCCTCCTGCTCTTTCCAGCTCCATGGCTGCCACCATTTCTGTTTGGATTTATGTATCTTCTATCATTGAAACTTTGTAGTCTTGAGTGGAGGCCTAGGCCGGCAAGGGCAGGTGGAAAGCTTGGCTTCCTCCATTGCTGGGGAAACCCAAGCCTCCCTCCTGCTCTCTGTGGCCGTAGCCATCTTGGTTGGGTTTATTTGCATATTTGCTCCTGATTGGCTGGTGGGCGTGGCTTGTGGGTGTAGCGGAGTGATGGTTAACTTGCATATTACTCTTTTATTATATAGGAAATCACTGCTTGCAACAAACTATGATTTGACTTCCAAATCTCTCCACAGAAAATCTTAAAATGACATACTTATTTTTATAAAAAATATTATTTATAGTAGCACTAAGACTGAAAAAAATATTTTTTCTTTACCTAAATTTTTAAAGGAAGTATAACAATATGGTTATAATCAAGAATGCTTATGAATGCAGTTGAAATGGAAAACAATTAAATCCAAATGAAATGGAAAACAATTAAATCTAAGTGAGGAGGAAGCTAATTGTGAACATAAAGTGTCTTGGTAGGACATGTACTGTTGAAAAGGAAGATCAGCTTTCATGACTTGAATATTAGGAGAGGTGAATACACAGAAGTTGTAGGTAGGGAATCCCAACATTATTCATTAACTCAACAAATATTTATTGAGCTCCTCCTTCATGATTCTGGGGATACAGTAGCAAAGAAAGACAGCCCCTGTATTCATTGTGGTTAATTATATCACAGTAAAAAGTTAATGACTAATAAACAATTAATATAAAATGTGTTAAGTGATAATATGTTCTGTAAAAAAATAAAGACAGTGTCAATTAGAAAATGGTGGTGGAATATTCTATATGATAAATGGTGGCTAGAGCAGACTTCTCTAATTGGGTAAATAAATGATGCAATCTTGAAAATCATACAAATTTCTGGGAAAGAGGATTCCAAAAAATTGAAATCCTAATATATAAAGAGCCAGGGTTCGTAACGTCCCAAACGATTGAACACCAGGCTGTTTGCCCAGCAGGCTTGGGTGGGTGGGGACTGGCGATCGGGCTGAACTGCTGACCTCTCTGTCCCTCGTGGGTCACAGGCACTGTGGCGACCCAGCACTGACTGCCGCCACTGCAGGCTCCGCGCAAGTCAGTTCTGGGTCCCGGCTGCCACCGCAGGTGCTGTGGTAACCCAGCACTGACTGCCGCCACCAAGGTGGGTGCATTGTGATTGGTTGGGGTGCCCCACCATCGCCCCATGATCGCCCCGCAGAGGGAGGCCCAGGCCACTGGCTGGAGGGCTCCGTGATTGCCCCAAAGAGGAAGGCCCAGGCTACTCGGCTGGCGGCAGTGGGCAGGGCCTCCCTCTGCGGGGCAATCAATCACGAGGCTCCCAGACTGCGAGAGGGCACAGGCAGGGCTGAAGGCCCCCCAAACCCCCACCGAGTACACGAATTTCATGCACTGGGCCTCTAGAATTGAATATAAGATCCCTAAGGCAAACAGATGCTTTTGTTTGAGGAATACAACAGAAACCAAATAGCTTCAGTGAAGTAAGCATTGGGAAAGAAGATAGGATATCAGTGTAGTAGCCAGAGGCAAATCAATGTAGACATGGTAATAAGTCTGTCTTTTTTTTTTTTTTTTTTTTTTGAGATACATGAAAAAATTGCAGGAATCTTAGAAAATAAGTGATATGATATCTGGCATACTTTCAATAGTACCATTCTGTCTGATGTTCAGAAAACTATACTGATGAGAACAAGGTTGGAAACCTCTCAGGTGCTACATAATGAGAGGCTTGCAAGACTTATTCTGAAGTAATAGTGGTAGGATTAGGGAGAGGTGGTGGATGCTGGGGATGTTCTGAAGGTAAAAGCAATATATTAGATGAGGAATGAATTAAAGAGAGATGTTCAGAATATTTTAAAGGTTCTTTGGCAATAGAAATGATAAAGTTACCATTCTAGTGAGTTGAGAAAAACTGGGAAAATATGAACTGAGGAGAAGCCTGGTCCATATTTGGGAGGCAAAGAAACTAAGGTGATAAAAGGGAGACCTCCCCACCACCTCCGCCCTGCATTTGGTGCTCAGATTTGGGATCCAGTTCTCCTGGGCCATTCAGCACTGGTGCTTCCTGTAATAAAGTGTTGTTCCTGATCTTCTGAGTGCCTTTATGTGTCTTCTTGTTACCTGGTAAACTCTGTAACAGCAGGAGTTGGTGAGATTCAGCATATAAGTAGAGAGATTTGCCTAAGGCACTGGGGTGGTTAATTTCACCACCATAATAGAAGGAAAGGCCGAGTACCCCATGGATCCAGCTAATATGGTAGATACAGCTTTGGGAGCAGCTGGAAGTTATCTGTGCTTTGCTACTGCATTTTTAGTGCAATGGGAAGCCTGGGCATCAGTGAAGAGTCAGAGTTTGGAAAGTATATTTGATAGTTTGAGAAAAGAGTAGAAATCATTGCTTCTAGTATATGAAAAAGAATTAGGGAGAATGATTAGGCTTTCTGGGCAGCAGTAAAGCTCAATTGAAACTAATACTTAAAAATGATGTATGCCATGGTTATCTATTTTTACTTTCAATTGCATTTAGATAAAGTGTTTCTGGTGTAGTGTAAATAAAAAGAAAATGTCTACCTGGGTTAAATCTCTTTACAATTTAAGAAGTTCAAAAGTGTTTGGAATAGATGAAGATTGCTGAAATACTTTGCTGAAGGTCACCGATGTAGTAAAACAGTTCACATGGGCATTATTTTTATCTGTTGCCAAAGGAGCTGACAGAGAAAACTTACAGGGGAAAAAAACCCTAAAATACCATAGTAACAGATCTGGCAAAAATAATGGGAAATGACCTGGTGTTAGATGATTTTAGGAAAAGAGAATAGAGTGGTTTAACTAACTGCTGTGGACTTCAAAAGAAGGAACATTTAAACATGGTGTTGAAACATTTTTCCAGAAGTAGCAATGGTATAGACTTTAATATCTTTCTCTTTCCCTACCACATCAGGGTACACAGGAGCTAGAAAGTGTTTAGACTTGTTTTATCAGATAAAAAGGATCAGGTGACTAAGGGAACAGTGTGGCAATGGTAGACTATTCATAAGTGAAGTTAGTTTTGAAAACTAGTTTTAAGCCCAGCCGGCATGGCTCAATGGTTGAGCATTGACCTATGAACCAGGAGGTCATGGTTGGATTCCCAGTCAGGTTTCATTCCCAGTTTGTGGACTCCATATCCAGTTCAGGGCATGCAGGAGGCAACCAGTCAATGATTCTCTCCCATCATTGATGTTTCTCTCTCCCTCTCCCTTCCTCTCTTAAATCAATAAAAATATATTGAAAACCAGTTTTTAAATTATTACATAGAATAACAGAAAGTAGACTGAGAACATATTTTTATCTACTAGAAAAAATGTCCTCATAGAGTAAATAGGAAGTGGGTTGAAAGTAAACTGGAACAATCACTTTGATGAACAATTTTGTATTATTGAATAGAGATAAAGATGTGCGTCCACCGAGACTTATCAATCCAACCTCACAGTCTTTGTTCCTGAGAAACCATCATATATGCAAAAGAGGAAAAGGCCCTTAGATTCTCTGAATCCTTAAGTTAAATAAAAAAATGAAAACCTAAATAGTGGAAAGCAAAAATTGAACTGGGCAGGATGCTTCCTGGGTCCTTATCCAAGTGGATTCGAAGAATGAAACCACGGACAAAAGGTGGTATAGGAAAAGATGGAAGTTTATTGAGAAACAAGCACAGATTCCCCCGTGGGGAGAGAGGGAGAGTCCCACTAAGTCCCTTTTTTCTAAGGTTTATAAAGGCTGAAGTTCTTTGTGCCTTAATATCCCCTCTGATTGGTCACGATGGCAGCTCAGAGCTCAAGCCTCACTTTAGGTTCCCTTCTTCTTCTCCCTTATTGTTTTTCTATTCCCGTTGGCCTTCTTCTTTATTCTGTGAATGGATGGCTTCCTCTCCTTTATTCTGTAAATGTATACCTTTCGGCAGCTCTCAGGACCCTTATTCTGTGAATGTATACCTTTAGCGGCTCCTAGCTTTGTAGCCCTGTGGTTCTCCCCATGGACCCCCTAATTCCTAAAATTTCCTAAACCTGCCTATTTTACCCCTAAAAACTCCTTTCAATAGCAATTATAAATAGCCTGCATAAATAAATGGTGTTATAGTATTAGAGTTGATGGCAGAATGAACTATATTTATAGACATCAATAAGTACAAATCTTTAAAATCTGAGGTGGATAAAGACACCAATTGCTGGAAGATATATGCAAAATGTTATTAACATAAGTAAATTATAATTAGACACAAAACAACATTCAATTTCAAGATTGTTTATGTGGACATACAGGTGTGTTGAAAATATAACCGCTGGATGTAAATGATACATAGAAATTTCAAAATGATTATTGCTGAGTAGAGAAGAATGCTAATGGGAACATAATGACATTGAAAGCTTTAATCATATCCCTTAGAACACATTTTATTTCTTAGAATAAAAGAAACAAAAAATAAATGAGAATGGGCTGAATAAGAAGCCTGAAATTTGCCACATTGTACTGGGAAGGAGAACTCATCTAGTTTATTTTAAGCTAATGAAGAGTTGTCAGAGTTGAACATACTGGATATGAAGAATTCCTTCATCTAAGGCAGTGGTTCTCAAGCTTTCTAATGCCACAACCCTTTAATACAGTTCTTCATGTTGTGGTGACCCCCAACCATAAAATTATTTTCGTTGCTACTTCATAACTGTAATTTTGCTACTGTTAATGAATTGTAATGTAAATATCTGTGTTTTCTGATGGTCTTAGGCTCTACAGCAGTGGTTCTCAACCTGTGAATCGTGACCCACAGGTTGAGAACTGCTAGCAGGGTCGCCTAAGACCATCGGAAAACACAGATATTTACATTATGATTTAAATATGTTTAAAAATGTCTAAAAATGTTAAAAAGGTTTTAAAATGTTTGAGTTAACTTTTTTGAAACTTAAAGTGTGATATTAAGGACACATTCCCCACTGCCCTGAAGCGTGGGTACCCAATAGATAAGGATTTGAACTTCAATCATTGACTTAGAAGTGACTTGCTAAGATAACCACATGTGTGAGTTATATACTCTCCCTTGATAACCACATGTAGCCCCTCGCCTTTTGAGATTAACATGTATGCATTGACCTAATTCATTGATAGCCATCTGAACTGCTGCGGGTACGAACAGGCTTTAAAAATTGGTCCTGACCAGCCAATAGTGTTCGCCTGTCGAGACAGCCACAAAGGCACGTCCTTTTGTCAGTATGGCAAGTGACGCCACCCCACGCTCCTCTTCCTGCCAGACAACAGAAGAATGGCTAGTATCTCCCAATCGAGACACGACCAAACTCTCGGGTGAGAAATGCCAGCCCCCTGCATTTGGACGGAACCAGCCCAGCTGCCGGACCCCAGAGGACACCACCACGGGATCCCATCAAGCCTATACCCACAGCATCAGGAACTTGTGTGAGTGATAAAGTGCTGTGTCATTTGCAACTGCATATGTTT
This sequence comes from Plecotus auritus, assembly GCF_963455305.1. NCBI lineage: Eukaryota > Metazoa > Chordata > Mammalia > Chiroptera > Vespertilionidae > Plecotus > Plecotus auritus. The sequence goes on from NC_137782.1 coordinate 122,193,085, forward strand.
CATGTGTTGTAATTCCTCTGGCAGTTAATTGAATCATTTTGTGTACGCTTAAAATTGAAATTAAAGCTTCTGGTCTTTTCGGTCCTAGGCCTGCCCTTGGTCCTGCTTGCGTAGAGCAGCCTCTTTGCTAGCAACTACTTGAATGTCCCAACACCTGCATGGTTAAAGTTTATCTCAAGGTACGACTTAGATAAACACCCCAGATCCTTTCCCGGGATCTACTTGGGACAATATAGAACTGCTCCTATAGGAGTAATATACACAGCACCTTGGTGGGAGAAGCTTAGATCACAGTCTTGTTTCTGGGAACCATGATTGTGGAGGAGGTAAGGACAGTGGCCAAGGCAGCAGGGAATTGCTTTGTGATAGGAGGAGATTATGAGATCAAGAAAGATCTGGACACTTCAAGCCATTACATTTTTACCACATGTCCACTAGAAAGTATTGTAGTTGATTGACAAAACCATATAATAATGGGAACTTAAAACAACAAAAACAACAACAAAAATCACAATGATGGGTTTCTGAATTAAATTTGTAGGAATATACTAAATATAAGATATAAATAATAAAACTGAAATTCTTTCTAAAAAATGTCCCCCTGATTTGCAATTGGCTTATATGACTACAAATGTCACTTCAAAGTACTATTGAAAGGACGGGGAGAGACTGACTCCATGTTCCCTTTGTTCCATGTCTTCCACCTCGTGGAGTCAGGTTCCCACCCTAGAACCTCTCCAAGAGCCCAACTCACACTTTTGAATTAGCCAATAGAAATGCAAGGGGAAAGTAAGCCGCGCCCTGCCCCCATGTGCAACCTGACCTTGACCAATCAGCAGAGGCCACACTACCTCACCTCTCCTACCTCTCCCAGGCCTCCTATAAATCAGCGCGTTTGGGGTCTGGGGCTCTCTCTCTCTCCACCTCGCCGCTGCGCCGGTGTGTGTGTGTGTGGGACTGAGCTCGAGCTAGCTCGATTAAAGGCTCTTTGCTTTTGCATCGGACTTGGCTCCCTGGTGGTCTTTGGGGATCACGAAATCTGGGCATAACATTTGGGGGCTCGCCCGGGATCCCCAAGAACCTTAAGGGACTCCCAATCCGGAGAGTCTGACTGGCCACGGTAGGTGTCTGTCTGTTCCTTGTCTCTTTTGTGTGGGCTCATTTCTGGATCTCTGGCAGTGCCCGAAGTGGTCTAGGTGGATGCACCGGAGGACCACGGGCAGGAGAAATTGGGTGACGTCCCGATCCTCCTTCAGGAGGGATGCGTATTCCCCTCAAACCTCTGGGACGAGGTGGGTTGCTCCCACCGATCGGCGTGAGGCCATCGTCCGCACTTTCGGTTTTGTCAGTTTTGTTCCAACAGACTCGCGTTGGAAAGCTTGTCTCAAGGGCCCTTTGTTTGTCTGTGTCTGTGTTTTTCTGTTTTGTTTTGTGGACTCTGTTGACGGACATCATGGGACAGACTCAAACCACTCCTTTAAGCATTATGGTTGATCATTTCAAAGAGGTTAAGGGAAGAGCTAGCAACCTCAGTGTAGAGGTCCGGAAGGGCCGGTGGTAAACTTTTTGTTCTAGGGAGTGGCCGACTTTTAGTGTCGGGTGGCCGCCGGAGGGGACCTTCGACCTCCCCACCATCCACCGGGTGAGGGACATCGTCTCTCAGGCCAAGAGGGGACATCCTGATCAACTCCCTTACATTATTACTTGGCAGGACCTCATGGAAGATCCACCCTCCTGGCTTAAGCCCTTTCTGTCCCCGCGCTCCCTGGAGCTGAAACCCATACTTGCTTTGCAGGAAACGGAGAAGGTGAAGGAGAAGAAGGATCTCACCCCGCCATCAGCTCCCCTCTACCCTGTCTTTCAGTGGGGAACTGAAGAGGAACTAAACTTTCCTCCCTCATATCAGCCCCCTAGGAGTCCACAGGGGGGGCGATCCTCCCACGCAAAGGGAAGCGGATACCACGGGGAGTGGAGTTCCGGGAGCGGCTACGGTTCCGGTGGGCTCCCAGATGCAGATGGCAATCAACCCCATCACTATTGGCCTTTTGCCACTAGTGACCTTTACAACTGGAAGGCTCAGAATCCTAAGTTCTCTGAGAAGCCAGCAGGGCTTATTAATCTGTTAGATTCTGTCCTTTTCACCCACCAGCCCATGTGGGATGACTGCCAACAGCTTTTACAGGTCCTGTTCACAACTGAGGAGAGGGAAAGAATCCTCAATGAGGCCCGGAAAGTGGTTCCAGGCGTGGACGGGAACCCAACCACCAACCTGGTCCAGATAGATGTCTCTTTTCCCTTAACTAGGCCTGAATGAGATTTCAACACGGCAGAAGGTAAGGAGAGGCTCCGGGTCTACCGCCAGACTCTAATGGGGGGTCTCCAAATGGCTGCTAGAAAGCCAACTAATTTGGCCAAGGTAGGGAATGTTCAGCAGGAAAGGGATGAGTCTCCAGCTGTCTTTTTAGAACAGATCATGGAGGCATACCACACCTAAACCCCCATGAATCCAGAAGCTCCTGAAAACAAGGCAGCTGTGATGATAAGCTTTGTAAACCAATCGGCTGGTGATATTAAAAAGAAACTGCAAAAAGTAGATAGGTTGGGGGAGAAGAGTTTAAAGGACCTACTGGAGGTAGCCGAGAAGTTGTATAATAACAGGGAGCCCCCGGAAGAAAGGCAGGCTCACACTGCGGCGGCTGTGAGCAGCAAACAAACCTGAGACCTAGCTAAGATCCTGCTCGCCACCACCGCGGACTCTTCCGAGGAACGGAACCGCCGTCTCCGCCGACTCGCCGGCAACCAGGAGGACGGTAAGGGGACCACCCGGGGTGGGAGGCGGAAGCTGCAGAAAGATCAGTGTGCTTACTGTAGGGAGATAGGGCACTGGAAACAAGAGTGCCCGAAAAGGGCCAGCAAAAAGGGAGGCGAAGCGGATTGAGTGAAGGTCCTGGAGCTAAATGAACTGAGTGATTAGGGGAGTCGGGGTTCGGATCCCCTCCCTGAGCCCAGGGTAACTCTTAGAGTGGAGGGGACCTCCATTGACTTCCTTGTTGACACCGGAGCGCAACACTCGGTCCTCCATGCGCCTCAAGGAAAATTAACAAATAAGTCTTGGGTACAAGGAGCAACTGGTATGAGCCAGTATTCATGGACTACCCGAAGAACGGTGGATTTAGGGACAGGCTGGGTATCCCACTCTTTTATGGTAATTCCGGAATGCCCCTACCCACTGTTAGGACGAGACTTGCTCACTAAGATCGGAGCTCAGATAATTTTCAGACAAGGGGGGCCTCAGGTTACTGAAGGCAAGGGCCACCCCATTCAGGTCCTGACCATAAGGCTGGAGGATGAGTACCGGCTTCACCAAAAAGCCTCTCCAATAGAGGGCTACAGCGGACAACTGACGTGGACTTGGTTGCCTCGAGTTCAAGAACTCGCCCACCATCTTCGACGAGGCCCTGCACGGGGACCTGGGAATCCTAGAGCAAGTGCATGGGCTCCGGAAGGACCTGACCGACCAGCCCCTTCCAGATGCAGACGTCACCTGGTTCACGGATGGAAGCAGCTTCGTACAGGACGGGAGCAGGTATGCGGGTGCAGCTGTAGACACTGAAACGGACACTGTATGGGCAGAGGCTCTGCCTCTGAGACGTCAGCCCAGAGAGCAGAGCTTGTGGCCCTCACCAAGGCCCTGACACTGGGAGCTGGAAAACGGCTCAACATCTACACGGACAGTCGGTATGCGTTCACCACCGCTCATGTTCATGGGGCAATCTACCAAGAGAGAGGGCTACTAACAGCAGAGGGGAGGACTATAAAGAATAAACAGGAGATACTCGACTTAATCTCAGCCTTATGGCTCCCTGCCAAATTGGCCATCATACACTGCCAAGGACACCAGAAGGCTGACGACCCAGTGGCAAGAGGAAACCGCAGGGCTGACCAGGCGGCCAAGGCAGTAGCCCTTTCTCCGATCCTCACCATGGCCCTACAGCTCCCAGACCCAGGAGACCCAGTTCTGCCAGTTCAGCCAGGATATTCCCTGGAGGAGTTACAACACATTAGGAAGCTTCCCCAAGCAAAGGAGGAGAAGGGGTGATGGTATATGCTGGAAGACATCTTGCCCAGGTACGGTTTTCCCACTAAGATAGGGTCAGACAATGGACCAGCTTTTGTCTCGCAGGTTACGCAGGCAGTGGCCAAGGCCATTGGTGCAAATTGGAAATTGCATTGCGCTTATAGGCCCCAAAGCTCAGGGCAAGTAGAGAGGATGAATAGAACTCTAAAAGAGACCCTTACCAAATTGACCATGGAGACTGGAGGGGACTGGGTGGCTCTCCTTCCATATGCCCTTTACCAGGTTAGGAACTCCCCCTACACCCTGGGTTTTACTCCTTATGAGATCATGTTTGGCCGGCCACCCTCTATTATCCCTAACCTTAAAGCCGAATTTCTTACAGAATTTGAAAGTCAAGAACTGTTTCTTTCCTTGAGAGGGCTCCAGAGGGTGCACGAGGACATTTGGCCGCGCCTCCACACTATCTACGAGACCGGCCCAGCCCCGACTCCTCATCAGCATAAGCCCGGGGACTGGGTCTACGTCAAGAGACACCGCTGGGAGACCCTTGAGCCATGTTGGAAGGGTCCCTACATCGTGGTGCTGACAACCCCCACCGCTCTCAAGGTAGACGGTGTCGCGACCTGGGTCCATCACACTCACGTCCGGTCAGCGGACCCATCTGTGATCCGGGAAGACTTGGGGACTCCGATTTTATCAGTGCAGGGAATTTGGGATGGTGTACCCTCGTGACCCAGGAATGTTGTTCAGTAGAAATACAAACCGACCCATGATTGGGCCTGTAAGTTTCAAGACAAGGGGGGAATGAAAGGGCGGGGAGAGACCGACTCCACGTTCCCTTTGTTCCATGTCTTCCACCTCGTGGAGTCAGGTTCCCACCCTAGAACCTCTCCAAGAGCCCAACTCACACTTTTGAATTAGCCAATAGAAATGCAAGGGGAAAGTAAGCCGTGCCCTGCCCCCATGTGCAACCTGACCCCGACCAATCAGCGGAGGCTACACTACCTCACCCCTCCTACCTCTCCCAGGCCTCCTATAAATCAGCGCGTTTGGGGTCTGGGGCTCTCTCTCTCTCCACCTCGCCGCTGCGCCGGTGTGTGTGTGTGGGACTGAGCTCGAGCTAGCTCGATTAAAGGCTCTTTGCTTTTGCATCGGACTCGGCTCCCTGGTGGTCTTTGGGGATCACGAAATCTGGGCATAACACTATATATATATATATATATATATATATATATATATATATATATATATATCTTCCAATCTTACAGAAATTAACATAATTTTTTGTTATTAATTGAGAAGACAATTGATTCTTTCTGTTTAATTTTTATGGGATAGTGTTTTTCCCCACATATGATTATTCTAAAGAGTGATGATGATAACAATTTACACAGGCAGTTCTTACTTCTTCAGTACAGCCAGATCACAAAAATGCCCATGCAAGTGAAACTATGCAAAGTCACCCTAATCAATGGAAAAAACTCTGATTGTTTCATGACCTTTAAAAACAGTTGCCAAAACATTAAAAAGGCTCATGCTGTCAGTTATAAATATATAGTAAATTTAAAAAATAGTATAACTAATATTTATTTTGTACACTGTACATTAAAACATGAGAAATGATGTAAAATAATGTGTTTTTATTCTTTGTAAAAAAATGACCTGAAGCATGGTGATCCCTCCTTTGGAAAACTGCTATTTGAATTACTCTGTTATTCTTAGACAGTCTCTTATTCTGTAAGTCAACTATGTATTTTTAGACAGTCTCTTATTCTGTAAAATATAACTTTGTTTTTTAGCTTGAATAATAGAAAAGATAAACTTAATTGTCTGACCTTGCAAGCTAGCCATCTAAATAAGGGGCTGATACTAATGCCAGGTGTCTGTATTGATATGATATGTACTCAAGGTCACAGGTGTCTGTATAGATATGATATGTACTCAAGGTTACAAGTTGTCTGTATAGATATGTCAGGTGTTTGTTAGATATGATATATATTCAAGGTTATAAATTGTCTGTAAAAATAACTTATACAAGGATCTGAAAAGATATAAAAAGAATTCTTCCTGCTTTGGGTGTTCAGAATTTGACAGAGGTAATCTTCTCTGAATCTGCAGACAATAAAGATGATTCCTAACTAATTGGCTCATTAAGGTATCTTGTCTAGCTTGCTGATTTGTGATACAACAGATCAAGGATAGTTTAAACAATGATGGCCTTCTGTTCACTGCATAACATCTGAAGGAGTGAGCATCTTTCCTGTGACCTGGTGAACTGTCATGATGAAACAGGAATTTCAGGGGTTTAGGAAATTTTACCGGCAGTCGGACATCCCCCGAGGGGTCCCAGATTGGAGAGGGTGCAAGCTGGGCTGAGGAACCCCCCTCCATGCACGAATTTCATGAACCAAGCCTCTATTTGGTATATAAAAATGCAACTGATTTCTGAATATGTATTTTGTATCTGCTACTTTACTGAATTTATTTATTAGTTCTAGTAGTTTTTCATGGAATCTTTAGGGTTCTTTATATACAGTATTATATCATCTGCAAATAATGACAGTTTTACTTCTTCCTTTACAATTTGGATTACTTTTATGTCATTTTCTTGCATGATTGTTAGGGCTAGGTCTTCCAGTTCTATGTTGAATAAGAGTGGTGAAAGTGAAAATCCTTGTCTTGTTCCCAATCTTAATGGAGACACTTAGTTTTTGCCCATTGAGCATGCTGTTGGCTGTAGGTTTGTCTTATATAACCTTTATTATGTTGAAGTATGTTCTTTCTATTCCCATTTTGTCGATAATTTTTATCATAAATGGGTCTAGATTTTATCAAATGCTTTTACTGCATCTATTGATGTGATCATGTGATTTATCCTTTATTTATGTGGTGTATCACGATTATTGTTTTGTGAATATTGTACCAACTTTGCATCCCTAGAGTAAATCGCACTTGATTGTAGCGTATAATCTTTTTAGCAAATAATATTTTTAATATATTGCTGGTTCCAGTTTGCTAATATTTTGTTGAGGATATTTGCATCTGTGTTCATCAGATATATTGGCCTATAATTTTCCTTCTGTGTAGTGTGTTTTTCTGGTTTTGGAATTAGGATGATGTTGGCCTCATAAAATGAACTTGGGAGTCTTTCTCTTGAATTTTTTGGAATAGTTTGAGAAGGATAGGTGATATTTCTTTTTTGTTAATTTATTAATTTTTGATACAGAGAGAAAGAAAGAGAGGGAGAAACATTGATTTGTTGTTCCACTTAGTTATACATTTATTGGTTGATTCTTGTATGTGCCTGGACAATGTATGGAACCTGCAGTCTTACCATAAGGGAACCATGCTTTAACAAGGGCCAGTTCTTTGAATGTTTGGGAAAATTTACTTGTGAAGCCATCTGGTGCAAAACTCTTGATTATTGGTAGTTTTTTTGATTACTGCTTCAATTTCATTAGTTGTAATATATTCAGATTTTCTTATTCTTCCTGTTCTTTATGTAGTAATTTGTGGACTCATGTGCTAGCAGAAAATTTTGTAGTTTCTGAAATTGCATGCAGTTTATATAATTTGGTAACTGAAATTGGAACTGTGATATTAAAAACTTATTTTTTAACTAAATTGTGGTAACTAAGATTTGTGAATGGATGTATGTACATTGAAACACATTTTATTTTGTTAACCACATCTTTTCCACACCCAGGCAGAGTCTCCACATGCACATCTATACTGAAGGAGCTCTAATCCCAGGAACAGCATGCTGTTCTTTGCTAGTTAGAAAAAACCATGTGGGGGAACAGTGAGGAAAAACATAGCCTTTATTACTTACACAATGGGGAAGACCTGATGGCTGCCAGCGAGTTTCCCCACTAGGCCAGAGTACAATTGGGGCTTAACTAGCAGAGGGGAGAAGGAGGGTGCCATGCTGGGAACAGCCTGTGTGCAGGCCAAGGTCAAACAGAGTCTGGTGAGACTTATTAGCTGTCAAGGACTTGGGAAGGCACCCGGGTCTGCGCTGCTCTGCTCCTTGTGGCCACTGACCAGGTGAACACTGTTCCACTGACTGCGAGGGGAGACTAGGCTGTACCTCACTTGACCCCACAACATGTAATTACTCAAAAAATATCTATAGTTTATCTGTAGTATAGTTGAGTAATTATTACCTATCTTTGAGAATTCCACAATATCTTCAGAGAGATTTTAGAGATAATATAAACAACCATAATTACTAAACAATCTATCAGATAATAATTGCTACAAGAGAAGAATATATATTTAAAAAATAAAATAATAATAATAATAACTGGCCAGAATGTGGTCAACATTTAAACATTTTTTTTTTTTGGTCTATTTTATCATGAGAAAGATTACTATGAGTAAATTCTAAATTTGAAACCAATGGGATTTGTTTGTTTTTACCAATTCAGGATAATTTTAATGGAGCTTTGGGAAGGAAATGATTTCTCATTTGCATTAAAATCCAGACACCACCTTTGCTGTCATCTCCCATGTTTCAGACTGTTGGAACTGTTTCATTTTAATCAATCTGCTTTTGAAGAGATGCAGACAAATGATCTCAACATCTTCAAGCCCTGTATGTGCAAGCAAATCACTGGTAAGGGAGCTAAATTCCTTCTTCTAGGGAAAAAAAAAAATATATATATATATATATATTAGAGGTCTGATGCATGAAATTCGTGCAAGGGGCTTGGCCCTGTCCCCGCCGCAGTGGTTGCCTCTGCCTCAGCCCCCACTGCAGTGGCTTCATCTGGTAGGTCATCCGAAAGGATGTCTGGAAGAATGTCCGGTCTAATTAGCATATTATGCTTTTATTATTATAGATATAATCTCCCTTCAACCTCTGATTGGAAGGCAATTAATTTCTTCACTTTTTTTTACTACTGGTGCTTGGGAAAAATTATTTCTTATCTTCACCTTCCATCTTCAAGGTGGGAGGTGTGCTTATTTAGAGGGTATTTACTGGTTCTCTATCTCACATAGCTGCCCAATCCTCTGTACATCTACACATTCTAGCTTGGTCTAAATTTGTTTATTTTTCTCACTGCCTATAATATTTAAAAAAGCATCCCTTCATTAGTATATTTTGTGGATGCATCCTTGTCTGCTGTGTGTTAGGATGTTTTTAGTGTGATAAACATAGAAATTACAAAAAAATGTTCTCATCTCCCAGAGGATCATACTTGATATCCCACATTTAATTTCAGATAGTGTCTGAAGCATTTTAAGAGATACCATTAACCAGTAAAAAGAAATGTTCAGAAATAGTTCCAGCATGCTAGTTTAAGTTGGCTTCAGGAATACAAATGATGGTACCAAAAATTGTTATGTTATAGACATTTGTGGATTTAATATACTGTTCAATCAAAACTGTCCTAGAGGCTCATATTAAATTCCTAGTTGAGATTCTTGTATTTACAAGAAAGAAAATGAAAACAAGTTAATAAGCTGAAACCAAAGAGTGTAATATATACCTGTGGAAATAAAGATAGGAATTTCAGCTAATGACTTTATTTGTATGAGATGCTAATGAGTCATTAACTTTTATTCTATTAAATGTGCTAATATTTACAAAGGCCTGCTTTTTGCCTACAAGTGTGCTAAGAAAAATTAATATAATAATAATAAACATAGACTCTACTTTAAAAAAAAAAAACAGATTATTCTCTTCTACAAAAAATGTCCATGTCAACAAGTATTTGAAGTGCATATTTTTATTTTAAGAAGTGGTCAGGGGACAGGTAACTTTTCGCCTAGTCATGAGAAGTGGGCTTATGCAAGGGAGAGTCCTATCTAAAGTGATAGCTTTGTGGTTTGGAGTGAGGGAAAGGACCTCACTAGAAAGACAAGATAGAGTGGAGGCCAATGGAAGGAGAGGGAAAGAAGCATTCCAGGCCCCAGCAAGAATGGCCAAAGGCAGAGGAATGCAAAGGTGAACTGTGCCTTGCTGCCCCATAACTAGCACCTGGTTGCTGAGTGGAAGATGAGACTGCAGAGGTGGCCAATGGGGTGGTTTTGTTACAGAGAACCGGAATAAATCAAGCAATGTTCAGAGAGTTTGGAGTCACACTTTATTCACCGGTGGGCTTAGAGAAAATGAATTCAAATTCTAAGCAAGGCTACAAGCAGAACTTCCCTATTTATTAAAGAGCCAGCCCTATGTGCACTTAGTGGTTATCTCGCTGCTGGCCTTGAAAACAACACAGTTCTATCCAATTAAAAAATGCACCTGGCATGGCATTGAAATTATGGGCATATCTAGTCTCTGGCCTACAAGGTCAGACAGCTAAGTTTAATTTCTTCATTATTCAAGCAGACGAAAGCAGGCTAGAAAGCAAAGTTCTTGTTTTTAGAATAAGAGGCCGTCTAAAAAAAAAAAAAAAAGCAGAGAATTCCAAACAGTAGTTTTACAAAATAGGGGTTAGCCTTCTCAGTTTGGGGCTTTTTGTCCAGCATACCACTAAATGTGGAATGAATCCTAATGGTAAACATGAGATGCAGAGACGCAAGTATGAGCTGTTGGGTTCGTTGTCTTCAGATGAGAAATGAATTCACAGTTAAGCGAGAGGTAAGTAAAGGGAAGCAAAGTTTATTTCTATGGTTGACATCCTGCCTATCTTATATCCTGACCATGTGGCTCATCTTATCTTTATCTATCATCTTCCCTCCTGGTTGCCCTTACCCTAAACTGCCTGATCCCATCTAACTCATCAAGAGGGCCTGTGAAGGGACACAATAATTGAATAAATTAAACCTAACAATATAGGACATAATCACATTTTAGAAGTTATTTCCTTCAGCTCCCGACTCCAGTGCAGGGGATTCTTTTGTAGCATTATTGGCTAAGGTGCTCCTTCCTTTCTTCCTCCACCTGCTTATTACCTTCCTTTTTAAAAAAATTGAATCATTATTTTTTCATTTTGTGATCTTATTGATTTATAAAGAAAATAATATTTTGCCTGGCTGGTGTGGCTCAGTGGTTGAGCATCTACCTATGAACCAGAAGGTCATGGTTTAATTCCTGGTTGGGGCACATGCCTAGGTTGCAGGTTCGATCCCCAGTGGGGGATGTGCAGGAGACAGTCGATCAATGATTCACTCTCATCAGTGATGTGTCTATCTCCCTCTCCCTTCCTCTCTGAAATCAATAAAAATATATTAAAAAACATATTTTTATTGATTTCAGAGAGGAAGGGAGAGGGAGAGAGAGAGATAGAAACATCAATGATAAGAGAGAATCATTGATTGGCTGCCTCCTGCACACCCCCCACTGGGGATTGAGCCCACAACCCAGGCATGTGCCCTTGACCAGAATCGAACCTGGGACCTTTCAGTTCACAGGCCGATGCTCTAGCCACTGAGCCAAACCAGCTAGGGTTAAAAATATTTTTTAAAAAAGAAAATAATATTTTAAGAAAATATACATATTTACCAACTTTTTACCATTTTTATCTATGCACATAGTTTTAAACAAAATGGGTTCATGATTATGAATTTTTTTTACTGTTAGCAAACTATCACAAACATTTTCCCCATCATTTAAAAAATAAATTTAAAACATAAATTATAAATATGTATCCCGCTAAATCACGTTATTAAAAATGTAAAAGAACATAAAGTAAAATGCAAAATTTACTGCTGTACCTCTCATCATAACTTCCTACTCTTCAACAACTTATAATAATTTCTTATCTATCATCCAGTTATTTAAAATGCATGTTCATGTATGTATATATATTCAGATATATACATATGTATCAGTATATATAAGTTTGCTTCAACAAATTAGTGCATAATATATATAATATGACTTTTTCATCTTTTAAAACAAATTTTCCATATTAGTATATATAGAATTCCTCTTTCTTTTATATTACTGATTATTACAATGTGTGGATAAATTATAATTATAATCATTTTCTTTAGTACGTAGGCACCTCTTATTTTGTCATTACCAAATAGTTACATTAGTTACAACTAATTTGTACCATTAGTTACAACTAATAATTTTCAACATTTATAAATGGTTTTAATTTTGGATGAATGCATGGGGGGTGGTTTAGGATTTCAAAGGGCAGGAAGAAAACTCACATGGAGATGGAAAAGCAAATGTTTAGTAAATAAATGTTTCCTGGTCCATCTTTAACAGTGGGACACAGACGACTTTGAACAAAGGGGCCTTGCCAGGTCCCTCTCTGTCTGTCACACTCGAGTTTATATTAAACGATAGTTGTCTGTGACAATCTCCCTTGCTGGAGCAGGTCCTCTGTTTAAATCCTGTAAGCAGTTAGGGAGGATGTCAAATGTTTTTCCTAGTCGTTCATTTCTTAATAATCAACTTAAAATTTACATTGCAAAAGGAACATTTTGGGGTGGCAAATTTTGCTTCCTTTCAAGTACAGTCTATGAATCTTTCACTTTATAGAATTTGCCTTCAGTGTCATGCTTAGGAAATTTTTAACCAGTTTGGTTTACAATTTTGGATGTTACACAAACTTTTGTTTTCTCCCTCTCCCCAAATCCTACTAAAAATAGCTCTCAGTGAATAAAGAGAAGGAGAAGAGCAATTTCAACAAACATTTCAATCATTTTCAGAAAACTGAAATCAGATAACTTAGGATAATATACTTAGCAGGGCAGACAAAACTACATATTAAAATTCTTGGAGATAAAGAATACCTGATGATTTAAAGAGGATGAATTGAGTACCGCAGACCTGATATACATGGCTACAAACAAGAATACACCCCTGGCTTTAACTCCCAAAAATCAGGAATGAAAAATAAAGTTTATTCCCAAGAGAATCTGAAATGGAAATGCTCTGAATTCAGGCATCTAAAGCCCAGCAGTTAACAAAGGTGAGCGTCAAAGCTATAAGAAAAATGTGGTGGGTGTGTGTGTGAATGCTGCCTGTTCCCAAGCTTCTTTCCCATCCTCTGCTCTTAGAACTCTAGCAACCATGCCTAACTCCGAGGCAGGAGATTGGTAGGTTCTTGTGTGGAATATTGAATACCTCTAGAAAAATACAAATATTTACAAGTTCCTTCATAAACATCTATTTTTAACCTGGGCTCTGCTCATAATATTCATAGCCAACAAGGTCTGCTTAAACATTTGGCTCTTTCAAGAAGGCTTTCAAAACAAATTACTACATGTAGGAAGAAAAAATTCACAATTACATTGTGTGAATGGAGGGCTGATGGTACCTGAAAATAGATATAAGTATCATCTACTACAAAAGAAAGTAAATAGGTAACAGTCTGTATTGAATAAAGTAAGAAATAGCAATGGTTGTATATTCTTTATAAATACACAGGTACAAATCAGAAGAAATAGGCACACATAGTGGTCTGCTAATTTTTGTTTTAGGTCTTTCTTTTAAATGCATGTGGTATTGCTTTGGTAAAAAAAAATACACACACACACACACACACAAATAAAAGAGAAAGATGCAGATTGACCATACCTCTGCAATGCGCACCAGCCAATCAGGAGTGAGTATGCAAATTAACCCAACAAAGATGGAGGGTTAATTTGCATATGCAGGCGCCGAGTGGCCTGTGTCCCAGGAACATCCTCGGGACCCAGGCCTCTCCTAGCCTGTAGGCCTGCATGTAGGCCCTGAGTGGCCAGGGTCCCAGAACAACCCTGGCCACTCCGGGTCTACGGGTGCAGGTGCCGAGTGGCTGGGGGCGGGGCAGGAACATCCACCGCATCGCCATGGTAACGCGGCAGATGTTCCCACCCCACAGCCACTTGCTCACGTGCTGGTGCCAAGTGGCCTGGGTCCATCCCCCGAGCCCGGCAGACACAACGCGGGGCTGCTGGGCTTGGGGGCATGCCCCCGGCAGTCGGGGACATGCCCTTAGCCCAGTGGACACAACTCACGGGGGCCTCTACACATGAGCTGCAGAGGAAACACCTTTTCTTTTCTTTTTTTAAAAAATATATTTTATTGATTTTTTACAGAGAAGAGTGGAGAGGGATAGACAGAAACATCGATGAGAGAGAAACATCGATCAGCTGCCTCTTGCACACTCTGCACTGGGGATGTGCCCCCAACCGAGGTACATGCCCTTATCAGGAATCAAACCTGGGACCCTTCAGTCTGCAGGCCAATGCTCTATTCCAAACCAGTTTGAGCATAAACACCTTTTCTGACCGCTCATTGGCTAAGCTCCCTGTATGCCTCCACTTGCAGTGTTCTTGGTAATTTAGGTAAAAAGAATCCAAGAAGGTGCTCTAGGGTTTTTCCACCACACTCCTGGAGGAAAAAAGTGAAGGTCCACTGCTGGAGAGGCTAAGAAATGTCATATCCTGCCCTAGCCAGTTTTGTTCAGTGGTTAGAGCCTCGGCCTGCCGACCGCAGGGTCCGGGTTTGATTCTGATCAAGGGCATGTACCTGGGTTACAGGATCCTCCGTGGCCGGGGCCCAGGTCAGGGTTCATGCAGGAGACAACCAATCAAAGTGTCCCTCTCACACTGATGTTTCTCTCTGTCTCTCCCTCTCTCTTCCACGCTCTCTAAAAATCAATGGAAACATATCTTCAAGTGAGGATAAAAAAAAGAAAGAAAGAAATGTCATATCCTATGAAAGACATATCTTGAAAATGCCTAAAGAAAGATATCATTTTTTCATGGTGAAGGGACTGGAGTCCATGTTGATGAAAACACCTTGGTGGCTGCAGTGGCTGGCAGTGGCTGCAGCAGTGGGGTGATGGGCTGGTGCCTTCCCCTGATCAGCCTGGTCGCCTCCCACAGAGGGAGGTCAGACTGCCACTTAGGGAACAGGCCTAAGCTGTCAGTATGACATCCTCTGAGGGCTCCTAGTCAGTGAGAGGGGGCAGGCTGGGCTGAGGGACACCCCCCCTCCCCAGTGCACAAATTTCATGCACCGGGCCTCTAGTATATATATTTGTGCACTGGGGGGGGGGGTGGTTTCCCTCTGCCCAGCCTGCACCCTCTTCAATCTGGGACCCCTGAGGGTAGGATCGGAGCTAAATGGGCATTCGGACGTACCTCTCACAATCCAGGACTGCTGGCTCCCAACTGCTCGCCTGCCTGCCTTCCTGATTGCCCTAACCACTTCTGCCTGCCAGCCTGATCACCCCCTAACCACTCCCCTGCCAGCCTGTTTGCCCCTAACTGCCCTCCAATGCAGGCCTGGTCACCCCCAACGGCTCTCCCCTGCAGGCCTGGGTCCCCCCCCCCCCAACTGCCCTTCCCTGCATGCTTAGTCACCCCCTACTTCCCTCCTCTGCCGGCCTGGTCACCCCTAACTGCCCTCCCCTGTAGGCTTGATCACCCCCAACTGCCCTCCCTTGCAGGCCTGGTCCCTCCCAACTTCCCTCCCCTGTTGGCCATCTTGTGGTGGCCATGTTTTGTCCACATGGGGACATCCATCTTTGACCACATGTGGGCAGCCATCTTGTGTGTTGGAGTGATGGTCAATCTGCATATTACTCTTTTATTAGATAGGATAGAGGCCTGGTGCGTGGGTGCAGGCCAGCTGGTTTGCCCTGAAGGATGTCTCGGATCAAGTTGGGGGTTCCCTTGGGGCATGGGGCAGCCTGGGCGAGGGGCCTGTGGTGGTTTGAAGGCCGGCTACGCCCCCTGGCAACCCAAGTGGAGGCCCTAGTATCTGGGGTTTATTTATCTTCTATAATTGAAACTTTGTAGCCTGGAGCAGAGCCAAGCCTTCTGCTCGCTTCATGGCTGCAGCCATTTCTGTTGGGATTTATGTATCTTCTATAATTGAAACTTTGTAGCCTTAAGTGGAGGCCAAGGCAGGCCAGGGCTTCAGAAGCTTGGCTTCCTCCATCGCCGGGGGCAACCCTAGCCTCCTGCTCTCTCCAGCTCCATGGCTGCCGACATTTTTGTTGGGATTTATTTATCTTCTATAATTCAAACTTTGTAGCCTGGAGTGCAGGCCTGGGTTGGCCAGGGTGTGCGGAAAGCTTGGCTTCCTCCATTGCCAGGGAAACTGAAGCCTCCCTCCTGATCTCTCCATGGCCACAACCATCTTGGTTGGGTTAATTTGCATACTTGCTCCTGATTGGCTGGTGGGTGTGGCTTGTGGGCATGGCTTGTGGGTGTAGTGGAGTGATGGTTAATTTGCATATTACTCTTTTATTAGATAGGAGATATATATATATATATATATATATATATATAGTGTTTTCCTTACTGTATTCTACAAATAAGCTATGTATTTTTCAGGCCATTAATTATATTATTTCTTTTTAGTTTCATTTATACCTTTACACAATTTGGATTTTTTTTTTGGGTGAGGGCAAAATGTAATTTAAGACTCATAGGCCCTTGCCCTCATTTGGAGCAGTGGCAATTTAGGATCACTACATGATCATTACTTGAGCGTGAAGAATCTGGCAATAAAAATCAAAAGACAAATAAGTATCACTTAAACTGACCCTGCTTGATTTTTTAAGAGGAACATAAAGTGGCTTTTAGAAGACATCTACCTTACATGTATTTACATTTTTCTCTCCTCAACTATGAAAACACTGTTGATAAACCTTTCTAAGGGGATGTTTTTTTCATCTGTTCATGGCACCCTTTCCCCACTCACCCGATGAGGACATTGCTCCAAACCTCCCTTTTCCTTTCTACTTGATTGCACCAATCAGCATGC
Organism: Plecotus auritus; assembly: GCF_963455305.1. NCBI lineage: Eukaryota > Metazoa > Chordata > Mammalia > Chiroptera > Vespertilionidae > Plecotus > Plecotus auritus. The sequence continues at coordinate 122,209,836 of NC_137782.1, forward strand.
AAACTTTGTGCATTTCCTAAATAAATATTTAATTTAATTAGTAAAACAATAAACAAATAAGTAAAATTATTTTGACTTTGGATCTCTATCAATTTTCTATTCCCCATCTCTCTCTCCTATTAATCCTCACCCAAGGATATTTTCCCATTGATTTTTAGAGAGGTGTAAGGGAGGGGGAGAGACACAGAGAGAGAAACATCAATGTGAGAGAAACACATCGATTAGTTGCCTCCCATAGGAGACCCAACCAGGGTGAGGACTGAGCCTACTGGAATCAAATCTAGACCCTTCAGTCTGCAGGTCACCACTCCATCCACTGAGCCAAACCAGCTAGGCCCCATCTCTCTTCTTTATAGCAGTGATTCATCTAACATTTTGTCTATCCTTGCTGACCCCAGATGTTAGATTCTCATTCTCTTTTAATTAATCCCAATAATACTACTGTTATAGTCAACCCACTGATGTGTACATTACCAAGATTACCAATGGCATTTATGTTTCCATGTATAGTGATCAGTACGCAGGCTTCACCTGGTGTGCCCTGTCTGCAGTGATCTTTCTCACTTGTCTGTAATGCTGTTTTAGGTAGCTTCTGAAGGCTAACACAATCTCCTGATTTTCCTTCTTTCTCATTTGTTACTCACTTTTCCTTATACCGCAGTGTATGCCTCTATATACTGGTATGCCCAGAACGCAGCCTCTGAACTTCTCCAATTACATTCCAGTGTGATTTAATCTAGTCCCATTGATTTAAATATCATATATTCTCCAATACTTTCCAAATTGCATCCTAGACTTCTTTTTTCAATTCATGAACCAAATTATCAACTGCCAAAAGCACCCTCCTTTTAATAGACCTCTTCAATTTAACACCATGTTATGTTCCTGACTTAATATGAATTTCTTGATTCTCTCTGCATTTTTTTTTTTCTGTCCCTGGAAATAAAACTTCTCATTGTCTAGACCAAAAAAAATCCTGGAAGATGCTTTATTTCTTTATCTTAGGGCTTCCATCCATTTTTAGTAAATCTTGTTGTTGGTTATTAGTGAAATATCCAAAATCCTATCACTAGTCATACCTTTAATGCTTTCTTCCTGGTCCAAATCATTATGCACTCTCACCCAGACAACTGTGGTAGTCTACTAAATGGATCCTTTATTTTTAGTTTCTGTCTACTCTCCACATAACATCCTGAGTGAGCTTACTGTAGTGATTGTTTCACAATACATATGTGTCTCAAAGTATCAAGTTATACACTTTAGATACATGAATTTTTTTTTAATCAATTACACTTCAATAAGCCTATGGGAAATGTCTTGGTTCAAGCCAATTCTCTCTTCAAATACTTTCAATGGCTTCTAGTCTCCAAGTGAAAGTTAATGGCTTACAATCATGCCTTCTATTACCTTCTGTCTCTTCTCTCTCCTTCCCTCCACCCCGTGCCCTTCCCCCTGCCACTCCCCTCTAGCCATATTGTCTTCCTTGCTGTTCCTTAAACAAACCAAACCCCCTCCAACTTCACGGCCTTTACACATGCTCTTTGTTTTGCCTGGAAATATCTTTCTCCCAATTTTTATACCCCTCTTCATTGTTGCTCCATTGCATTCCATATCTAATAAAATGTTACATATCTATCATGCTTTTTCTGATTATTCAATTATAAAAAGCTACCACCCCTAATTTTTGTTTATTGAAAAATAAGTAGAAAGAACTTGGAAGTATATAAATTAAAAAGGTGTAAATCCACACCAAACACATACACACTCATTCCACAAGGAATACCATTTTGGTGTGTAAAATTTTTCAGTTTTCTTATGGTAAATGCTTTGACAAAACATTGCACATTCCTAAAAATTCCATCTCTCTCTATTTGTTCCCCCTCCTATTCGGGAGAATCATTTAAAATTCACTGAGCCTTTCATATAACCATCTATCGTTATTTTTGTCCCCACTTTATCTTCATATTTCCAAATACCAGGTTTTTTACTACTTTTTATTTCTATAAGCTTAGAAATAAAGTATTTTGTCATATTTGACTTTTCCCCCCATTACTCTAAACAAAAATAGTATTTTCATTTTTTTAGTTTTAAATTCATTTGGCAATCTGGAACAACTTTGACTGAATCTGAATACTAAAAACAAGTTGGAACTGTCTTATAATATCTAAATTACCTTGAATTTAAATTTAGTTTCTTATATATTGCTACTCTTTTGAACCTTTAGCATTTTTCTTGCAGGAGAAGATTCAAAAGTTGTTGTTCTATCATTCTGCCTTCTCATTTTATTCTATTTCTGCTACATTGCTGTTTTTTCCAAATAATAGGCCTAACCTTTTCTCCTACTTCTTATTAATCAAAACAAAACAAACAAAAAAATAAAACTTCTGTGAATTAGTTGTAATATTTTATAAACTTCAGTTCATCCTGGCTCTGGTTTCAATCCAGGCTTCTGGCATTTTCTATCAATACTTTCTTCCATGGATAAAATCCATCTTATACATTTCAGGGATGCCACAGCATTTGGTGTGTGCTTTGGAAAATTTTTTTTAAATTTTATTGGGATAATTGCTACTATATAAGGCTCATTTAATTTTTCAGTAATTTTAATATCCCTCTTAGTTAATCTTCTATTTATGAAGCTCATGCACATGTAAGAGTACAAATACCAGGGCTTTCAATATGGACTTGGTTCTATTCCCAGCTCTTATATATACACTGAGTGGCCAGATGATTATGATCTCTGAACGCATAATCATCTGGCCACTCAGTGTATATCCTATATAATAAAAGGCTAATATGCAAATTGTCCCCTCGACCAGGAGTTCGACCAGCAGGCAGGCCAACTGCCCATGTCCCCTCCCTCTGGCCAGGCTGGCTGGACCCCACCCATGCATGAATTCATGCACCAGGCCTCTGATATATATATACACACACTGAGTGGCCAGATTATTATGCATTCAGAGATCATAATAATCTGGCCACTCAGTGTATAAACTTGGACATGCTCCACAATCTCTGTGAGTTTCAGATTCCTTCTCTGTAGAATGAGGGAAATAACTTACATCCTTCAGTTTTGTGTCCTTTTAGTGTTTTTGTTTGAGCTAATATTTTTAAGTAATTTATACAAACTAGATGTTCAATAAGCAGATGATGATAATGGTGATGGCGATGATAGTCATGAGACTATATCTTTATTTACAATTTTTAAAATCTCTCTCTAATAAAGCACACATGAACTATGCTTTTATAACTTATGTTCTTTTATGTTATTTTGTATTTTGTTATTGAGACGTCAAGGTGACTGTCTTAGTTAGTTTGGCCTGTTATAAATAAGTACATAGAGTGGGTGGCTTAAACAATTAAGCTCATTTCTCACATTTCTGGAGGCTGTAATGTCCAAGATCCAGTTGCCAGCCAGTTCAGTGCCTGATGAGGGCATGCTTCCTGGTTTGCATATGGCCAGCTTCTGTGTATCCTCATGTGGTAAAGAGCAGAGAGCGATCATCTCTAGCATGTCCTTTTTTATAAGGGCACTAATCCCATTCATGAGGGCTCTTCCCTCATAACCTAATTTTCTCCCAAAGGCCTTCCCTCCATATACTATCACATTGGGCATTTGGAATTCAACATATGAATCTGGGGACAGAGGGACACAAATATTTAGTCCACGTCACTGTCATAATAACTGTGTCTTATCATTCCTGGTATTTATTTTCATTAACATACATTAGATCTAGATTATCAATTTTTTTATTCTCTCATCCTGAGAGATAAATGTGCTAACAGGGGTGAGCAAAAAAGTAGGTTAAATTACCAGCCATCATTATATAAAGGATAAATCCTAAGTAAGGATAAGAAATAATAACAACAATAATAAAGAAAATAATACAATGATTAATAAATAAATAACCCTAACTCTATATACATAATAAATAAATGATAATAGAAGAAGAAACTGTTTTTTGAGTACTAACCACTCTAAGCCTACTTTTTCCCACCCCTGTATTAGTCAAGATTTTCTGATAAACGGGATTTCCGGTAGATTTCCAAAAGTTTGGAGTCCCCTCAATACAACAAGTGTTACTTCTGTGTGAACATCAGATTCTATTGTGTAGAAGCATGCCTTGGTTGCCAGCTGTGTTTTAAAACACTTGCACAGAAATACTGCCTTTGTTTAATTATAGCATCAAGTGATATGCAAAACAAAGTCTTACTTATGGAAAAATCTTACCTTGACATTTTTCATAAGTCCCTTATTCTGGTTGTGACATCCATATGCTAGAGGAAAACAATTTCAATCATATCCTTGGAGATCTAGAATTGGAAATCTTTAAACAAAAAGAGGCAGAAAACATCACCTCTGTCCCAGAATTCTTAGTTTTCTACCTATATCTTCAGAGTTGACCTAGAATTCCTAGTTCTTTTAATTTCATAGGGTGTTCACTCTAGTATCAACAGAAGTGATTTTTAATTTTATCAAAGGTGATTCATCTTAAACTTGGTATATAAGGACTAGTCAATGCAGAGCTGGGGTAGGAAGTAGGCTGTGTGACCTGATGATGGTGTTGAGAGTAATTCTTTCTCACATGCCAGCTCCCACTGACTGCTGCTCAGAATTTCCTGAATGGACTTTTATACCATGAGCCTGAAATGTGCATTCTTCTAAAAAAAGTTAGTACTTGAGTCCTGCCTATCAATATAAAAGAATTGGATGAAAATCATCAGAACAATGAAGATACTTTTTGCATTTTTTCTGCAATTTACAGTCTATATAAGGGAAGTATACTTGCTCTATTATGATATACTAGAGGCCCGGTGCATGAATTCATGCACAGTTGGGTTCCCTCTGGCTGGCCTGCAGGGATCTGGCCAAAACCCACAGTCCAATGCCACCTGCAGCTCCTACCTGCCACTCTCACTCATCCCAGCCCCACTGTGCCTCCACAGACTTGCTCCCAATCAGTTCCTGGTCAGGAGAGGCTCCTGCTGCCTCAGCAGCACTCACGAGCCATGAGCCCTGTGTCTGACGCTCTCCCAAGGAGAGTGGCCTGCAGGATTGGACTGAAACCCACTCTCTGATATCCCCCAAGGGGTCCTGGATTGCGAGAGGGCACAGGCCAGGCTGAGGGACCCCAACAGTGCACGATTGGGCCGGGGAGAGTCTACGGGAGGGCTCTAGGGCGTGTCCGGCCCATCTTTCTCAATCCCGATTGGCCAGACCCCAGCAACAAGCTAACCTACTGGTCAGAGCATCTGCCCCCTGGTGGTCAGTGCACATGATAGTGACTGGTAGACCCGTCAACTGTTTGCCCCCTGATGGTCAGTGGGCATCATAGCAAGTGGTTGAGCAGCCTTAGCATATCATTAGCATATTACGCTTTGATTGGTTGTTCGGTTGTTCTGCAGTTCAGTCTATTTGCATATTACCCTTTTATTATATAGGATTAACATTATGTACCTTAGGTTTTTTGAAACAATCAACTGAGATGGCTTTATGAAAATACCTTATAAATATTAAGTTATAAATGCTTTTTTGAGGGGAAAATGAAACACAGCATAGATGCTTGTCCAAGCACTCCCCTTCTCCAAACTTCAGTTTCTTCACCTGTAAAGGGAATGGCATCATCCATATGTAAGAAAATATAATAATTACTTTCACAAGTATAGTATTTAACTCAACTAATATAATGCCTGTTACATATGGTGCTGAAAAGTACTAATTCTTTACTTGGTTTCCTCCTTTTAATGTGCCAAAGGACTTTAGAGAAAGTTTTTATGAAGAAAATGTAAGAGAGTACAAGACGCATATGGGTGTCAGAGGACAGAGATCCCCAGGGTGGGCTGGGGCCACACTGAGTAATAGTAGCTAACACATATGGTTACTATATGTCTGACACTTTTCTAAGACCTTTGCATATATTAACTTATTTTATTTTCACAAAAATTCTAGGAGGTAGGATATTTAAATGTTAAATTATGATATCTAATTTAAACATGAGGAAAATGAGTTACCAGGAGATTAACTATCTTCCTAAGACTATACAGTCAGGAAGCAGTGGAGCTGAAATTTGACCCTAACTGGTATGGCTCCTATATGGCTGCTCTTTGAGCCACTACACTCAGATGTCTCATTGTAAAAAGGACTCAGATCTCAGATTTTTGCTCTTCTTAACAGACAATCTTCTCAGAATGTAGTACATTAAGAGTAAAATAGACAAAATTGGAATAGCGTCCATTTCACATCCCTAAAATTGTATTGCATTGATCGTTCTGTGCCAGAAAGAAATCACTGTGCTTAAAATTCGTTTTCTGTTCTCAGCTCAGCAGTTTCTTTCTGAATCCTCTCTATTTTGGCAGGTAGACAAGGTCACAAAATACACAACTGCTTGAATTTTTTTAAGGAGCCTCCTGACCAAAACGTCAGTGACATTTGCAGCTTTTTAATTATACACACATGCCTCTTTCCCCTTGCATAATGCTGAGCAGTAATCCATGCCCATTCTTTCCTCTGGGTAGCTATTTGGGACATAAAGCATTTGTATTATGTGTTAATCAGCACATCTATATTTTGGTAGGGTATATATGAACACAACATGCAGGAGTTCACTTACTCCATTGTAATGAATTTATAGTCATGATGTGCTCACAAAAGGGTTAGAAAATGTTGGCTATTGTTCTCTTTTAGGAAAATATATTGCCTAAGGCTGTAGAAGTGCTGACTATTGGGGAACCAACGTGGATTTAAAGGAAGCAAATAGCATGACATAAAGTTACATTAAAATAACTTTTAAGAATTTGATCTGGAGGCATGGAAGCCAAGTTGCAAGGAAGGTGAGGGCACCAGTACTTGCAAATGAGTGCTTCTTGGCAAGATTTAGAGACTGGTTGGCTCTGCGAGATATATAAATTACACAGAAATTCTATTATCACTTGGTGCTCAGTCCACAACTAGCAAATGTAATGTGAGGTGCAAGTTTGCAAGTCTGAAATCAGAATTTGAGTAGTACAATTATTGTGTCTCAACAGTCCCTGTCAACTTTTAAATGTCATTATTCTTATGTCTACACAAAGGAAAATTATTCAATAGTGTTACATAGGAAATATTTCATATAGGAGCTGAATCTTAAATGTCATTTGAATAATTTTTTTGAAATATATATATATTTTTAATTTCAATGAAGAAGACATAGGAGGGCATTTTTAATCAGAGGAACAGAACTTGAAACTGGGCCATTAAATATCATAGTAAGAATTTCATGTTTTAAATGTGGATATTCTTTCTTTGAAGACCCACTAGTCACTTCACTGTGATACATTGTTGAGCATTAACTTGATATATATGTCTTTTCTCTTGATATGATGTTTTCTTACCTCCTATAGAGCTAAGGAGAAAATCACTATTGATACCTTAATAATCTTGGTTCTCCCTTGAGTGGATAGAAAAGTTCCTTGCCTGGAGAGATTTTATTTTGAATGGATCAGAATTACTGAGACACCAGAAAACTCAAAGGATTATAATAAGGAATTTACAAGATGAAAAAAAAAATGCAATTTCAAAGACTAAAATAATCACAGCACTATCAAAATAATACTGTGCAAATTTTAATCATCCAATATCTATACTAATTAAAGGGTAATATGCAAATTAGTCATGATACCCTCACAGTAACAACTGAACAGCAGGCTGCATGGGGTGACAAGGCCGGCAGGGGGGTTAGCAAGGGATGAGCAAATTACTCACCAGAAGGCTGTGTGGGGCGACCAGTCAGGCAGGGGGGGCAGTTGGGGGTGACCAGGCTGGCAGGTGGGCAGTGAGGGGCAACCAGGCCAGCGGGGGGGGGGGGCCAGTTGGGGGCAACCAGGCCAGCAGCGGGGGGGGCAGTTGGGGGCAACCAGGTTGGTGGGGGGGGTGAGGGGCAACCAGGCCAGCAGGGAGGCAGTTGGGGTGACTAGGCTGGCAGAGGGGGGCAGTTAGGGGCGATCAGGCTGGCAAGCAGGTGAGCAGTTAGGAGCCAGCAGTACTAGATTGTGAGAGGGATGTCCGACTGCCAGTTTCGGCCCAATCCCTGGGACCGGGATGAAACCGGCAGTCAGATATCCCCCAAGGGTTCCCAGAGTGGAGAGGGTGCAGGCTGGGCTGAGGCGACTCCTGCCCCTGTGCACAAATTTTGTGCACCAGGCCTCAAGTGTTAAAGATAAAACAGAATAATTTTAAAGCTTTGAGACACATGCAATATTAGATATCAGAATGTTATATTTTGGCCATTTCTGCAGTACATGTCAGAACCATTACAAAGGTTAACATGTTCAATACATTTGCTCCTCAGTAATTAAATAAATGGGAGTATACGCAATAAAAACCATGAAATCATTAACACTGAAAGCATCAACTTAAAATCCCCAATTCAATCTTTAAAATGTGTTTGAATTACATTTAAAATTATAAGTTGCTGAGTTTAACAGTATAGTTATTTATGATTCTGTAAAAAAAAAAAATTATCGAGTGCCTTATATCTGGATTGGGGCATTAAGTTTTATAGTTTCATGAATCAAAAAAATTTAGTCAAGTAGGAGAAGAGACCTGAAATCTGAGGTCAAGAGGGAGTAAGAAAGGGTTGCTATCACTATCTATGGTGAAACAGGTCTGATCAACCTAAAACTTGATTCAGGAGGGTTTCCTCTGAGTGGTCTCCAGAGGAATCAGTATGGTTATATTAGATGAGTAGAACCTATGCTGCAAAACTAACTACCCCAACATTCACTGGCTTAAAGCAACAGTCTTCTTATTTCTCCTAATTCTTTATTCTGGACTGGAGTCAACTGGCTGTTTCTTTTGCTTCTCAAGGTGCATGCTAGGAATAGAATTTTCTAGCTCTTCTTCCTCATTCACGTGTTTTGTGTCTCAATACCAGAAGTTGTTGGGCATCTCTCTTGATGTGGCCCCTAACATTTGAACTATCTAAAAGAAAGGTGGCTCCAGGAAAAGAGTAAGATTTCCTTTATATTTAGTTGTGTGTTTATTTATTTATTCATTCATTTTAAATCTTTATTGTTGAGAGTGGTACTGATGTCCTCCTTTTTCTACTTCCCCCCTATTGCTCCTCTCCATCCAATTCCCACCCCACCCTAGGCCTTTACCACCTTATTGTCTGCACACATAAAAATGTTTTGCTTAAGCTTGTCCGGATACTCCCTTCCCTCTGAGACTTGTCAGTCTCTTCCATGTTTCCATGCCTCTGGTTCTATTTTATTCATCACTTTATTTTGTTCATTAGATTCCTTGATTTCTTATTTGTTTATTTTGATTTTTAGATTCCATTGTTGATGGATATGTATGTATTGCAATTTTATTGTTTATATTTTTCTTCTTTTTTTCTGATACGAACTTCTTTATTAACAATGAGCAGTATGTAAAAAGGCTTTTTTTTTTTTTTCATTTTGACTACCAGAAAAAGCAAAGGTTAATTTGCACCTCATTTGTAACAACTGTATGTAATATTATTTCCCCTATAATTGTGAAAAAACAAAAACAACAACAACAAAAAACTTCTGAATCAGGGCATCATTTTCTTTTTTAACCAAAAAAGGCATTTTATTATGTATATAAATTTTACACCCAAAACAGCTCTTTATGATATGTACGTTAAAGTAGTTAGGGAAATGTGTATTGATGTCATTTTCTTTTTTTGGTCTGCATATTTCTTTTCTTTTCTTTTTTTTTAAAATAATTCTTCTTCTTCTTCTTCTTCCTCCTCCTCCTCCTCCTCCTCCTCCTCCTCCTCCTCCTCCTCCTCCTCTTCTTCTTCTTCTTCTTCTTCTTCTTCTTCTTCTTCTTCTTCTTCTTCTTCTTCTTCTTCTTCTTCAACATTTCATGTAATACTGGTTTGGTGGTGATGAACTCCTTTACCTTTTTCTTATCTGTGAAGCTCTTTATCTGACCTTCAATACTAAATGATAGCTTTGCTGGGTAAAGTAATCTTGGTTGTAGGTCCTTACACTTCCATTTGGACTGCATAGTTTCTGTTGAGAAATCAGCTGGCAGTCGTATGGGTGTTCCTTTGTAGGTAACCAACTGTTTTTCTCTTGCTGCTTTTAAGATTCTTTCTTTGTTTGGAATTTTAATTATGATGTGTAATGGTGGGGCTGAAAACTGGCTTCCAAAAGTAGTTTCACAAAATTTCAAAAGCTAACACTTCCAACCCTTTTAAAAGTTTTATAATCAGCCCTGACTGGTTTGGCTCAGTGGATAGAGCGTCGGCCTGCAGACTCAAGGGTACCGGGTTCGATTCTAGTCAAGGGCATGTACCTTGGTTGCGGGCACATACCCAGTAGGGGGTGTGCAAGAGGCAGCTGATTGATGTTTCTCTCTCATTGATGTTTCTGACTCTCTATCCCTTTCCCTTCCTCTCTGTAGAAAATCAATAAAATATATTTTAAAAAAATAAAATTTTATAATCACTTCAACTACATGGTCTTGGTTATAGAAAAGTATAGGGCCAGCCCACATACTCCAGGAGATGAGAAATATATTTCACCTATTGATGGGAGCAGTGGTAATATATTTGTGTCCATCTTCCACAGAAACCCATGCTCTCTTTAAATCATGATTACCTATACGATTGACAGTCATTCTTTACATAGTCTCTTGGTCTAAGATAACTGCCTCTGCATCTGACCGGAAGATGGAATGAAGTAAAAAGAGTACAACATCTCCCTTAGCCAGCACATGCTGAAAATTGTCCTTACCACTTCTGCTTTCATTTTCTTAGCCAAATGTGAACTTAGTAGCATGTCCAAAGCTAGCTCTAAGGGAAACTGGAAAATGTAGTCTTCAGGCATACATGGGCCAGCTATCAACTCCAGGGCTTTTTTTCTATTAAAGAAGGGGAAATAAGACATTGTGAGTCAACTAGAAGTTCTGGCACAAGGCTAAGTAGTGTTTAAATTGTATATTTTGTTTCTTAAAATTCATAGGGAGAAGCTTAATCCTGTCTACCTTATAGGATACCTTATGAAAGTACAATATTGAATACTGCCAGATGACTGTGGGAAAGAAGGGAGCTTCACTGGTGGTATTTTTCTTTGAATGGCTTTTGTTATGATAACCTGCTTTTTCTAGCCTTCATTCATGAATTGCAAGCTCTTGTCTCTCCACTCCTAGGAGCCTTATGCATTTTCCTAATCATGTACCATCCTTGGATAGATATGCATACAATTAGTTCTATGAATGCAAAATTAAGCTGAGCTCCCAGGAAAAATTGCATCAATATGTGTCTCTTCAGAGCTTAACCATCACCTTAAATCTCAAAAATGTTTGCTTCTTATTCAGTACTGACTATCCCTCTTCATCACACAAAAATGACTGGTTACAGGCATTTTATTTAGGAAAAGCACTATAGTATCTGTCTGAATAAGAACAAAGCAATTTCCCTCAGAGCACTTGCCAAATGCATTAGGTGCGTACACTCCATCACTGCCCAATACACACTGCAATGCTCATTCCCCAAACTTATCCAGATAGCTTATGGGTCTGAAGTAGAGAAAACAGTACTGAATTAAGGTTGTTGGTTTTATTTTCTTCAATGTAAAATAAGTATTAAAAAGAAAAGGCAAACCAGGAATCTCTAAACCTTGTAAAATGATTTACAAATGTTATAATGCTATTCAACATTTTCTTCAGTGATATTTTACCTCTAAAATATATTTAATATTTCCTCCTTTTTGCTAATATTTCACACAACTTTTACCTATTTGCCTTTCTAATCTTAATTCTCAAAGACCCTCCAAATATTGAACCTATGTGGACCACCAGCCTAAGTGACTTCGTTTCATCCAAATGAATATTTTCCACCTACCTGCTTTGATTTTGAGGAGCTGGCTGGGCTTTTATACTTCCGGTAGTTTGGACAATTTTGGCTTTATTGTCCCAGAATCATCTTTTCTCTAAGGTTCCAGGTTAGAGTTTATAAAATGAAGAATTGGTGAGACATTTGGAGACTGAATTCAGGTAGAAGTAATATATCACTCTCTTATGGTGACTATGGTCAGTTGCTCTGCCAGGCTTGCAGAGGTACCATTGGGTCTCTGCCCCCACTCTCTTCTGCTCTGTGTCCAGATCTTCTTCATAGATGCTGACCGTGTTAGCCAACAGAAGCTCCAGGTCCTCCAGGGGAAGCTTGGCAGTAGATGACAGCTACACAGAAACAAAGTCTTCTATAGAATATTCCACAAGCTTTTTTTTTTTTTTTTTTTTTTGCAGGACTATTTTAGCCTCTGGACAAGCTTTGCATCTCAGATTGACTGGTTTGAGGGAGAATCTATGATTCCCCAAATCTCTTCTGAACATTTACTTCTCAACTCATTCTAAAAATATGTGGTATCTAATTCTTATTCTATAGCCTTTGATCAAAGTGGATAGTGTTTCTGCATCTCTGATTGAATTCTGATCATTGAAGTCCCTGAAGTAGAAGAGACCCATCCCATCAATTAAACTGATTATGTCAGGATGACAAAAATAAGCTCCTTTTTTGCTTAACTCACTGTTCCTTTAGTGCTTTCTATTATTTACAGCTAACATAACAAATATACAAGCTCTCTTGACACTTATCCTAAGTAGTAGAATTGCCCTCAACACCAAAATTATCCTGATCTTATCCAGGTTAAGGGGGATGTAAATCAGATCCAATTTCATAGAATTGTCTACAAAGGTTACAAACTCTGCCTGCAAGAACAACACAGTAGTATCTATGTTTTTTTCTTACTGTTGTTTCCCCAATATTTAATAACAACAACAGCCATATATATATATACACACACACTGAGTGGCCAGATTATTATGACCACCCCTTCAGTACTTCATTGGGCCACCTTTTGCCTTCATACTGCGGCGATTCTTCTTGGCATTGACTCCATGAGATGTTGAAAGGTGATGTGAGGAATCTGACACCATGCCTGATGAATAGCACTGTCCAGTTCTGTGAGATTTGATGGTTGTGGAACCAGCTGCCTGATGGCTCTTCTAATTTCGTTCCACAAATGCTCAATTAGATTGAGATCTGGTGATTGTAGGGGCCACCTAAGCAAGGTAAAGTCTCCCTCATGTTCTTGAGACCACTCCTGCACAATATGAGTACCGTGGCATGGTGCATTGTTTTGTTGGAAGAAGCCATCTCCATTGGGATACCCCATCAACATGATAGGATGAACTTGATCAGCAACGATACTTAGGTATGTTGTGCTATTCAAGGTTGTTCCACATGAATTAAAGGGACCAAATCATGCCAGAAAAACATGCCCCAAACCATAACACTGTCCCCACCAGCTTGAAGGGTTGTACTCATGCATGTGGGGTGCATGATTTCATGCTGTTTCCGTGAAATTCTCACTCTGCCATCTGCATGATGCCACTGGAAACGTGATTCACCAGACCACATGACTTTTTTCCAATGTTCAACTGTCCAATCCTTGTGTTCCTGTGAAAATTGGAGATGTTTTATCTTGGTAACTGCAGACAGCAAAGGTGTTCGAACAGGCCTTTGGCTTCCATATCCCATATGATGCAGTGACGGCTAATTTGCCTACAAACATCAGGTGTTCATAATAATCTAGCCACTCAGTGTATAATATAAACCCCTTTTGAACATAGAGGTTTTTTTATGGATAAAACATAAATAATTTACTAAACCATGGTAAATATTTTACACCCCTAGGGTAACATTTAGCTGTTGAAAAGGTAATTCATTCTATGAATCATTTAAACATTAAAGTGCTAATTTTCAATTGCATTTCAATAGCCTAGGGATTAAGAATTAATTCAGATAATAAGTCCCATTGAAATTTCAAATTAGAAGTCATATTCCCTAAAGCCGTGGTTTTTACCCAAAAGCCCTGGGGAGAAGTCATAAATTGCAATAAGTTTATGAATCCATGCATGTACTAGACTTTATCAGAATATTTAAAAATATACCTAAATATTTTTATTTATTTTTAAATCTTTATTGTTGAAAGTATGACATATGTATCCTCTTTCCCCCCACTGGCACTTTCTAGCTTGTCCCTGCCCTCCACTCAGGCCTTCACCACCCTATTATCTGTGTCCAGGGGTTATGTATATATGCATAAAAGCTCTTTGGTTAATCTTTTCCCATCCAGACCTGCCTTCCCTCTGAGACTCCTAGTATATTTTAATTACTGTTTTAAAAATGCATGTGAAGTTCATATTTGATTAATAAATGTCACACATATTTAAAAATTACTAGAATCATACTGCCATTCTCCCTTCATCAGTACATACCAAAATCAGAGGTAAGCCATCTGTGTCTCTATAATAAAAATCATTGAGAATTAAAAAAAATAGATGTCATATCCAACTAAGTTGTCCTCCATCAAATATTCTTACTGAAATGTCAAATGCAGAATATACATAGATGAAAGATACTTTAGCACCACTGAGAAACGGGAAAGGACACAATCCACAAACAAAACCTCAAACAAGCCTATGAAAATATAGTGCAAATGATGGTGGGACCTGGAGGGTAGCATGCTAAGTGAACTAAGTCAGTCAGAGAAAGACAAGTATCACATGGATCTCATTCGTATGTGGAATCTAATGAACAAAATAAACGGATAAACAAAATAGATCCAGAGAAATAGTCACATGGAAGAGACTGTCAAATCTCAGAGGGAAGGTGGGGGTGGGTGGGTGCGTGGGAAGAGACCAACCAAAGAACTTGTATGCAGATATGCATAACCTATGGACACAGACAATAGGGTGGCAAAAGCCTGGGGTCAATGGGGGAAAAAGGGAACATATGTAATACTTTCAACAATAAAGATTATATATAGTTGCCTTTTTCTTACTTTGTTTTGGTTTTCTTAAAATAATTCCTGTCATGAGGGCTTCATGGAAGCAGGGACTCTCTTTTTATCTAGAGCAGATTAGATTATCCTAAAATATATGCTGAATAAATTTTTAAAATAATTTATGTATTTAAACTTCTGTTATTAAAATAAGTTTACTCAAAAACATTAAGATCACACCTCCCACCTTTCAGATATGAAATAAGCAAAAATTAAGTATTAAACATGCTTGGTCGTCATAATGAATGCATATAATAAATATGTAAATCTAACATTGTATATATTTTTCCAAATTCTTGAGATATTTTCAAAAAAGGATCATATATTATTTTTAAAAGATTAGAAATAATGCACACCGCATCATCAGGATTCAGTGCAAACTATGTAACATTAATAACAAAAGAATAAAAAAAAATCAAACCATCTGAAATACCCAAAAGATAAAAGCTCTTGTACATATTATCTGGGTCAAAGAGAAAGTGATTATGGTAATTTTCATCTATTTTCAAAATTACAAGAATGAGTTCCAAAAAAGAGAGAGAAAATAACACATTGACATATTTCACTGTACTGAAATGACCAAAATTAAATACAAGTAAGTATAAAGGGGGTAGTTTTCCTAATTTAAAAGAGAAAGTGTGAAACAAAATTAAAAGAAAAAAGAAAAGCTCCACACTATTATATAAATACAATGTTATTTGGATCAAATCAACAAAGGACATAAGAAATTGACATATAGCAGATGCCAAAACACTTTTTCTAGAAAGGATCAGTTTAAGTTTCCAAAGTCATATGCTCCTAATTGCAGCAATTCAACTCTGTTGTGTAGTCTCAAAGCAGTCATAGGCAATAAAGGTGTGAGGTTTTGTTCCAAAAAAAGTTTATTTATTAACACTAAAATTTAAATTCGGTAACATTTATATATCACAAAATATTGTATTATATTGCCATTTTCAACCATTTAAAAATAAATATGTCAAAAACACTCATCTCTCCATCAAGGGATACTTTTCTAGTTATTTGTGTCTTCTTCAATTTCTTTAATCAATATCTTTGAGCTTTTAGTGTATAGATTTTTTACATCCTTGGTTAGATATAGTCCTAAGTATTTCATTGTTTATGATGCTACTAGAGGCCTGGTGCAAGCAATTTGTACATGCAGGGGGGGTCCCTAAGCCCTGCCTGTGCCCTCTCACAGTCTGGGAGCCCTCGGGGATGTCCAACTGATGGCTTAGGCCCACTCCCCAGTTGGACATCCTTAGCACTGTCAGCCATGAGCCCAGATTCTGGTTGAGTGGCACTCCCGCTGTGGGAGCACACTGACCACCAGGGGGCAGCTCCTGCATTGAGCGTCTGCCCCTTGGTGGTCAGTGTGCATCATAGTGACTGGACGTTTCACTGTTAGGTAGATTTGCATATTAGCCTTTTATTATATAGTACTATATAGATCCTTTACACATCTCAGTCTCTAGTGCAGGACAGTGTTAAAGACTGTTTCTGACTAATTAGGTCAGGCAAAGATTCAAAGCCTCCAAAGACTGCCCCAGCCTACAGACCGATAGGATTCAGACTTGAATTGCTCCCTAGTCAATTGTCCTCATGTGTGGTGAGAGTTTTTTCAACAGGGTGGGGCAGTTGCTACAGCCTGGAGGCTAATTGTTATTTTTAATCTGTTAAGTGGCCTCAAGGCAAGGTGTTTTCCAACAGGGTGTGTCAACTATCTTCCCTCCACTACACACATCCCCCCCCCCCACCCCAGGCAAGGCAGATATCTATGTGGGAAAGATGTCTTCCACTGCGTGAGGGAATGACTCAGCCCAGGAAACTTAGGGTGTCTGCCTTCTGAGCTCTATCCCCCAAGTCCCCAGTCCTGGCTTCTGTCATCACAGCTCCAGTCCACTTCACCCTCCCTCTGCCAGAGCACAAGGTGGGTGGCTCCACAGGGAATTTTGTGCATTGGCCTTTTAAGAGGGTGCCTGATTTTTCAGCTGTTACTCTCTGGCAGACAGCACCCCACTGCTTTTCACAGCCAGATGTTATGTGGGTACCCTCCTCAATTCTGGTGCTGGCTGCTGCGGGGCCCAGCTTGGGGATTAGATCCCAGAGTTCTCAGTGGTAACCCCCACAGCTGAGATATCTCTCCAGGACTGCAGTTGCTGTATGTGGGCACCCAGCCAGCCCTTTTGCACCTCTGCCTCTCCTACCAGTTCCCATGTGGTCTCCACTTTTGGTCCTCGGGTGTCAGGGTTCTCTCCTGTGAGTTTTCTGTTGATTATTCAGGAAGATTTTTTCTGTGTTTTAGTTGTAATACCAGTTTGTTCCTGGGAGCTTGTCCGTACAGCATCCACTTACTCTGCTGTCATTTTTAATCTCTACTTGTTTTGCCTATTTATATGCCTTTAATTTCTTATTCTTACCTGAGTGCTCTTGCTAGGAATTCCAGTACTATGTTAAATAGAAGTAGTGAGAGTGGGTACTCTTGTTTTGTTCCTGATCTTAGGGAAAAGTTTTCAACCTTTCACCATGAAGTATGTTGTAATCTATGGACTTGTCACAAAATGGACTTTCTTATATCAACTATATTTCTTCTATTCCCCATTTGTTGAGTTTTACCCTAAACAGATATTAAATTTTGCCAAATGTTTTTTTTTCTGCATCTATTGAAATGATGCTTATCTTTTATTCTATTAATGTGATTTATCATGTTTATTGATTTACATATGATGAACTATCTTTGTATGTCAGGAATAATTTCTACTTGATCATGATGTATAATCCTTTTAATGTCCTATTGAATTTAGTTTTCTAGTTTTTGTTGAGGATGTTTTTATCTATATTGATTAGGAATATTGATCTGCAGTTTCCTTTTTTGTAGAGTCCTATTTTTTGTCTTTGGAATAACAGTAGTGCTGGCCTTGTAAAATGACTTTGAAACTTTTCCCTCATCTTGAAATGTTTTATAAAAAGTTGAGAAAAATTAGCATTAATTCTTCTTTAGGTGTTTTGTAGAAATTACCACTGAAACCATCTGTCTGGGCTTTTATTTGTTGGGAGGTTTTCAATTGTTGTTTCTTCTCTTTACTCAGCACTGATCTATTCAGATTTCTATGTCTTCATGATTTACTTTTGGTATGTTCTTAGGAAGTTATCAATTTCTTCTAGGTTGTGCATTTGTTGGCATAGAATTGTTCATAATAGTTTCTCATGTTCCTTTGTTTTTCTGTGTTATTATTTGTAAATTTTCCTCTTTCATTTATAATTTTATGTATTTGGTCCCCACTCCCTATTTTTATTTGTTAGTCTAGTTAAAAGGTTTCTAAATTTTATTAATAATTTTTAAAAGTGGTTCTTAGTTTTGTTAGTCTTTTCTAATTTATTTCTATTCTCTATTTCATTTCTTTCTGCTCTAAACTTTTGTGCTTCCTTCTGACAACTTTGGAACTATTTTGTTCTTCTTATACTAGTTACTTGAGACGTAAAATTAGATTGTTTATTTGATATCTTATTTTTTCTTGATGTGCCTATCACTGTAAACTTCTCTCTTAGAACTGCTTTTCATGCATCCCATGCAGGGGTCCTCAAACTTTTAAAACAGGGGGCCAGTTCACTGTCCCTCAGACCGTTGGAGGGCCGGACTATAGTTAAAAAAAAAACTATGAACAAATTCCTATGCGCACTGCGGGCCCTGGACGAGTCGGCTGCTAAGCAGGACAGGCAGCGGCACCCGGCGGGCCGGATAAATGTCCTCGGCGGGCCGCATGTGGCCCGCGGGCCGTAGTTAGAGGACCCCTGCCATAAGGTTTCATATTCTGTGTTTCCACTTTTGTCTCTCTCTCTCTCTCTCTTTCTCTCTCTCTTTCTCTCTCTCTCTCTCTCTCTCTCTCTCTCTCTCTATATATATATATATATATATATATGTATGTATATTTTTTAATTTTACTTTTAATTTCTTCTTTGATTCACTGGATTTCAGGAGGATGTTATTTAATCTCCATGCATTTGTAAATTTTCCAGATGTCTTCCTATTATTGCTTTTTTATTTGTTTGTTTTATTTTATTGTGGTTGGTAAAGACACTTGATATAATTACTTCTTAAATTTGTTGAGATTTATTTTGTGGCCTAAAATATTTCATGTGTGCTTAAGAAGAGTGTATATTCTGCTATTGTTGGATGAAATGTTCTGTATATTTCTATTAGGTTCATTTGGTCTATAGTTTTGTTCAAATCCACTGTTTCTTTGTTGACTACACGATCTACCTTTTTTTTTTTTTTTTTTTTTTTTTGAGAGTTGAGTATTTAAGCTTCCAACCATTTATGGCTTGTTGTTTGTTTTTCTCATCTTAGTTTTATTATATATACGTATATGTATATAGATATATAGAAAGACAGGTATAGATATGCATAAACATATAATACAAAAATCTATGAGATTTATTACATGATAAAATTGACATAGTTATTGAGCAAAAAATGACTTTTTTTTTAATAAATGGTATTGAGACAACTATCTATTCATGTGGAAAAGAATGCTAGATCCCCATACAAATAAATACTGGGTATTTTAAATAATTTTAAAAACTGAACTTAATAGTAATAAAAATACAATAGAAAAGAATATATCTGTGACCATGGGCTAAAAAAAAGACTTTTTGAATGACTTATAGAAAGGCAATAAGTATAATAAGAGAAATATTGTTAAACTTGATTACATTAAGAGCAGCTATATTCTGATACCTCTACCTGAACGCCCACCCCCCTTTTTATTTTCAACATCAAGTGGATGGTTAAATGTATTAGTCCTTCTGTCTGTTGGAAATGATAAAATACTGTGGGTTTTTTTTTTAATATTAAAAAAGCTACCACTCACAAAGTATACCATTCTAGTGGAATACTGAGAAAATATATTTGCAATACCTGTAACATAAAAAACATTTAATAATGAATAAGAATGAGAAAAATAACTCAAAACAATAATGAACAAAGGTTATGAACAGGCTAATCCCAGATAAGAGATCTAATTTATATAAAATATACAAAATAATTCTTTTTTCTCAATGGAGATTTAGAAGCCCAGAATGTTATTTTTAAAGGTCCAGAGTGATATAAATCCGTAAGAGGTGTCACTTTGGGTAAGGGTATGGGCATTAGGATTTGAAGGCATGGTCAAAAGGATCTTTACTTCTATTTGTAAAGTTCTAGTTTTGCAAAAGAAAATACATTTGGTTACTTTATAATAAAATGTAATTAAAAATACTTACTGGATTTGGCAGTAAGTATATAAAGGGATAACTTTGTTTTAAATTTTACTGGAATAGATAGGTGGAAGCAAAAGTTAAATTAATCTCAATATCTTTAATTCAGTTATTAGAACTTTATTAGTTTCCTTTATTGGTATCTTATTTAATTTCTTATGATGATTTATTCCTTGCATTGGTATGTGTGCATTTGTTTAAGTGGTCTTTTCTTCCAAACGTTATAAATTTGATTTGGTACAGAAAAACCTCCATCAGTCAGTTTAGCTTGGGCTACTAGACAGATTAGCTGGTAGCATCTGTAGGCAAGCAGGGCTCACTTTTGGATATCAAGTTGGATGAGGCCACCGCCCATACTCCGAGTTCTGGGTGTATGCCACTAGCTGGGCTCCATGGCTGGTTGGGCCTGCTGTCTGTGCTCTGTGTTCACTGTGCTGCTGAGTGTCTTACTAATTGGTCCTGACTGCTGGCTGCACTCTACATTATGATGGGGCCACTAGATGGGCTGTGCAATCACTTGGTCTGAAAAGGTTGTGGGCTGTGTTCTCTGGCCTGAGTGAACAGAGGGTGGCATGAGTGGTTGCGGGGAGTAAAAGGCTTGAATCTGCCATCACTCCTGGTCATGTATGCCTCAGGTTTTATTCCCTTACCAAGTGATGCCACTGTCTAGACATGCTCAGGTTGGACCATAGGCTCTAAACCAAAGTTGGAGGTGAGTTCACAGGCTTTGATTCATGATCTGATAGTTCACTGACTGTGCTCTGCTTCAGTAAAAGATTGCTGGCCAAGCTCTTTAGTTGGGAGGAACATCTAGCTATGTCCTGCAGTTGGGTGGGTCTACAGAATTGTCCACACCTAGATGGAATCACTGGCTAGGATCCCTGTGTGGGCAAGGTCACAGTCTATGTTCAGCAATCAGTCATGTTTGTATGCTGGATTCTGCTACTGGGTGGGTTTATAGGCTGGGGTATAAGTCTGGGAAGAGCTATAGGGTGGACGTTAAGTTTTCCCATGATCATTGTTCAGTCTCATTGGTTATATGCAGCCAGAGTTGTTCAACAGTTGGGCAGGTCTACCGGTTAGGCAACCTGCCTGGGTGAGTTTATAGGAGATTCCTGAAGCTGCCTGAGTTCTCTGGACTGGTTTCCTGAATGAGCAGCAGTTAAAGCTCTGCTCAGCAGTGTGACAAGACTGAAAATATGCTTGCCTGTCCAGGCAGAGCAGTAGAATGGATTGCAGCCAGTAAGCTTGCCTGTCCAGGCAGAGTGGTAGAATGGATTGCAGCCGGTATGGCCCATTGACTGTGAACCCGAATAAGGAATAAATGCCAAATGAACTTTCTGGTCAAACAGGGCCACCAGCTTGGCGCTGGTGATGGGCAGAGCTTCTTGCTGAAATCTCTGCTCAAATGATGCTTTGGAAAGTTATCCTGTCTGTCAATATCTGGGTACTTGTTGATGTATCTTGGATATCTCTATCTGATCCCCAATGGTAGAGTGCCACAGATTCCCCTAGTGATCCCTATAAGGCAGAACCAAGTGGGCCCTAGGAATCATCCTGCAACACTGGGAAAACTGTATGTACATCTTGGGCTCTCTTTTACCATTGAAGAGACCATGGGCCCAGAGTAACCCCCTTCCCCCAGTGCAGCTTTGTGGCAGCCTGGTGGAAGGGTGATGCAGTGGTGTGAAGCCAGTCTTCCCTTTTAACATGGCCCTTTAAAAAAAAAAAAAAAAAACTTTTTTTTTTTTTTAAATTGATTTCAGAGAGGAAGGCAGTGGGGGAGAGATATAAAACATCAATGATGAGAGAGAATCATTGGCTGCTTTCTGCATACCTCCTACTGGGATCCAGCCCACAACCTGGGCATGTGCCCTGACCAGGAATTGAACTGTAACCTCCAGGTTCATAGGTTGAGGCTCAATCACTGAGCCACCCTAATGTGGTCCTTTTTGTTCAATGTAGTCCAGACAGGTACTTCAGCTTCACACCCAGGTACTGGGATTTTCACAATGGTGCTTTGTCTTTGTATAGTTTCTATTTAGTCTTCTTGCGAGAGCGACTGAAGTCTGGAATGATCTCTGTTACCATCTTGATAATGTCACTAACAATTGATATCCTATACTGTATACAAATACTAGTGGCCCAGTGCACAAAATTTGTGCATGGGGGGGTGTGTCCCTCAGCCCTGACCTGCACCCTCTCCAATCTGGGACACCTCAGGAGATGTCCAACTGCCCGTTTAAGCCTGATCCCGACAGCCCCTCCCTGCCCCCCCCCCCCCCACTGCCAGCCTGCTCGCCCCCAACTGCCCACCCCTTCTGGCCTGATCACCCCTAACCACTTCTGCCTCAGCCCCACCACCATGGCTTTGTCTGGAAGGATGTCCAGACGGTCTCACAGTCTAATTAGCATAGTACCCTTTTATTAGTATAGATATTCCAAGACCAAGCATGGCACAAACACAATCTTTTTGTTTTTTGTGTTTGCTTGTTTTCTCCTTTTTAAAGGCCAACTTTTCTAACTGAAAGGAGTAAATTCTGAGGATGACAGTAGACTGGGAAAAAAATACGATATATTGAATTTTAGTAATTTTAAGATGCTCATTCTCTCACAAGTAGCACACATATCATTGATTTTTGTCTCATTACCAATCATGTTTGCATTCTTTGTCAGCCAATTGGGAGTTCTGAAGTTGTTTTCAGTGCCTGCACATGCACAGACTTAATCATTGATTTCATTTTTCAATGTAATTGTTTTATATGCTTCCTTGTTACCACATGTGTTGAGTTTATTGCCATTTAAAGTGGCATCACAAAGAGAGCACTATGAGTCATTCATAAAATGAAATGTCTTTGATTATGCAAGAGGGTTCAGAAACATGTATTTGATATCAGTGGAACAGAATTTGTTGGTGGAGGAATGACAGTGACTCCACATTTTATTGTAAAGCAATCAAGTGCTTTGGAGAACCTAAGAAAAGATGATACCCACAGTAGATGAAGCAGAATTCAATTTTATTTCTGAGATACATGGAAGAATTGATTATTACATGACAAACTGCATCTAAATGTAGGTGGAATTTCTAACTCCCCTTGAAAAGATTGTAGAAATTTCAAATAATACATATCTAGGCATATGTGATATATTATTGAGACATTGAGTTATGGTTAAATTAACAAACTATTTTTAATTCTAAATAATAGATTAACTAATGATAGATCTCATAATCAACTGAGTAGTAGAGTTGATAAAATGTGGTAATAGATCTAAAAGCAACTGTGAGGTGGCCAACTAATGTTGAGTTAGGAAAAATAATACTTTCAGTATAAACACAAATGTGTAAAAGATTGTCTTTTTCCCTTCTCCTGGATATTACTCAAAAGCAATAATTTTGGAAATTTTTTCAATTGTTTGTCCTAGAAATCCTTATCTCATCTCTATCTATCTATCTATCTATCTATCTATCTATACAAAACTGGTTAACATTTTCTCTAGCATTATAACTTTTATGATTTTAATTCAGAAAAAAATGTACACGGTACAAATAATATAAACAGAGACAAAAACTAGAATCATCCAGTGTTGTATCCAATGATAGTCCATTATTTTTTGGTATACATTTGTTCATTCTTTCTGTTATATAGGTTCTCTATTATTTTATCTATTTTTTTTAAAATGGCCATTCTGAACTTTTTTTTCTTATTAATTCTCATACAATTAATTAAATCAATCACTATATAAAGGGTTTCTTAACCCAAGATTCTGAGGGAAATATTTGCCTAAGTTCATGACCTGAGGCAACAACTAGACCCCCTCCATGAGATCCATGCGGATTCACTTACTTACTTAATTATGTATATACTAGAGGCCTGGTGCACAAAATTCGTGCACAGGGGTGTGTGTCCCTCAGCCCAGCCTGCACCTTCTCCAACCTGGGACCCCTTGAGGGATGTCCGACTGCCCATTTAGGCCCGATCCCACTGGGACATCCCCTGCAGGCCTGGTCACCCCTAACTGCCCTCCCCTGCAGGCCTGGTAACCCCTAACTGCCCTCCCTGCAGGCCTGGTCCCCCCCAATTACTCTCCCCTGCAAGCCTGGTCCCCCCCAACTGCCCTCCCCTGCAGGCCTGGTCACCCCTAACTGCTCCCCCCTGCAGGCCTGGGTCCCTCCCAACTGCCTTTCCCTGCAGGCCTGGTTGCCCCCAACTTCCTTCTTCTGCCAGCTTGGTCACCCCTAACAGCCCTCCCCTGCAGGTTTGATTGCCCCCAACTGCCGTCCCTAGCAGGCCTGGTCCCTCCCAACTGCCCTCCCCTGCTGGCCATCTTGTGGTGGCCATCTTGTGTCCACATGGGGGCAGGATCTTTGCATATTACTCTTTTATTAGATAGGACTAGAGGCCTGTTGCATGAAGATTCGTGCAATAGGCCTTCCTTCCCCTGGCTGCCGGGACTGGTTTTCCTCTGGCACCCGGGACCCAGGCCTTGGCTCCGGCCACAGCAGAGAAGCCAAGCCTCTTCAGTCTTCAGTCTTTGCTCTGTGTCTGCTTATGCAAATCAACCCACCATCTTTGTTGGGTTAATTTGCATACTCACTCCTGATTGGCTGGTGGGCGTTGCAGAGGTATGGTCAATTTGCATATTTCTCTTTTATTAGTGTTGATAATTTTTTTATCATGTCATCCTATTATTTTAGCAAGTTTTCATGTGTATGCATGTTCCTAATTGGGTGAGCTGATATTAAAGTAATAATATATAAATTATGAATATAAAAATTGTCATTAAAGTAGAATACCTTGTACAATAATAGAATGGATAAAAAAATAATGCTTCATATGGACATGGACTCTGGAGAAAGCCAAGTAATTGTGATGCAAGAAAAAAGGACTGTTTGTAGAGAAAGTGAGAGAGACAATTAATTTATGTGGATATACTTTATTTCTTGAGTAATATTTTGTTAACTGGATGTGAAGAATGCTGAATGGCTCTGGCTGTGGACAAAGAAATATAATGCTAACTACCTGACCAATAGGAAAAATTGAAGTGAAAATAAGAAACTAAATGAACAACAGAGAGGGAAGCTTTCCTAGAATAATGGAGTTGTCAATACTCTGTCAAATTTTCCCATACAAGTGAAGGTTTCTGAGGGAATACACTGAGAGTTGAGGGCTGGATGAGCTCAATCTGGTGGATAGACTTACAAGATTTTAATATAAGTGTCAGTCAGAAGCTACAGGTTTCTTTTTTTTTTTTTTTTAATAAGATTTCCCTGCATTCAAATACTGGACCCCCAATTAGTCATTTTATCAGAATATTTTAAAAAGTTATTCCAATATCTAACATGATGTCAGCTATGCTACTTTAATAAGCCTTGGTCAAGTCACTTTGTCTCTCTGAGCCTCCATGCGTCATTGTAAGAGAGATGTTGCCAGAAAAACTCTAATGCTTGTTATTATTTATCGTGCTTATAAACCTGTACTCTAGAAACAGTCTGAAAAAAGGCTGAATATTGCTCAAAGTTGTTTCTTGCTCAATTTGTGTCCATCATTGCAAAGCATTGTTCTATTATAACTATAAAGCATTGGTGGAGTCTTTGTGAGATACCGTGATCTTCTTGATGTAAGTTAAAATGGAAAAAGGGGCTCAATAAAAACACATATAACCTTCCATGATGAAATAATAAAAATTGTCATTAAAGTAGGGCTCACATTTAAAAAATAAATTAAGTTGGATTGTTCACACTTCACAATTGATAAAATAGGGCTCACATTTAAAAAATAAATTAAGTTGGATTGTTCACACTTCACAATTGATAAAATAGGGCTCACATTTAAAAAATAAATTAAGCTGGATTGTTCACACTTCACAATTTAAAATCAAGTAAAAAGGTATTACAAGTACATTACATAAATATTTTATAATCTTAAAGTTGGTATGGGTTTGTAAAAGTATATCGTGAAAGCCAAAAAAAGATCAATTACAATATCAAATTTGCATGTGTACACAACAGAAACAAAATGAAAAGACACATTAAAAATACACACAGGGGATAGACATTTCCACTATATGAAAATGTCCTAAAAGTACATGAGGTGCTTATACACATCAAATAATGATTGATCTGCATAGATAAATGGCCTGGACATCATTTAGAATATTTTAATTGCAGACATAAAATGTCCAATAATAATATGAAAATAGTGTAACTTTTAAAAACAATAACACAATTGTTGACTATCAGTTTCAGAATTATAGAGGTTAAAAATATTTAGATTTGGCAAAATTATGGGAAAGTAGGCTCTTTACTATGCTGTTGTTGACCCCCCCCCCAAAATCAATCTTGTATCTAATTATCACAGGTTCTATTCTTATTTCTCAAAGGAATTCATAGGGTAAGCCAGGATACAATTCTCCTGGACAGATGTCATACTCCATACAATGCTCCTGCTTCTCTCAAGAAACAAAGTTTTCTCTCTCAGCTTTATTCAAGGAAAAACCACAACATCAACAAATTAAATTAAATTAAAAATTTTAAACAAAAATCACCCAAAACAACAAGTACAACAACAACAAAAACATTTTTCAGGGTTTAAAGTATTATGAAGGTCCTGCCCTCTAAATTCAGTAGTTTTTCCCTTACAGGTTTGAATCTTATCTTAGGTTAAAAATTATTTAATAAATCAGAATGAATAGGACTTTAAATGGTAATAGTTGAAAGAAAGAACATTCCATGGGGTGAATGGAAAAAAAACCACAAACATTTCAAGAATCTTAATGAGGCAAAAGCTAATAAAGAAAATAATACAGACACAAGAAAATAATACATACATAGTCTTAAAACCAGCCATAGGCAAACTACAGCCCGCGGGCCGGATCTGGCCCATTCGGCTGTTCTATCCGGCCTGCGGAGCTGAAAGAGCGGAGGGTTCTCTTGCTCTCCCCTCCACTCCTTTACTTTGAATTTATATTAGTTCACACAAACACTCCATCCATGCTTTTGTTCCGGCCCTCTGGTCCAGTTTAAGAACCCATTGTGGCCCTCGAGTCAAAAAGTTTGCCCACCCCTGCTTAAAACTTTGCTCTGAGCCTTTAAAATGGCATAAAACCCTTGAATTTTCAATGCCTGTGTTTTGTTCTATTTTGTTTTTTCCTTGCATTAAGGGAATAAGATCTGGTCCACCTAATTCAGAGGTTGTTTCAAAGACTGAATTATAAATGTGATAAATGTTGAAGGTGTTTTGTAACCACAAAGCATTACACAAATGTGACCAATTAACATCTTAGTGTAATTTATATTTAAAAAGATCACACTTCAATTCAGCAGGCATTTTCAAAGACATATTCATAACCTGTTCTAATACAGAGACCATTAGAAATAAAGAAATAAGGTATAATGTATTTTCCTTACTTTAAGAAATATTGATGCCTGGCCAGTGTGGCTAAGTGGTTGAGCATGGACCTATGAACCAGGAGGTCAAGTTTCTATCCCAGGTCAAGGGCACATGCCCAGGTTGTGGGCTCAATCCCAGTAGGGGGTGTGCAGGAGACAGCTGATCAATGATTCTTTCTCATCATTAATGTTTCTATCTCCCTCTGACTTTCTGTCTAAAATCAATAAAAATATTTTTTAAAAAAAGAAATGTTCACCCTATTTCACAACTCAATATAAAACATCACAAAATGGATAACATTATGAGAAAACTGATCAAGAAAATGACTTTAAGGCTAAGATATATATTTGTTCATTGATTGGTTAGAAAAATAGTAAATTCTAGTATACATCTGTAACTATGTTTTCTACAGAAAGCTAAACTCAAGCTACAAAACCAAGCTCAACATCTTCATATGAGGCAGTGAGGCAAGCATTCCACCCTGACCACAGAGGTCTTCTGGGCAGCAGGCACGGAGCCGCCGGGGGCGGGGAGCAGGGAGAATGCTTGCGCCCCTGGCTGCAGATGGGCCTCTGTGCCATGGAGAGCCTCTGGGCAGCGGGCATGGAGCAGCCAGGCCCTGCAGAGAGCTACTGGCTCACGGATTCATGCTCAGGGCTACTTGTTAAATAAGGTAGTATATATATAAAGTATCTAAAATTTGCCCCAAAATATTTTCTCCTTTTTCCTCCATTTTAATTATCTGATTTCCACAATTGAAACATTTACTCCATTATGCCTTTTAAGTACTCAGCTGGCTCCCTTGATAAGGAATCAATATTTGAAAATTCACAGGGCTCCTGTTTGCTGTGCTCATCACTCTGAGGCCCACAGTAGACCATACTAATCAATCGTCATACTTCTTCCTTCTGAGTATAGGTAGAAACTTAGAACATGCCCCATGTTGGCAGGAGTTAAATATATATTTTCATCCCTCTATTGGATTCTTATGAGAAAAGATCCAAGTTCATACTAATGACAACAAAAACATGCTAGTTATATCTGAAGTCACTTCTGGAGAACTATACTCCTTTATTTCCTAATGCATGTTCAATCTTTTCATTTTAGTCCTCAACAATTAGGAGTTCACACCTAACAATAACAACAACAAAAAAGCAAATGAGAGTGCAATGGCATAGAATAATTTATACATATATGTATATATACACTTATCACATGCACAAACACATACTAATTGTGTGGCAAATTTAATTTTGTGCTAAGATGACAAAAAAGAACAAAATACTAATTAATTTTAATTTCTAGGTAAACTAAATAAGAAAAGTTAATGTGAACTTGGGAATCAAGTTGGAAGGACTCACAAAATATAGACTGTGAATTAGGCTTCTGTGGTTGTAATATATTTTTTAAAAAGATGTTGACATTCTAACTTATGAGACTTGCATGAGCAACAGATAATGTTACCATGGGTAGCTAAATATTAAAAGAAGGAAGCAAAAGGAATTGGACATTGTTGAGCCTAATGAGCTGGGACACGGAGTCTGTTTGCTTCCCCAGGAAGCTACAACTTTAACAGCTTTCCCTTCCCAATGTGAGAAGCAGCCTCCCATACAGGTTTGTGAGGGGGATCAGTAGTAGGTAAACACACACGCAATAGAAGGCAAATGGCAAAGGGAGGTGCTTGACCATAGAGTCCTGCCAGTCTCACCTGAGAAAGGGATCATGGGTTAGTGGTTGGACCCATAAGAAGCCCAAGAAAGCTTGGGAAGTTGATCAGTTATCTTGAAAACATTCCTGGTTATAATCCCAGGTGAACAAAGATGTTTTCACTCACCCATTTGTTCATGCACTCTCTCTCCAGGGAGCAAGTGAGCATGCGGGTCTAGCAGGAACCAGGGCCTGCCGACTGCGGGGGCTCCAAAAGACTAAGCTTTAACATAAAACAGAGACTCTGGACACTGGCCTTTGTTTTGGCCTTGATGAAAACAAGGTTGGACCTTTTCCATGGCAGGACAGACAAAGATGGGGCATTGGGAACCCAGGAGAGGAACTCCTTGGATTTTGCATCACAAATAAATCATCTTGTCACACCACAATCTTCTGTGCCTGGGGCCAGAAAATGCTATTCTCTGGTTCCTGTGGGAAAGTCTGATTTTCACCAATAATAATAACCCTAAATAGGGTAAAGGGAGGACCAGAATGGATTGAGAGTCTGAGAAAATGATTGGGTTACCCAAATCCTGGGTATCCAGATACAAATTTGCAGTACAAACTAAAGATACTGCAGATAAGTTATGATTTATCTCCATTTAAGTGGTGAATAAAAAATCCTATTTATATGATTTATGGAGTCTGAGAAATGCACATTTCCTTTTGGAGAAATAACAAATGAGTGAGCACTTTGATCAAGAGGAACATTAATTTAGGAAGAAGATACACTTGATCTTGTACTTAATCAAGAAACACATTTCCCTAGATTTTAAAAAAAATGAATCCAAGAGAATTAGGAATGCAGAAAGGTCAGAGCAAACCCAAGGCACTTTATAAAAATGGCAAGCTCAGCAGCCCTATGCAATGCCTACTGTTTCCACAGCAGAGTTCTGGATGGCCTCAGGAAGTCAAAAGAGAGGAGGATCCTACTTTGTTACTATTTTACTTTAAAGTCAGCAATGATAATTTTTATTTAAAGCTGAGGTTTCCAACTTTTTAAGCACTACAAGGCAGAATTTCTCATCCCTGACACTCTAAATATCTTTTGCAGGATTGTTCTTTGTTCTGAGGTCCTGTGCTATGCTTAACAGTATCCTTGATCTCTACCACTAAATGCCAGTCGCATTCATACCTCCAGTTGTGACATGTCTCCATATATTGACAAATTTTCCCAAGGGGTTGGGCAAAATCACCCCTAGTTGAGAATCACTGACCTAAGACCTACTCCCATCCTCCCCACCTCAGAAACATACTATCCTATTTAGAGCAGAAAATAAAACAGAATAGTTCTTAGGATACAGCCACATACATGTTCCTTTCACCACCTAAATGCCTTAAGAAAAATATACTCTCCACTTCTTCGCCTTTCAATGAGTCTATTACAATTCAGTTCTGATCCCCATTCCTCCTGAAGCCTTTGCAGATGAGACTAGTTTCAGTTAGGTGTCACGGCTCTTTTTGTTTTCACTTATACTTTTGCCAGTCAAAGAATTTACCATGCTGCATTGCAAATTTGTTGTTAACTTTCCTGTCTCCTTTTACAGGTGGATGGTCCCTTAAGGTCAGAAAATCTTTCTCATCCATCTATTAATTCATAAGGCCTTATACCAACGTATTCTGAACAGGCCGACTGAAAAGTAAATTGTGGCGTGAAGAAATGAATGAACATGAGATTTATATCTCTGATGTGATGTAAAGCTTTGAGGAACTGGAAGATGAAATACAGATATAGAATAATTAAAAACCAAACTAATCTGGTATTCAGAAGGAAAGGAAAGTAAAAAACTTCAGGTGGAAGAAACTTCATAAAATTTGCACAGACTTGTACTGTGAGGAGTACACAGAAAACATAATAACCACCTCTGCGTTTCTTCTTTGGTCAGTGGGTTACTTTGCATGAAACTAGGCTTCCCACCTAGAGGGAAGCCAGGGATTTATGCAGATTCATTAGGTTGGCAAAGCAGAGGAACCATGAGAGTTGGGATGAATCACTGCAAATTTCTAGTCCCATCTCTTCTTCATAAGAAATTAATTTTCCACTCTCCTTATCAAATTATCATTTTAGTAGCTTAGAAAACCTCTTGTGAGAATTCATGTCTATTTTATGTTGCAGATGATGATTATTTAGGCACCTGAAGATATTTTGCCCAGGCCAAATCTTCTCTTTTATATGGTAAACATTCCCAGTAGTACCTTCACCTGGTCTGGACTCCTCATCAAGCTATATTCAATTGAGCAAAAGACTGGGAGGACCCTAGTCAGTTTGGTTCAGTGAATAGAGCATCGGCCTGTGGACTGAAGGGTCCCTGGTTCGATTCCGGTCAAGGACACGTGCCCAGATTGCAGTCTCGATCCTCAGTAGGGGGCATGCAGGAAGCAGCAGATCAGTGATTCTCTCTTATCATTGATGTTTCTATCTCTCTCTCCCTCTCCTTTCCTCTCTGAAATCAATAAAATATATTAAAGAAAAAAAGGACTGGGAGGAAATCATAGTGGTTTTGAATTCAGTGTTAGCTAGGCTTTCTAATCTTCTCCTTCCTCATCCATAAAGTTGGGATAATTTATCTTCTATGGATTCTTATAAGAAATACTTGAAATAATGTAAAGAGTGCTTCAAAGTGATTGGCACTTAGCAAGTACTTCAGTTTCCATGTTTCCTCTCTGTTCCACATTCCTCCTTCTCTTGCACTATCATTGAACCTATTAGGGCAAGTTACTTAGAAATAACATCCTTAATAGAATTCAGACCCACTCCTTTATCATTTTGCCTCCCTTGCAGAATCGCCCTCACTACTCCCACAGCAAGACAATCAAGGAAATTTCTACTGCTAATAATTATGACCCTAAAGTGCTTCTGCCAAGCCTGTCTCTTGAGGAAATAGTTCATGTTTAGGACCATTTTGCATTCATTTCCACTTGAAAGTATATTGCTGTTTGTTTCTACGGCATGATACCAGGAAATCAAAACTTTTGGGACTCTCTTTGGTAAGATCCTGGTGTAACTTAAGTTAATATTTGTGTGTGTGTGAAGCTGTTTCCTAATCTATAAACCAAGGTAGAATACAGTGATATGTTGTTCAGCTCTAATATTCTCACAGCATAGGTGTGAAAAGGCAGAGGAACTATTTAGGATGAATAGACTTAGATCACCAAAGATTGTTTTCTAAAAGACATGAAGAATGTCTATTTGGCCTGTGTATGGGAGCAATCTATTGCTGCAGAATAAAATACATCCAAAATGTAATGTATCAAAAAAATGTACTATTTTCTTTGATGGTTCTGTTGGTTACTGGGTTCTCTTCTGTGATTGGGCTCCAATGGCAGCTGTGCCTGGAGTGAGCTGGAGGTTTGGGCAGCATGCAACACAGCTGACTCACAATCGATGCTCCCTTTCGCTGACTGCAACTCAGGGGCAGCCAAAAACAGAGCAGCCACACATGGCCTCTCCCTGTGGTTCCCACAGCATTGCTGCTGGTTTTCAAAAGGCAGGAGACAGAAGCTTCCAGGCCAGTTAAGTACCACAGCATCACTTCCATGTTCTTCTATTGGTCAACGCACTTAGATTCTAAGAGGAGAAGTTATAAACTTCCCCTCTCAATGGTGGGAGAGTTGTAAGATCACATTGCAGAAGGAAAGGGGAAGGGGGAATGTTTCCACACCATGTTTGGAAAATATAATGTACCACATTGTAATTATGAGACAGATAGAAGGACATTTAATGCACAGACATTAAAAATATTTGCATAGAAAACCTGAGTCAATTATGAATCCTAGTGATGTATACAAGTGATCATTGATTGCTGCTGGTTTATGGCCATAATAGCTACCTCATCAGGTGTCCTCATCTCTCAGGATGCAAATTTAGCAATGAAAAAGTGGTCAACACAATTAGGCTTTAAGAGTGATTCATAAAAAAAATATTTGGGATTCAGATACCCTTTACTTTAGAAACATTTGCTGGGAGGATAAGTATGTGTTTGTATGTCTGTGAAAATATAGCCATTTACTTTCTTTGTAATTGTAACATATTCACAGATTTAGCAAATTGAATAAATAAACAGATTGACTTCGGTTTTCTTAAAATTATTTAAATTAAGTCAAAATTGTCACTCCATAGACAGATATAATTTTACACTTAATTTATAGATAATGTTGATTAGACACTAGCTTTCCACAATTTCCCCTTATATCATGGCCATTTAACAAGTAATATTTATATATTTTTATTTGTTATGACAATGTACAACTACTTCAGCATTTCACTATAACTCTGTTTAAATGTACTATGTATTATTAGGTTTAAAATGTTTAAAATATGTGATAGCTTTGCTAAAGCCAGGTTTTAGCTTCTAGGAGGAAAGAGCTGAGTTTATAAGACCATGAAAATAATAGTTCTCTCGTTAGATAAGGAGTTAACATTTGCACAGTTAAAATGCTGCTTTTGCAAATTTATTTGCTCTGTTTTCAAATGGAAGATTTAAAGTCGGATTTGGCTATGGCCATAGATTCAGAAAGATAAACTCTTTAATGTGGAAGAGATTTCATTTCTGGCAGGAACAGGTTTAGATTGGTTTCCCAAAATTCCAAGTGAAAACTAGAAAAATTATTCAAAAATTAAAGCACACGTGGTTTAAAGTATTGGAGAGCTACCTAGACCAGTGATGAGCTATGGTGCCAAGACTAGAGGTAGAGAAAGTTATACAAATGGACCCAAATTTTGCATTTTACCTGGTGGCAATTGCTAATACTGAATGTGGTGGGTGAAAAAGATGAGCAGCACATTCAGCAGCTGTGTGGAGTTGGTGATACAAAACCTGGAGTTTAGAGCAGGGGTGGGCAAACTTTTTGACTCGAGGGCCACAATGGGTTCTTAAACTGGACCGGAGGGCCAGAACAAAAGCATGGATGGAGTGTTTGTGTGAACTAATATAAATTCAAAGTAAACATCATTACATAAAAGGGTACGGTCTTTTTTTTAATTTTATTTCAATAGTTTTATTCATTTCAAACATTTTAACAAGAAGAATGTAAACACTAATTATTATAATATGAAACTTCAAAAAATGGAGGAATCATAGCACAATAACATACCTTATATTAAAGATGGCAAAGGCAAAATAAAATTGCCTAACAAAGGAAAGGTACAAAAGCCTTTCAAATTAAACTTAAATATAATAAAATAATTTAAAACTAAAACAAATAGAAAAGAACAAAATGTGTAAACAGTAAATTAAACATTTTCTTTAGTGCAACTTCCAAATTATGCCCGGGACGTAGATGTAGATGGCAATGTAGACTGGGTTGAAAGGTGCGGGAACCCCTTTCACGTCCCGCGTGGTTCAGGGTTCCGGTTCAGGGTTCTGGAGAAGGCCGCACACAAATGAAAAGAGACTCGGAAAAGTATTAATTTGGAAATATTGGGGGCCAGGCGGGAGCCCAACTCTAGTGGAAGGACTACCCTTTGCTCTGGCCTTGCAATCCCTTTTATTGAGACTATGGGATACGCCCATAACCTTTAGGCAGGAAATTCCAATAACAGAAATTTACATAGGAGAAACAGAGGTGGAGGCTGCTTCAGCTAACAATGTTTCAACTAAACAGTGAGTGATCAAAACAATTAAGGTTGTTGACCAGCCTTCCCAGTTTCCTGTCCACATCCTTCCATCAGTGGTAGAATGATTGGTTTCCGGTAGAAAGGTTTTTGGTCTTTAAAACATCAACTTCAGTGGGAACAGTGTTGTTGGTCTCCTTTTTTAGCTAATGCATCAAAGTCTGGAGTTAGTTTTGTTGTGGCTATTCTCAGGATAGATCTGAGGTGTTCGTCAGTTAAGCTGGATCTGTGAGGGGCTTTGTTGATGTTCATGACGCTAAATGTCTGCTCACAAACATAGGTTGACCCAAACAGCACCAGTATCTTCTGTGCCATCCTCCGCATGTTTGGAAAAGTGGCTTCATTAAGTGAAGCATGAAAGTCTCTTAGTTCAAGAGAGCTGAATTTCTCCTTTAGGACAAAGTCAGACTGAAGATCGATGAGTTCCAGTTGCACCTCTTCTTGTGCTGTTTCAGGGTTTTGTGACAAAGGACAGGCCACCAGTTGAAGTGACTGGTCAATTTTTTCAACATCAGAAAACCAACGACAGAATTCTGCATGCAGGTCATCCAGTGATTTGCTGTATTTCTTCACATTTTGGATGGTCTCCTTCTGTGTGGCTAGTGTGGCAAAATGAGTGAAGACTTTGTCTGAAATTTGTCTGGAAAAGAAAATCAGATGCGATTTAAAGGCTTTCACATTAGTGTACATGTCATGTACATACTCATCTTTTCCCTGTAGCTTCACATTTAGCTCATTCAAATGTGAAAATATATCTACAGCAAATGCAAAGTCACACAGCCAATTCTTGTCACTCAGCTCAGTAAATTCGTCAGACTTCCCCTTTAATTTCAAAAATACACCAATCTCTTCTTTGAGCTCCCACACTCGTTGGAAAACTTTGCCCAAACTCAACCAGCGGACACGAGAGTGGTAAAGTAAGTCGTGGTGATCCGCATCAGTTTCCTCCAGAAACTTAATAAACTGATGGTGCCGAAGTCCCTTTGCTCGAATGAAATTAACAAGCTTTACGACTGGATTAACAACATGATTAAGTTGTAATATAGACTTGCACAATGATTCCTGGTGAATAATACAGTGAAGAAAAATAACATCTTGGTTAGGGTTCTCCTCTTTCACTTTATTCTGAATTCTTTTTAGCAGTCCAACATTTTTTTCCAGTTAAATTTGGAGATCCATCTGTCATGACATTAGCAAGTTTACTCCATGGTAGCTTCATTTTCTTGATGACAGTAGACACCCGGTCATACAAGTCCTCTCCCCGTGTTTTTCCTTTCAGTGGCTCCATGGCTAAAAACTCCTCCATAATTTCAAAATTGTCACTAATCCCTCAGATAAAAATTAAGAGCTGAGCAGTGTCCTTTATGTCATTACTTTCATCCAATGCTAGTGAATAAAACTTAAAGAACTCTGCCTTACTATTTAACTTGCTGGCCAAGTCTTCATCAATCAGTTCCACTCGATGAGTCACTGTCCTGTGCGATAAGCTGAGTTTTTCAAACTTGCCTTTGCTCTCTGGACACAAGAGACCTGCTGTCTCTATCAGACATTCTTTCAAAAACTCGCTTTCAGAGAGAGGTTTGCTAGCTTTTGCTAATTTGAATGATAGCATAAAACTTGCTTTGGTAGTTGTCCCTTGAATTGCAGTTTGTCTGTGAAAGACATTTTGCTGAGCCTGTAATTTAGCCATCAACCTCTGTGCAGTAGCCTCCTGTTCTTTAGGTGACTGCTTGCTAGCATAGTTGCCATGCTTTGTGGCAAAGTGACGGCTGAGATTGTACTCTTTGAAGACTGCAAGTGTTTCCTGGCATATCAGACATACCAGCATTGATCGGACTTCGGTGAAAAAATATTTTGTTGTCCACTCCCTCTTAAACACTCGGCATTCACTGTCCACTTTCCTTTTCTTTGGTCCACTCATGTTTAATATTGGGCTAAAACCAACAGTACCATTCTCTTAATAAATTCTTTACTAAAATAAGACAGTAAAGTATAAAAACAAGTGATTAAATTTGCTCTACTATAACATTTTTGGTCTTCTAAAAAATATATATATAACAAAATCATCTGAAAAAGTTCAGACATGGGACAGAGGCACACCCTGACCATAGAGAACAACCCCTTTCCTCCATAGGAAACCTGTGTATCTTTCACACAGGCCCTTTGTTTATGGTAACACACATAGCTTCACATTGCTGTGTCTTCCAGACACACTTGTATGGGAGGTGCTAGGGCAGTGCAAAACATGGGTAACCAGTAGTTACCACTAGCACTTCCGTTACTGGCAAAAAACAGCCACAGTGCACATAGTGTGAAAGAGCCCATTATCAATGTCAGATTGCATCCACTGGACTCTATAAAAACAACCAAGTGCCACTTTTAAATGCCCATTGCAACAGTTTTTCTTATTAAAAGCTGGAAATGGCAGGATATTTATATATATATGCCTACTGTGACAGCCTGGCAGAGCATTACAAAGGAGAAAACCCAGCATCTGGGGATTTCCATAAGTACAAGACTTCAGGCTGTCATTACCAGGAAAGGGTTTCATCCAAGTATTAGATATGAACATTTGATTTTCAGTTTTTCATTTGTCCAATTACTTCTGAAACCCTGAAATTAAGCGATTTTGTAATAAAATCTTTAGTTCATCACATTTCTATACAATTTTTTTTGTTCAACCCACTGAATTAGGGTTCGTTCACACTAGCCATGGTGCCGTTGCAGTGTGGTGCAGTACTGCAATGCAGCCCAGCTAGGGTTAATGCAGGGTACACAGGTTTCCATCATGTTTGCGTTGATGCTAATGTGCAGTGGTGCATGTTAACACAAATGCCCTGTAGCACGCATTTTTACAGGTGCAAGGGGGAGAAGCAAACGCAGCGCAAAATGCATTTGTTTTGCCGCTAACACATGCGGTTAGTGGCCATGGTAGCATTACTGATACCGCATTCGTATCAGCAAAAAATGCAGCCACAGCATGGCTAGTGTGACATGTCCTCTGTGTGTCTTTTTCCCTGCTGCGCGCATCCGCAGCAGGGAAAAAAAAACTGCAGTGGATACAAGCCCTAAAAGCTGAAAGTCTTTGTTGTTTTATTAACAAGTCATTGTGATGTACAGAATGTGGGAACAGGAAAAAATTGTGTTTGAGTAGAGCTCTTAATCTTACCTCAGAAAGGCTCTGATACTGTGCTCTTCAGGGGCGTGTCTCCCTACATCACCACGATAAGGTGTCTACGCATTCCCAGGGTGATGTCGGGGGACGCGTCCGCGGGCATTCCAAGGAGCCACTGGAAGATGGAGAGGTTGTTCCTTCTACTGAATGGGTGGATATAAATCCGCCCACTCAGAAGAAGGAGCTGTGGCCGTGTTTCCCGACGTTGCCATGTTAACACTGCTGCTGGTGAAGGAGCGGAGGGGAGAGCAAGAGAACCCTCCGCTCTTTCGGCTCTGCGGGCCAGATAGAACAACCGAACGGGCCGAATCCGGCCCGTGGGCCGTAGTTTGCCCATGGCTGGTTTAGAGCCTTCAGTGGCATGTAAGAAAATACCCAGGTAATAGACTTGCAAACACACCCACAAAAAAAAAAACAAAAAACTAACAAACAAACAAAAAACACAAAACACACAAAAAAACAAGTGGTCATTATGTTCTTTGAAATAAAAGACAAGATAGTGAATTTCAACAGAAAAATAGTGATACTCAACAAAAAATGGGATAACTATAGAAAATCTAGTAGAATGTCTAGAATTTATAATTACAACTTAAGGACTCAAAAAGCAAGTAAAGATAAAATTAAGAAACTGAGAACTATGTCAAAAGAAAGCATTCTATCTTCTAGTGCTCTGTATTTTAGTCCAATTTTATCTTCTCAGATATTTGGTTCTTTAATTTATTCCTGGTAATGGTTAATTTTATTTATGCATTTATTTATTTTATTTTTCAATTAAAGTTTGCATTCAATATTATCTTGTTTTAGTTTCTGGTGTACAGTATACTGCATAGACAATCATATACTTTACAAAGTGTTCTCCCAATATTTCCAGTACCCAATTGGCACCATACATAGTGATTACAATATTATTGACTATATTCTCTATGCTGTACTTTACATCCCTGGTTAATTTTGTTTCCACTTGACTTGGTTACAAGGTGCCCAGACATTTAGTAAAACATTACTTTTTGTGTGTTAATAGGTGATATTAATATTTGAATGGATCGAATAAAGCAGATTGTCTTTTCTAATGTAGTTGGGCCTCATCCATTTATTTGAAGACCTGAATAGAATAAAAGACTGAATAAGATGAAACTCCTTTTTCATGACTGTTGAACTGGGACTTTGATCTTTCCATACCCTTAGACTCAAACTAAAACATCAACTTTTCTTGTGTCTTGGCTTGCTGGCTTTCAAACTGGAACTTACATCATCAGCTTACTTTGTTCTCAGCCCTTCAGACTATGACAGAAACTATACACTAATTCTCCTGAGTCTCCAACTTGTTGATATATATATATATATATATATATATATATATATATATACACACACACACACACACATATATATTTTATATAATAAAGTCTAATATGCTGAGTGTCTGGTTGACTAGTTGGTCGTTCAACCAATCAAAGCATAATATGCTAATGATATGCTAAGGCAGCTCAACCACTCGCTATGACATTCATTGACCATCAGGGAGCAGACGCTCCAACCAGTAGGTTAGCTTGCTGCTGGGGTCTGGCCGATGGGGACTGAGCGAGATGGGCTGGACACACCCTGGAGCCCTCCCATGGTCTCTTCCCGGCTAGCCAACCTCGCATGTCTCTCCCTGGCCCCGATCGTGCACCAGTGGGGTCCCTCAGCCTGGCCTGCGCCTTCTCACAATCCAGGACCCCTCAGGGAATGGTGGAGAGCTGGTTATAGCTGGATCCCTCAGGCCAGGCCGAGAGACCCCACTGGTGCACGAATTCATGCACTGGGCCTCTAATATATACATATATACATATATATACATATATATATATATATATATATATATATATATATATATATATACACACACACACACTAATAAAAGAGAAAGATGCAAATTGGCTGTATCTTTGCAACACCCACCAGCCAATCAGGAGTGAGTATGCAAATTAACCCAACAAAGATGGTGGGTTAATTTACATATGCAGGCACCGAGCGGCCGGGGAGGGATGCTTACGTCATTGCCATGGGGACAACACTGGTGTTCTGCACCATCTCAGCTGCACCTGGCCTCTGGGCAGCATGGGAAAGTGAAAGGCGGCTCTGGGCCACAGCGAAGGCAGTGCCGGCAGCCAGGGGAAGGAAGGCACATTCTTGCACAAATCTTCACGCATCGGGCCTTTAGTCCTATCTAATAAAAGAGTAATATGCAAATTGACTGTCACTCCAAGACACAAGATGGCCACCCCCATATGGTCAAAGATGGCTGCCAAAAGATGGCTGGCAAGGGAGGGCAGTTGTGGGCAGTTATGGGTGACCAGACCGGCAGAGGAGGGCAGTTGGGCGAGACCAGGTAGGCAAGGAAGGGCAGTTGGGGGAGACCAGGTCTGCAGAGGAAGGCAATTGTGGGCGATCAGGCCAGCAGGGAGGGCAGTTAGGGGTGACTAGGCTGGCAAAGGAGGGCAGTTGGGCGAGACCAGGTCTGCAGAGGAAGGCAATTGTGGGCGACCAGGCCTGCAGGGGAGGACAGTTAGGGGCAATCGGGTTGGCAGGGCAGCAGTTAGGCATCAATCAGGCTGGCAGGGGAGTGGTTAGCGGTGATAAGGCTAGCAGGCAGAAGTGGTTAGGGCAATCAGGAAGGCAGTCAGGCGAGCAGTTGGGAGCCAGCAGTCTTGGATTGTGAGAGGGATGTCCGACTGACCGTTTAGGACCGATCCCAGTAGGATCGGGCCTAAACGGGCTGTCAGACATCCCTCAAGGGGTCCCATATTGGAGAGGGTGCAGGCTGGGCTGAGGTACACCACCACCCCATGCACGAATTTCGTGTACCGAGCCTCTAGTATACTAATAAAAGCCTAGGTGGTGTCTCACTCTTTCATTATCACAAGATAGCCGTCCCCTTGTCTTCACAAGATGGCCGCCACAAGATGGCTGCTCCTACATCATCACAAGATGGCCACCACAAGATGGCCACCCCCATGTCATCATAAGATCAGGGGAGGGCAGTTGTGGGCAAGATCAGGTTAGTAGGGCAGGACAGTTGGGGATGACCATACCAGCAGAGGAGGGCATTTGGGGGTGATCAGACCAGCAGGGGAGGGAAGTTGTGGGTGATCTGGCAGGCAGGGGAGGGCAGTTGTGGGCAATTGGGCCAGCAGGGGAGTAGTTAGGCATCAATCAGGCCCGCAGGGGAGCAGTTAGGGGGTGATCAGGCTGGTAGGCAGGCAAGCAGTTAGGAGCCAGTAGTCCCAGATTAGATAGGGTGCAGGCTGGGCTGAGGTATACCCCCCAGTGTACAAATTTCATACACCAGGCCTCTAGTGTATATATATACACCATATATATATATATATATATATATATATATATATATATATATATAAAATTAGAGGTCAATTTCATCTCTTAGCTTGGTAGCAGTTACTGATCTTCTAACCCTGGTCATGTACAAAATATATACATTTGTACACACACACACACAATTAATTCTATTTATCTGGAAAATCCTAATACATCATTGTATCCTTCTATGCTGAACTTTTCCCAAATGGCACATAAACAAGCTCTATTATCTTTGCCCATAACCTCAGTTTCTACTTCTGCCTACTGAGCATTGGTTGCTTTTTCCTTGGGTATGCTTTTTTGCTCCCACTTTTCTTTTTCTGACAGTGATGTTGAGGCGGTGAGGTGAGAGAAGGGAGTTGGAGATGACCCGTAATCTAAAGTTTTTACTGAAGAGTCCAGGTAAAGGCTAAACATAGCACCTATCAAGTTCCTAAAATCTACACAATATTTGTTGTCTTCTGGCCTATAAATTTGATAAATTGACTTGAGCCCCTGGCAACCACCATTATCTTTTCTGTCTTTATGAATTTGACTATTCTAAGGAACTAAAAAATGATGCCTTGCACTAACTTGATCTTATAGATATTTTTTTAAAAAAGAATATTCAGTTTACCTTGGTTATTTACTTTATTTGTAAGGAAATATCCTTTGTCTAAATAGACAAGTTTTTAAGCACCAGTATTTTGTAAGTATGGTTTTAAACTGCCAGGCTCATAGGATCTTGATCTATCATGTCTGCAAGACCAAAAAATATATGTCAGTTCATGCACCAAGCCATCAATAGCATAGCAAAGAGTAAAGAATATGTAAACACACTGACATTTGGATTCAAACAAGGTGAAAATTTTTATTTCCAAATGACATCTTTGCTTTCTGAAGAGATTTTATTGAAATTCATGTTTGGAAGATGACACTGCTCAAAGAGCCACATTCTCTGGGTCAATACTACCTGTTTGACCAGTGAGCACTTAACTGTCAGTGCCTTTCAATAAAATGGGGGTACAGTGTTTCTCCTGGAGAAGAATAGTAGTTCTATGTTTTTTGTTTTGTTCTTCTTCTTGGGTAAGTGATAATGCTACTTTGACTCTGAATATTGCCTATTACTTCTCTAACTTTTGCTCAGGAGTGGAGGAGGGTTTTTTTTTGGTTTATTTTTGCTTGTTTGTTTGTTTTGGGGTGTTTTTGTTGTTGTTGTTTGGTAGAAATGTTGGCATGATGCGGGCAAATGAGGGAAAAATAATACTTAATTTTGTGTAAATTGAATAGTTTGGCTTATAGTTGAGCTCATTTCTATTTGTGAATGAATCTCAGAGAAAGAGTTGCTCTGTATCCTGTCATTTTTGAGTTTTATATTTGCTGACTTACTCTTCCAACTCCCATTTTTTTATTTGCAAATTAAAACAGTATTACTTCCTCTTAATGTGAGGAATATAGACTATGAGTATATAGAGTATAGAATATGTATTAATATAGAATCTTATATTCTTATATAATCTAGTATTTTAATATAGAATATGCCCCTCTGTAGAAACCTAATAAATTATAGCTATAATAAATTTTACAATATTATTTAATAATTTTTCTCAGTAAATATCCTTTTAAAAATTGTCACAATTGAGGTTAAATCACACATAACATAAAATTCAGCATCTTAACCATTTTAAGAGTACAGTTCAGTGGCATTAAGTCCATTCATATTGTAGTGCAAATCATTACCACTATCCATCACTATAACTCTTTTCATCTTGCAGAACTGAAACTTTATACCCATTGAACAAATATTTCTCATTCCTCTTTCATTTGAGCAACCACCATTCTACTTTCTGTCTTTATGAATTTAACTACTGTAAGGAACTCATATTCTTCTTTTTGCTCAGTTGATTAATAAGACTGCCCTTAGGTTTCATCAATGCTAATGCGTATTGAAAATGTACTGTGTCTCTTAGGTTGATCCATGTTTTGTTTATCCATTTATCCACTGATGGACACTTGGGTTGCTTCCACCTTTTAGCTATATTGTAAATAGTGACAATGGCAGTGAAGGTTGCAACAATGGCTGCCGCCTCTGTGTCTTCAATCAGAATTTACAATTAGCAATCAGAGCACAGATCCCTGATATTTGAAGGACAGGGTCTGTCCTGGTCCCTGCAAGCTGCAGCAAAAATATATGCACAGCTGCCTGCCACATGACCAGGGTTAGAAGATCAGTAACTGCTACCAAGCTAAGAGATGAAATTGACCAAAATTAACTACAATTTACCATCATCCAGGCCTTCCGCTAGAAGTTTCAAGCCTTCACATTGAACCCAGAGTTTCAAAATAGTCACATGAAATAGATTATATTAAATAAAATTGTTGTCTAGATGGGGAGACAGATTCCTGGTCTTTGTACTCTGCCATCTCCCAGGAATCCTCTGCTCCTTAAATGTTTTGAGAAAAAAAAATGTATTTGACAAAAATAAAAGCAATTTGCACTTTGCTTTTCTTCACATTTATTCCCTTCGATTCATTCATTCATGGATTCAATGTCTGCTATTTTATAGTCCTCTGAGATTCCAAGGCAAATAAATAATACAACCACCTGTCTTCCAAACATTTCAATTCTAATAGGAGAGACAGACATAAGTAAACAACTAGAGTCCCATGTAAACAGTGCTTTCATTGAACACTGCACAAGCTTCAGGCTGTTGTGCCTTCTGCTTTGCTGAAAGGGATATCCTTGGCAGAGATCAGAAAATATTTTATTTAACCCACAGCTATTTCCTTCATGCGAGTGATTGGTGATACCTGGGTACCCTTTCTGCTCCTTCTCTATGGTAGCTGCTTTACCACCTTTACTATAAGGTTATCTAAGGAAGGTAAGCATGTATCAAATATAAGAAATTAGGTGAACCATTAGTTTTTACCCACAATCTCCCTTTATAATCGATTTTCCTCTTTTACAATAGTTCACTGAATTCTTAAAGATGCATGCCTTCTCTTTAATGTCAGTTTTTAATTACCTCCTGTATTTGTTCATTAATTTATTTATTCATTGAGTAAACCTTTTTTGAGCACCTACTGTGTTCCAGGGGCAATACTAGGCAGTTTGCTACTACCTAATAAAAGAATATCAATCAAGACAAGTTAGCCCCTGCACTGTGACACTTGTAGCCTAGTGAGGCGTACAGACATTAACCAAGTAAATCCATTGAGTGAAATATTTTACTCTTTCTCTCTCTCTCTCTCTCTCTCTCTCTCTCTCTCTCTCTCTCTCTCGATGCATTTTAAAATAATCTTTTATCGGGTTTATGTTCTAATGAACTCATAAAACAGGAAAATTACAATCACCTTTTGCAGTTTCAATTAACGTTGCTTCTTTTATGCCAAGAGCCCACATAAATGGATGTGGCATTTTTTTCTTTTTCTCCTGCTCTCTTCTTGCAGTCTCTACCTCTAGTCTGAGATGGCTGCTTTTAAATCAAGAAGGCTCTTTGCAGCTCAATTTGCTGTATTCGTCACTCTTCCATAGGCGGCGGACATGCAACCAGTTCCAAACCCTGTTGGATCTTATTTCTGTTACTCTTTCATCCCAGGTCCAGAATAATGCAGGCCTTCCATGGAG
This sequence comes from Plecotus auritus, assembly GCF_963455305.1. Lineage (NCBI taxonomy): Eukaryota > Metazoa > Chordata > Mammalia > Chiroptera > Vespertilionidae > Plecotus > Plecotus auritus. The sequence goes on from NC_137782.1 coordinate 122,254,802, forward strand.
GTGGCTTTGGAGAGCTTCTGAAGTCTCTGTCTGACAGGGAGCCACATCTGCTCTGCCTTTGCCCACTCACCAGGGACACACGCAGAACATGCTGGGACATCATGTTCTGCATTATTTAGCAACGTGTGAGGAGGACACCCCCAGAGAATAAAGTAATTTTAAACTGGAAAAAATGATTAAGAATCACGGGCATGAAAGAAACAGCAGCAAGCAGATGTTGTAAAACACCAGTGAGGAGAAAAGGAAGGCGACAGCTGAGAGTGAATTGATTTTCCTCCTATGTCTTGCATCCTTACTCAATCACGCCAGATGGAGGAGCAATCACTAAGACATAAGGCCCTGTTGGTCCCCCTACTTTTCCCACAAGAGAACTGGCTGAAAATACCTTCCAAAAGCAGCAGAATGATAAAAGCAAATGCACTGTTTCATTTATTAATCAAGAGTCAATTTATCTTACTCATTTGAGACAGCAAGCTGTGGTGGAAAAAGAAAAATCTTCGGGTAAGAGAGACATGGCTTTGAATCCTAATTCTTTTACTTGCTACCTCTATGACCTTGCGTGAGTTTCTTTTCCTCTCTGAGCCTTAGTATTCACACTTACGATAGATTAGGAGCTATCATTTATTGAAACCTTACTTTGTACTGGTCATTAGGCTAATCACTTTATTTTATTGCCTCATTTAATCCTTCACAGAAAAAAGGAAACCTTGAGGTACATATTATTAGCTGCTTTCTTCAAGAGAAAACAAACAGAAATGAATTTAAGGAATTGAATTAATTTTTAAAAGTTGGAAATCTAATGTAGAAGGTAGGTGCATGGATGATAGCATACGGAGTGCCTGGGTTCAAATCTCAGATTCATCAGATAAACTTGGATATCTTTTTTAACCTCTGTGTGACACTTTCCTCTTGGATAAAGGTGGGCGTTGAGTATAGCTACATCATATAATGGCTGTGGAGTCAGATGAGATAGTGCGTGTTTTTAGTATTATTCCTGAAACAAGGTAACTCTTCAATATAAATTAATCAATAATATGTGTAATATATCATACTAGAGACCTGATGCATGGATTCATGCACTGGTAGGGTCCCTCAGCCTGGCCTGCGGCGATGGGACTGAAACTAGCTCTCTGACATCCCCCAAGGGGTCCCGGATTGTGACAGGGCATTTCTTGGATGATGCACCCCGAAATCGGGCTCCCTCCTCCCTGGTTTTGGGTGTGTCACCGGAGAATTGCAGCTGCCAAGTCACCGCAGCTTGGCAGCTCCTGCATTGAACGTCTGCCCTCTGATGGTCAGTGTGTGTCATAGCTACCGGTCGGATGGTCGAATGGTTGGACAGTTGCTTAAGCTTTTATATATATAGGGGGCCACCTCAAGCGGAGGGGGGGCGGCTAGCAATCTGAATCTGTGCCGGTGACCGGTGTCCTAGTGCACATTCTTGTTAGCCTATAATTAAGTCACTGCCCTTTCCTTAGGCAACAATCTGTTTTCCTGGGTGCTCCCAGTTTGCAGGGGCCACGGGCTGGGAATTTGGCCGCTTGGCTGGGGGCGGGGGTCGCTAGCGCCACCCAGGCCAGGCATTTAGATACAATGTAACTTCCTTATTCTAACTGACTCAGCAGGGGCTGTGAAAGCCCTCCACAAAAGCTTGGTAGTTAGGAAACAGATAGGAAACAAATAAATAAATTTAAGGGGTGATCTCATTGTATTAGCTGTTCAGGCTTTGAATCTTCAAACCCCTGAGCCAGCAGTGCTGCTTTAAATAAAAGGTTTTTCCTGAATATCTGAGTACTTGTTGTGTATTTTCCGGTTGCCTGATAAATTCTGCAACAATATATTAATAAATTACTATTATTTCATTTTTTTATGCTGGATGATTCAGTATTAAAAAAAAAAAAAATCTAACTCACAGATTTAAATTTAAACCCAGATCTGTCTAACTCCAAATCCCTCACTCTAGTCATCAACAGTGAGTGCTCTTATGAGAGTCAATTGTCATAGTACAGAAAAATCTCAACTCATATTAGGTGTTAAATACTTTCTTATTCTGCCTAGAATCTCCTTTTTTCTTTCTAATTGTCAAGAGAATAAAACCTTATATTTGACAATAACTACACCTACTATACCTCTCTCTTTCAATTTTGTATGCAAACATCTCCAATTACCATTGCTTTTCTAAGTTAGTTCTTTGTCAAACTATTTTAGGATGCCTTATCCTTGTTCTACCCTGTAAATATTGATATTAAGGGTACAAACTTGGTCAAACCCTCTCTTGCTTCTTCTTCTTCCCTTATACCAATTATACGTCAACTGCGCAGTCAAAACAAAAATTCCAGACTTACTAAGAAGAGACTTTATTTGAAAGAATATTACAAGAAGTGGGGGAAGGGTCTCTTGTGCTGGGGCCATGGGGACTATTGCAGCAAAGAGAACACTGAGACCACAGGATGTGCAAATTTCTCAAGGTAAATGCTTTTGTTTTTGTTTTTTTATAGGAAGGATCAGACAAGGGTAAAAGAAACAGGTGTGGGGAAGTGAGATGAGTAGGAGTGGCAAGAATAAACTCTAGATTAGATAATGTTTTATCCTGAGGCCACCCTATTCTCAGAAGAGGCTGTGAAAAATAGGCCTCATACTACATCAGACTGAGGGTGACCCAAAGATCAGGATCCTGGGGCAAGGAGACACTCTTAATGCGTAACAGGCATTTTGTTATGCTTGATTAGTAAAAACAGCTGTTTTATCATTTATCAGGCAAAGGATGGAAATGTGGAAGGTCTGTGTGTAGTTTGTACCTTCGCTTCTTTTCTTTTTTGTTAACCTTCACCTAAGGATATATATATTTTTTCATTAATTGTTTTAAGCGAGTGGAAGGGCTCTAACTAGTTTGGCTCAGTGGATAGAGCTTCGGCATGCGGCCTGAAGGGTCCCAGGTTCAATTCCGGTCAAGGGAATGTACCTCGGTTGCGGGCACATCCCCAGTGGGGAGGTGTGCAGGAGGCAGCAGATCAATGTTTCTAACTCTTTATCCTTCTCCCTGCCTCACTGTAAAAAATCAATAATATATATATATATATATATATATATATATATATATATATATATATATGAGAGTGGAAGGGAGGGGGAGAGACAGAGAAAGAGAAATATGATGTGAGAGAAACACATTGATTGATTGGTTGCCTCTGGCACACACTCCCAGCAGGGTGGGAAGAAGGGAGAACTCAGGTACATGCCCTTGCCAGGAATTGAACCCATGGAACTTTGGTACATGGCTAAAGCTCTGACCACTTAGCACACTGGCCAGGGCTTTGCTTCTTTTCTTGGTGACACCACCAAAAATGACGGTTAAAAATTGTGCAGAGGACCTGAATAGACACTTCTCCCAAAAAGACATAATAATGGCCAGCAGATATATGAGAAAATGATCAGCTTCACTAGCTATTAAGGAAATGAAAATCAAAACAACAATGAAATACCACCTCGCACCTGTTAGAATGGCCATTATCCACAAGACAAATAATAACTGTTGGAAAGGTTGTATAGAAAAAGAAACCCTCAATCACTGCTGGTGAGAATATAAATGGGTACAGCCAAATGAAAAACAATAGAAAGCTTTCTCAAAAAATTAAGAATAGAATTACCACATGACCCAGCAACTTCTCTTCTGGGTGTCTACCCCCCAAATTTGAAAACATGTATTTGCACATATATGCACACCTGTATTCATTGCAACACTATTCACGGTGGCTAAGAAATGGAGAAAATCCAACTGCCCCTTGATAGAGGACTGGATAAAGATGTGGTACACTGAGAGTGTGATTGTCTTGCATTTCTTCATGATGCAAATGTATTATTTTTTTTCTGATGAAATGGCTATATAAAAGCAGCTGCTATTACAGAAGTCATTGCATTCCCTTCCAGCCCCACAATTTTTGGCTGTGGGTAAGGAGAGACAAACTGCCTTTACTTCCATCTTCAAGCTATGAAATAAGATAGACATTCTCTTTACTCCTGAAAGAGAAAAAACTCAAACCATTCTTTGCCATCCTGTGTAATTAAGAATAGAAAGGAGCCTGGCTGGTGTGCCTCAGTGGTTGAGGGTCAACCTATGAATCAGGAGGTCATGCCCTGGTGGTGGGCTTGATCCCAGTGGGGGGCATGTAAGAGGCAGCTGATCAATGATTCTCTCTCATTATTCATGTTCCTATTTCCCTCTCCCTCTCCCTTCCTCTCTGAAATCAATAAAAATATATTTTAAAGAAAAGGACAGGAAGGAGAGGAATGGAAAGGAAAGGGAGGGGAGGGAAGGGGAGGAAAGAAAGAAGACTAGACAGAAAAATGAAAAAGACAGAAAAAACACTTTTCACCTATGTACTTGACACTTAAGCTAATTGGTTTCTGGCACATTGACTTAGGCAAGAGTCACCTTCTATGCTGCAGAAGGAAGGACTGCTAATCACAATGTCCTTTGAAACATAATTCAAGAACCCCCTGAGAGATTCCAAATCATTATCTGACTGCATGCATAGCTGTAATTAATGGCTGTTTGTAAAGACTCTGAAGATGAAAAGCACCTTAATTGGAGTAACTCTCAATCATGCAGAAGCAGAAAATCCTATATAATAAAAGGGTAATATGCAAATTGACCCTAACGGCAGAACGACCGGGAACGACTGGTCACTATGACGTGCACTGACCACCTGGGGGCAGAAGCTCAATGCCGGAGCTGCCCCTGGTGGTCAGTGCACTCCCACAGGGGAAGCTCTGCTCAGCCACAAACCGGGCTGATGTCTATGAGCACAGCGGCAGTAGTGGAAGCCTCTCCTGCCTCCTTGGCAGTGCTAAGGATGTCTGACTGTGGCTTAAGCTGGCAGGTGGACATCCCCTGAGGGGTCCCAGACTATGAAAGGGCTCAGGCTGGGCTGAGGGACCCCCCAAGTGCACCAATTTTCATGCACCAGGCCTCTAGTCCAGCCGTGGGCAAACTACGGCCCGCGGGCCGGATCCGGCCCATTCGGCTGTTCTATCCAGCCAGTGGAGCCGAAAGAGAGGAGGGTTCTCTTGCTCTCCCCTCCGCTCCTTCACCAGCAGCAGTGTTAACATGGCAACGTCAGGAAACACGGCCACAGCTCCTTCTTCTGAGTGGGCGGATTTATATCTGCCCATTCAGTAGAAGGAACAACCTCTCAATCTTCCAGAAGCTCCTTGTAATGCCCGCGGACGCGTCCCCCGACATCACCCTGGGAATGCGTAGACACATTATCATGGTGATGTAGGGAGACACACCCCTGGAGAGCACAGTATCAGAGCATTAGCTAAAAAGGAGACCAACAACACTGTTCCCACTGAAGTTGATGTTTTAAAGACCAAAAACCTTCCATCCTAGTCTACATTGCCATCTACATCTACGTCCCGGGCATAATTTGGAATTTCCACTAAAGAAAATGTTTAATTTACTGTTTACACATTTTGTTCTTTTCTATTTGTTTTAGTTTTAAATTATTATATTATATTTAAGTTTAATTTGAAAGGCTTTTGTACCTTTCCTTTGTTAGGCAATTTTATTTTGCCTTTGCCATCTTCAGTATAAGGTATGTTATTGTGCTATGATTCCTCCATTTTTTGAAGTTTCAAATTATAATAATTAGTGTTTACAATCTTCTTGTTAAAATGTTTGAAATGAATAAAACTATTGAAATAATAAAAAAAAAGACCGTACCTTTTTATGTAATGATGTTTACTTTGAATTTATATTAGTTCACACAAACACTCCATCCATGCTTTTGTTCTGGCCCTCCGGTCCAGTTTAAGAACCCATTGTGGCCCTCGAGTCAAAAAGTTTGCCCACCCCTGCTCTAGTCTGAAATAAATGGAAATATTAGAACATAAATAGATTACAGCCACAGAAAGTAATTTTTTTGTTTGTTTGTTTCTTGGAATTCCGGTTAATGTTTCAAAACTAAAAAAATATGATATATTTGGATACAGCTGTATTCACAACCCATGGGACATAATAAGCAAAGCTGTAAGTTGGTGGTTTGACTGTCACCTCCCCTGACATACGTCCTTTCTATGTAAAAAAAGGAAAACTCCTTTGATTATAATTTGTAGGAGTAAATGAATAGCCCTTGGATTTTTGCCTCTCCCAGAGAAGCAGGAAGTAGGAGCATGTTTTTCTTTCCAAAATAAAAGAGTAGAGGTTGCTAAAAAAAAGGGTTCAGAATAAAAAGGAGAACTGGGTTTCTTATTCACTAGATTAAAAAAAAAGGGGGGGGGGCATTTTCAGAGTGGCTCAGTGATTGAGTGTTAATATAAGAACCAGGAGGTCATGGTTCAATTCCCGGTCAGGGCACATGCCCGGTTTTGTGACTTGATCCCCAATAGGGGGTGTGCAGGAGACAGCCAATTAACGAATATCTCTCATCGTTGATGTTTCTATCTCTCTCTCCCTCCCCCTTCCTCTCTGAAATCAATAAAAAAATATTTTTAAAAAGCAGCCATCTGTCTGTGATCACCAGGTTTGCTAAGATTACAGGAGATTGGCAAATATAAAGGCATACACACATATATAGACACTTGGGGATTTAGAGGGTTTTGTAACAATAAAAGTATTGCTTGTTTCCCTGCTGAGCTCTGAAGTCAGGAGTCTGAGAAGAGCAGAGAGCAATAATAGGAAAAAGAGAGAAAGCAACAAATAATAGACAAGCTTTATTCTGAATTATTTATCAGGGCAAATGTCCTCCACATTAACTGGCCCCGGTATGTGTTTCTCATATAATTTATGCATAAAAGGAGGATAGTTTCATTTTTATTTTAGGGTGTACACTTTTGAAATCATGCTTCACGTTGCAGCCATATTCTTTCATAATCCTTAGTGTTATACCTAACCAATAATATAAGCCTCCTTTCATTACACCTGCCTGAGGAATTTGTTCCAGAAATTAGTTTTTGTCCCATTTTTCCTTTGCCAGACCATGTGCAGTTGTTTTTTTTTACCTTTGTATAGGTTAATTACTAATAACTGAAAGGATACTATCACAATGTCAATAGACCTGTGTCAGCAGGTAGAATGGTCTTCTGTCGGCTTGACAGATTTTCTCATAATCACCAAGGAAACCTCCTCCTGCCATTGCACAGTGGCTGATGCAGCAGCTCCTCATGGCAACCCTGATGACGATTCCGAGCTGGCTTTCTGATCTACCTAAGACCCAGGTGCCCCTGTCCACTTCCTTAATGTTTTTCAGTTTTTATGGTATTACAAAGCTGTCAAATATTTTCTCCTCTAATAAATAGGGAGCAAAGATGGGCCAGTGAAATCAGATCCTGGTAGAACTACACACAAATGCAAATTCTGGCCTTGACTACTGCCCCGGGGACACTGATTGGTATCTCAGCCCAGCATGGGAAGGACGAGGATGACCTTGCCATGAAATGTGTACAGTATGTCTTTTCAATGGGAAACAGTGAGGTTTCTTGCCAACAAATTCCAATTTCTCGCCGTAAAGGGCTCACATATGTGCCCTTCTAGGAGTTTGTGTTTTGTTTTCTTTTAAAAATATATTTTTATTGATTTCAGAGGGGAAGGGAGAGGGTGAGAGGGATAGAAACATCACTGATGAGAGAGAATCACTGATTGGCTGCACCCCCTACACTGGGGATCGAATTGAACCTGGGACCCTTCATTTCGCAGGCTGACGCTCTATCCACTGAGCCAAACGGGCCAGGGCTCTCCTCACTTTCTCCCAGGTCCACTGCAAATAAATCATTCACCCTGGGGCTGGGATCAAATGTGTAGTCAAGAGACAGAGCTCGCGGGGGAGCGGGAATCACGTGAACTGGGTGGTAGGTTTGCTCCTGCAAGACTGTAACCCTTGCTCCATGGGGCGGGCATCCTGGCCAGGCTGGTCCCCAGGGCGCGGTCGCCTTGTTCTCGGCAATGACATTGTAGCTTCTGAGCGGGAGGCAGGTGTTTCTTGAGATGGCTCGGCTAAGATGCTTGACCTAGCCAGGTGAGCACCTCCCAGCATCTCCTGTTTTGTTTTAATATACAGTATTTTTATTAATTCCAGAGAAAAATGGAGAGGGGAAGAGAGAGAGAAATATCATTGATGAGAGAAAATCATTGATCGGCTGCCTCCTGCAAGCCCTCTACTGGGTATCGAGCCTGAAACGAGGGCATGTGCCCTGACTGGGAATAGAACCATCACCTCCTGATTCATGGGTCGACACTCAACCACTGAGCAACACTGGCCGGCTCTAGGAGTTTTTAATGGCAAAATATTAAATTTCAGTGAGTTTATATCCATATGCATGTGTGTAAGCAAAATCTTTGAAACAAGCTTTGAAAACTACAGTAGCACTTCTACATTTCTTATGTACTGAAAGCAAAAGCTTGACCTAATTCCATTAATAAAATTATTTCTCTATGCAAAACTCTCATATGATTTTGTAATTATTAAGCATTAATCAGTTTCCACCTACATTCTGTAGTTTTCTATATGTTTTAATGATATGGGAATACTATAAGATCCTCCTTTCTGTTACAGATTTCAGGAGGTAAAATTCTGTGATGTTATTTCTAAAAAGGTGAAAATAGTATAAGTGTTACATTATAAAAGACACGGGTTCATTTTGGAATTTGTTACATAATAACCTCTTTGACCTTCAATTTACTCATTAATAACAGAAGAGGCATTTGATATTTCTCACCAATTTGTTGTAAAATTAAATTATGTGCCATAAATAGGTAACAGATATTAATATTATTTTATGATTTTAGTTTTATTTTATAATGACTAGCATGAAGCCAGATAATTTGATTTCATTATAGTAAATTATATATATGTATTTTTATTGATTTCAGAGAGGAAGGGAGAGGGAGAGAGAGATAGAAACATCAATGATAAGACTCATTGATTGTCAGCCACCTGCATGCTCCCTACTGGGGATCAAGCCTGCAACCTGGGCAATGTGCCCTTGACCAGAATCAAACCCGGACTTTCAGTCTGCAGGCCAATGTTCTAGCCACTAAACCAAACCAGCTGGGGCCATTAATGTAAATATTTAGTGAATAATCTAGCATCTTCTTTCTCCCATTTGACCTGTTCAGGTTGAGGAAACTGATTTCTTCAGCAAATATTTATTGAGAGACAATGATGCACAATATAATAATCCCAGACATTGTAGGCATTAAAAAGGTGAATAAGAAATTGATCTAGACTTAAAAGTTGTAAAAATTCAGTGTAAAATATAGCATGCACCCATACATATATTCATATAGAGTAGAACAAAAAATACTACACAAAGCAAAAAAAGATTAGAGTTTGGAATTATGAAAAAAAAGTGAAAGGAGAATAATTTCAAACTGCAAAGATATAGAAATTAGATAAGTCACTCAGGAAAGTCTAAATGTTGAGAGTGTGTAGGCATGAAAAATAGGATATACTTAGGAAATTCTAGGTGTAGAAGAGAGCATGGAAAAAGGCAGCATGAAAACCTTAAATGTAAATAGAAAACAGCAAAATATCTATTTTTTTTTTCTCCGAAGGAGACTCATGGAAGAGTAAATTAATAGGAGCAAATATTGAAATATAGGCTGTAGGTGAGTTTACAGGGTTTCCTGAATATCAGTATACTGTTTTTATTTGTTTGCTACTAATCTTAGGCATGAGATAGTCAGCTTACAAGGTGGCCTCTAACAGCCCTGGCTCGTGTTGTCCAGTGGTTAGAGTGTCGTCCCATACCCCGAAGGGTCTTGGGTTCAATTCAAAGTAAAGGGCACTTACCTGGTTTGTAGGTTTGATCCCCAGCCCTGGTCAGAGCACGTGCAGGAAGCAACAAATCCATGTGTCTCTCACATCAATGTTTCTCTCTCTTCCCTCCTCCCTCTCTTTGATTCTTTCTAAAATGTAAATTGGGGAAAATATATATATATCTTAGAGTGAGGATAAAAAATAATAATAATGGTCTCTAACAAGCCTTCCATGCTGCTATTTACTCTTTACATATTTCCCTTCCACATCAAAATAGGGCTAGCCTAATTTGATCCACAGTGAACAGTGAATGACACCACATGTCGTTTGAGTTTAGGTAGTGAAAGTCACTGTTTGGTTTATTGCTTTGGTCTCTAGTTATATATATATAGTGACTAATTAGAGATAGAGTCAATGAGTGTAGAGAGGGGTGGCTTTCATTCTGCCATGAGCTTGTCATTGTCCTCAAATGCCACCAGTAATTAGGTAGAAACATCCTATCTAATAAAAGAGTATTATGCAAATTAACCATCACTCTGTTATACCCACAAGCCATGCCCACCAGCCAATCAAGAGGGAGTATGCAAATTAACCCAACCAAGATGGCTGCGGCCATGGAGAGAGCAGGATGGAGGATTGGGTTTCCCTGGAAATGGAGGAAGCCAAGCTTTCCGCCTGCCCTGGCCAGCCCAGGCCTCCACTCAATACTACAAAGTTTCAATTATAGAAGATAAATAAATTCCAACAAAAATGGTGGCAGCCACAGAGCTGGAGCGAGCAGGAGGCTTGAGTTGCCCCCGGCTATGGGGGAAGCCAAGCTTCTGCAGCCCTGGCTGGCCCAGGCCTCCACTTAAGGCTACAAAGTTTGAATTATAGAAGATAAATAAATCTCAAGAGAAATGGCTGCCGCCACAGAGCGAACAGAAGGCTTGGCTCCACTCCAGGCTACAAAGTTTCAATTGTAGAAGATAAATAAATCCCAGATACCAGGGCCTCCCCTTGGGTCGCCAAGGGGTGTGGCCAGCCTGCAAACCACCACAGGCCTCTCTCCTAGGCTGCCACATGCCCCAAAGTAACCCACACACTGATCCAGGACACCCTTCAGGGCAAACCAGCTGGCACCTACCCATGCACCAGGCCTCTATCTTATCTAATAAAAGAGTAATATGCATATTGACCATCACTCCAACACACAAGATGGCTGCCCCCTTGTGGTCAAAGATCTTGCCCCAATGTGGACACAAGATGGCCACCACAAGATGGCCAGTAGGGGAGGGCAGTTGGGAGGGACCAGGCCTGCAGAGGAGGGCAGTTAGGGGTGACAAGGCTGGCAGAGGAGGGAAGTTGGGGGTGACTGGGCCTGCAGGGAAGGGCAGTGAGGGGGGACCCAGGCCTGCAGGGGAGAGCAGTTGGGGGCCACCAGGCCTGCAGGGGAAGGCAGTTAGGGGTGACCAGGCCTGCAGGGGAGGGAAGTTAGGGGCAAACAGGCTGGCAGGGGAGCAGTTAGGCATCAATCAGGCTGGCAGGGGAGTGGTTAGGGGGTGATCAGGCTGGCAGGCAGAAGCAGTTAGGGGCAATCAGGAAGGCAGGCAGGCGAGCTGTTGGGAGCTAGCAGCCCTGGATTGTGAGAGGGGTGTCCAACTGCCCATTGGGATTGGGCCTAAACGGGCAGTCGGACATCTCTCAAGGGGTCCCAGATTGGAGAGAGGGACACTGCACCCCCCCCCCCCGTGTACGAATTTCTTGCACTGGGCCTCTAGTATAAGAATATTAGTCTTAGAGGAGAGTAGGAAACCAGAGAGCACCTATTACTTAACTTCAGTTTGTCCAGATCCTGCTGAACTTTATTACATACTAGAGGCCCAGTGCACGAAATTCATGCACGGGGGTGTGTGTGTCCCTCAGCCCAACCTGCACCCTCTCCAATCTGGGACCCCTCGAGGGATGTCCGACTGCCTATTTAGGCCCGATCCCACTGGGCCTCACAATCCAGGACTGCTGGCTCCCAACTGCTTGCCTGCATACCTTCCTGATTGCTCCTAACCACTTCTGCCTGCCAGCCTGATCACCCCCTAACCACTCCCCTGCCAGCCTGATTGATGCCTAACTGCTCCCCTGCCAGCTTGGTCACCCCTAACTGCCCTCCCCTGCCAGCCTGGTCACCCCTAACTGCTCTCCCCTACAGGCCTGGGTCCCTCCTAACTGCCTTTCCTTGAAGGCCTAGTTGCCCCCAACTGCACTCCTCTGCCAGCTTAGTCACCCCTAACTGCCCTCCCCTGCAGGCTTGATCACCCCCAAATGCCCTCCCTTGCAGGCCTGGTCCCTCCCAACTGCCCTCCACTGCTGGCCTGATCGCCCACAACTGCCCTCCCTTGCAGGCCTGGTCCCTCCCAACTGCCCTCCCTTGCTAGCCATCTTGTGGTGGCCATCTTGTGTCCACATAGGGCCAGGATCTTTGACCACATGGGGGCAGCCATCTTGTGTGTTGGAGTGATGGTCAATCTGCATATTACTCTTTTATTAGATAGGATAGAGGCCTGGTGCAAGGGTGGGGGCCAGCTGGTTTGCCCTGAAGGGTGTCCCAGGTCAGGGTGGGGGTGCCCTTGGGGCGTGGGGCGGCCTGGGCGAGGGGCCTGTGGTGGTTTGTAGGCCAGCCACGCCCCCTGGCGACCTAAGCGGAGGCCCTGGTATCTGGGGTTTATTTATCTTCTACAATTGAAACTGTGTAGCCTGGAGCAGAGCCAAGCCTTCTGCTTGCTCCTTGGCGGCAGCCTTTTTTGAGGGGATTTATGTATCTTCTATAATTGAAACTTTGTAGCCTTAAGCGGAGGCCTAGGCCGGCCAGGATGTGCAGAAAGCTTGGCTTCCTCCATCGCCACGGGCAACCCTAGCCTCCTGCTCTCTCCAGCTCTGTGGCTGCCGCCATTTCTCTTTGGGTTTATGTATCTTCTATCATTGAGACTTTGTAGCCTTGAGTGGAGGCCTAGGCCGGCAAGGGCAGACAGAAAGCTTGGCTTCCTCCATTGCCAGGGAAACCCAAGCCTCCCTCCTGCTCTCTGTGGCCGTAGCCATCTTGTTTGGGTTTATTTGCATATTCACTCTGATTGGCTTGTGGGTGTAGTGGAGTGAGGGTTAATTTGCATATTAGTCTTTTATTAGATAGGACTAGAGGCCCGGTGCATGATTTTTGTGCACTGGGGGGCGGTTGGTCCCTCAGCCCAGCCTGTGCCCTCTTGCTGTCTGGGACCCCTCGCTCCTTACCAACTACCTGCTCACTGCTCCTTATGGCTCAGGTCCCTGGTCCTTCCTTAGCACTGCTGTGGAGGTGGGAGAGGCTCCTGCCACCACTGCTGCACTCTCTAGCCGTGAGCACAGCTGGTGGCTGAATGGTGCTTCCCCTGTGTGAGCACACTAATCACCAGGGGGCAGCTCCTGCATTGAGTGTCTGCCCCCTGGTGGTAAGTGGGCATCATAGTGGCTGGTCATTCTGGCTGATCTGCCATAACAGTGGCTTAAACTTTTATTATATAGATTGGAGGCCTGGCGCATGAAATTCGTGCATGGGGGGGGGGGTCTCCCTCAGCCCAGCATGCACCTTCTCCAATCTGGGACCCCTCGAGGGATGCCCGGGAGGATAGGGCCTAAATGGGCAGTTGGACATCCATCTCACAATCCAGGACTGCTGGCTCCTAACTGCTCGCCTGCCTACCTTCCTGATTGCCCCTAACTGCTTCTGCCTGCCAGCCTGATCACCCCCTAACCACTCCCCTGCCAGCCTGATTGATGCTTAACTGCTCCCCTGCCAGCCTGATTGCCTCTAACTACCCTTCCCTGAAGGCTTGATCACCCCTAACTGGCCTCCCCTGCAGGCCTGTTCCCCCCAAACTGCTCTCCCTGCAGGCTTGGGTCCCCCCCCCCAACTGCCCTTCCCTGCAGGCCCGGTTATCCCCAACTTCCCTCCTCTGCCAGCCTGGTCACCCCTAACTGCCCTCCCCTGCTGGCCTGATCGCCCACAACTGCCCTCCTTTGCAGGCCTGGTCCCTCCCAAATGCCCTCCCCTGCTGGCCATCTTGTGGTGGCCATCTTGTGTCCACATGGGGGCAGGATCTTTGGCCACATGGGGGCAGCCATCTTGTGTGTTGGAGTGATGGTCAATCTGCACATCACTCTTTTATTAGATAGGATAGAGGCCTAGTGCACAGCTGGGTGCCAGCTGGTTTGCCCTGAAGGATGTCCTGGATCAGGGTGGGGGTTCCCTTAGGGCTTGGGGTGGCCTGGGCGAGGGGCCTGTGATGGTTTGCAGGCTGGCCATGCCCCCCAGCGACCCAAGGGGAGGCCCTGGTATCTGGGATTTATTTATCTTCTATAATTGAAACTTTTTAGCCTCGAGCAGAGGCCAGGGTCGGCCAAGGCGGGCGGGAAGCTTGGCATCCTCCATTGCCAGGGAAATCCAAGCCTCCAGCTTGCTCTGTGGCCACTGCCATCTTGGTTGGGTTAATTTGCGTACTCGCTCCTGATTGGCTGGTGGGCTTGGCTTGTGGGAATAGCAGAGGTACAGTCAGTTTGCATGTTTCTCTTTTATTAGTGTAGACTCGTGGCCTGGTCCACAAAATTCATACACAGTGAGGGGTTCCCTTATCCCAGCCTACATCCTCTCCAATGGGGGACCCCTTGTGGCAGTTGGACATCCCTCTCTCAATCTGGGACCACTGGCTCCTAACCACTCACCTGCCTGCCTGCCTGATCGCCCCTAACTGCCCTCCCCTGCCTGCCTGATCTCACCCCCAACTGCTCTTCCCTGACAGTCTGATGTCATGCCTAACTGCCTCTGCCTTCCTGATCGCCCCTAACTTCCTTTACCTGCCTGCCTGATCACCCCTAACTGCCCTACCCTGCGGGCCTGATCTCACCCCCCAACTGCCTCTGCCTGCCTGATTGCCCCTAACTGCCTCTGCCTGCCTTCCTGATCACCCCTAATTGCCCTCTCCTGCCGACCTGATCTTGCCCCCAACTGCCCTCCCCTGCAGGCCTCGTCTCCCCCAACTGCCCCCCTTTCTGGCCTGGTTGCCCCTCACTACCAACCTGGATACCCCTCATGGCCCTCCTCTGCTGGCCTGGTCACCCCACGCAGCCTGCTGTTCAGTCATTTGGTTATTCCTCGCTAGACCCCCTGCCGGCCTGGTCACCCCTTGCAGCCTGCTGATGGGTCTTTTGGTCGTCCCGTGCTAACCCCCCTACTGGCCTGGTCACCCCACGCAGCTTCCTGGTCAGTCGTTTGGTCGTCCCACATTAACCCCTCTGCCGGCCTGGTTGCCCAATGGAGCCTGATGTTTGGTTGTTACTGTGAGGGCATCATGACCAATTTGCATATTACCCTTTTATTGGTATAGATTCCTAGGTTATGTTTGGAACCTAGGAAATGTAAGGAAGTGATTCATAGTCATGCTACCCTACTCCAGAGCTAGACCAAGCTGCTGAGTTCCTATTCTTTTATAAAAATATATTTTTTTAAATTGATTTTTACAGAGAGGAAGGGAGAGAGATAAAGAGTTAGAAAAATCAATGAGAGAGAAACATTGATCAGCTGCCTCCTGCATGCTCCCTACTGAGGATTGAGCCCACAACCAAGATACAGACCCTTGACCAGAATCAAACCCTGGACCCTTCAGTCCACAGGCCAATGCTCTATCCAATGAGCCAAAATGGTTAGGGCATGAGTTCCTATTCTGAGACAGACTGCCAGAGAAGAGCATTAGGGTTCTACCACCTGTGGAGATCCTAGTATTACATGGTTAATGTTCTCTGACTTCAGGTTTCTTTGATTCCAAATCTTGATATTCTTATGACTCTCCAGTAAGTCCCAAGTTTCTCTTTTCTAGACAATTGTTATTTGCCAGGACCCAGTTGGCTTTCTATTTTTTGAATTCTAAATCTCAGACATCTGATTCAACCTCTTCCACAAGCCTGGGCAATTTCACAGCATATTCCCATGTGTAACATCTCAAGTGTAATTTTTTAACTTTTATTTTATGTTTTGCTCATAAATTATATATTTGACAAATATGATTCAAGGGTTCACTCAAATGCATTTGTAAGAGCCTTCTAAACTGATAAAATAGCCATGTTTCTCTTACTTGATACTAAGGCACTACCTCAGATTTTTCCTGTGTGCTTATTTGGGGAAGCAGGAAGTTTGGGGAAAATAAATTAGGCATGCTATCTAATAAAATAGCAATATGCAAATTGACCGTACCTCCACTACACCCACAAGCCACACCCACCAGCCAATCAGGAGCAAGTATGCAAATTAACCCAACCAAGATGGCTGTGGCCATGGAGCAAACAGGAGGCTTGGGTTTTACTGGCTATGGAGGAAGCCAAGCTTTTTGCCCACTCTGGCCGGCCCAGGCCTCCACTCAAGGCTACAAAGTTTCAATTATAGAAGATAAATAAATCCAAAATCCCAGGGCCTCCACTTGGGTCAGCGGGGGGTGTGGCCAGCCTACAAACCACCACAGGCCCCTTGCCCAGGCCACCCCACTCCCCAAGGGAACCACCATCCTGATCCAGGACACCTTTCAGGGCAAACCAGCTGGCCCCCACCTGTGCACCAGGCCTCTATCCTATCTAATAAAAGAGTAATATGCAAATTGACCATCACTCCAACACACAAGATGGCTGCCCCCATGTGGTCAAAGATGGCTGCCCCCATGTGGACACAAGATGGGTGCCACAAGATGGCCAGCAGGGAATGGCATTTGGGAGGGACCAGGCCTTCAAGGGAGGGCAGTGGTGGGCGATCAGGCCAGCAGGGGATGGCAGTTAAGGGTGACCAGGCCTGCAGGGGAGGGCAGTTAGGCATCAATCAGGCTGGCATGTGAGCAATTGGGAGCCAGCAGTCCGGTAGGATTGGGCCTAAATGGGCAGTCGGACATCCCTCAAGGGGTTCCAGATTGGAGAGAGTGCAGGCTGCACTGAGGGACACCCCATGCCCCATGCACGAATATTATGCACCAGGCCTCTAATATATATATATATACATATATATATATGTATATATATATATATAGATATATACACATATATGTACATATATATACATATATGTACATATATATATATATAGCCTCTGAATTTTTAGCCTCACAAATTACAGGAGTGCTAAATCTATAAGAAATTGATGTGGAAATTAGGAGGCAGCCAGAACTTAGTATGGTGCTGAGCATGAGAGAAAACAAGGAAAACAAGATTGATTATTAAAACAAATTATTAAGGCAGTCAGAAGTGGGTTTAATAAGCTCCAGGTAAACCATCTGAAACATGGGAAGGAGTGAATTGAGTCTCTAAGTGTGGGATTGCATACCAAAGGATTAGCTTCACCTTCCTTAAGAACAGTCTCAGTAATTTAACATGTCAGAGAGATTTTAATGATACACTTACTGCAGTTTTAATTAATTTTTTCATCCATATGAAAGCACTCAATTAATGCTTTACCTCCTCCCCATATGCTCTAAGATTTGCTAGTTACATTTCAATATAATGCATCATTGCAGTGGAAGAATGTTAAGAGTGGGTTTTATTTTCTTGTTTTAACACCTGAGATCAAGACAATATAATATTTTTGAGGACTCTGATTTGCTTAACAGGATGGAGAAGGACACAGTACCTACTGGGTCACTGGTTCTCAGTCACAGGTGATTTTGCCCCCTTCCTCTATGAATATTTGTGAATGTCCAGAGACGTTTTGGGTGTTGCATCTGGGACCACGCTACTGGCATCTAGAGGGTATAAGGCAGGGGAGCTACTAAGTAACCTACAATGCAAATACAGCCCCCCACAACAATAAGTTATCAGAAACAAAATGCTAGCAGTGCTGAAACTGACAATCTAGATCAAAGATTAATGCTGCTTCAATTATATGAAACATTTGCTTTATACTGAATAAACCCCGTTTTTTCTCATTGTATACAAATGATAGGTGCTTTGTTAAAAAATATCTGTTTCAATGCAGATTGAATGATCTAGTTCAAATGAATACTACTCTGTAAATAGGGCAAGGCAGAGGCGGATAGGAAAGGAGAAAAGCTTAGCATTCTACCTCTATGAAAGAAGTGATCTGTATTCAAATTGAAGAAAAGGGAATAGAGATGTGAGTTGATAAAGAACTGAACATTTTGAAAATGACCATAAAAAAGATAGGAATTCAGGTTGAGAATGATCAACTTTTATAACCAAAAGATTTAAGAAGGAATTGAAATTTTGGACTAATTTGTATGAGCAAACAGATGTTTGTGTGTGTTTTTTTTTTTTTAAGTAAATATTTATGGGTCTTCAGCCTACCACAAATGTGAGGAGTTTCAGCTGAAGAGGGTCAGCAAGGAGGGCTTATATCTCTTTTCTAGTAATCATTGCTTTTGTTCTCAGCATGTCTATTAAAAATAGATGAATAGAAGTTGAGAGGAGATATGAAAACTTTCCATGAAGGCACAAAAGATTTAACAAAAATGAGCAGATATCTGCTTGAAAAAAAATTCTGAAATATTAGATCTAGTATTTTTGTGATATCTGAGAAAATATGTATTTAGTCAAAAACTAAGAAAATACTATTAGTCCCAGACAACTTTCTATAAAGATAAGTAGAAAAAAAAGTCTATGTTTTGAAAATTAGTTTATCTGAGAGAGAACCCAGTAAACCTGACCTATGCCCCCTCTTTTTTTCCTGGATGGAGAAGAGTGCATAGGATGTAGAGTCCCCTCAGTAAAAATTATTCTCCTCCTCAAATACCTTTCAGCTTTTTATTTGCAAAGCAAACAGGGGTAGACATGTCCCACGTGTGTGTGTGTGTGTGTGTGTGTGTGTGTGTGTGTGTGTGTGTGTGTTGAGGGCAAAGGTTAGTTATAGAAACTAGTTTCCACTTTGATTAGCTAGTTTCCTAATTTCAACCACTATTTCTTTGTTTATTTTAGCTTTTGGGCAGAAGACTATTATAATGGGTTATATGGTATACTATTTAAATTAACTTTAAGACTTCAATCTGTTCAGCCATCTTTCCAACTTTACTTATTTTTTAAATCCTCAAGCATCATATATCTCTCTAGATAGATATATGATAGATAAATAGATAGATGATAGACAGATAGATAGATAGATAGATAGATAGTAATAATACAATATCAACTATATAGATATGGCCTTTTTCTGTGCATAAACCCACTTGGGTTTTTATTTAAATCAAATTCAAGGGAGAATTTAAGTTTAAAATAACTTTCTTTTACTTTGAAATACAATGGATACTAAATAAAATGAATATGAAATATTTATTATCTTTATCAGTCAGTTTAGTATAGTCTGACTCAGATACCCAGAGAGTGTTAGAGTTCCCTCAAGTTATCTTCCACAAGAATGAGTGCAGTTACATTAGCATCTCTGAAGCTGAATACATTACATATACCTCACTTTAAAACATCTAAATGGCCAACTGTACAGAAGATGAACACAGTATTGGTTTTAAGTTTCCACAGATGGCAGACCTTGGAGAGGCACTCCAATAAAAATTATGATTTTTGAAGCCAGCTTAGTTTAATCCTATCTATGTTTTTGTCACCAAAGGCCATAAGACAGTCTCCATGATGACTTATAATAGAAGAATATTTCTTTTGTTTAGATTTGACAGAATATGCATCTGTCAGTTTTCCAAAATATACAACCTATAAACTTGTAATAAATTAGGAAGAATTATTCTGTAGGAGCAGGGGTGGGGAATCTTTTTTCTTCCAAGGGCCATTTGGGTATTTATAACATCATTTGTGGACATACAAAATTATCAGCTTAAAAATTAGCTTTCTATATTTTGTCAAACATTTAATTTACTCACCCCTACTGCCTTGGCAGGACCAGACCAAATGATTTTACGGGCCTTACACAGCCAGCAGGCTGGGTATTCCCCACCTCTGATTAAGAAGGTAATCATTGCATTAATAGTGAACCATACATTTTGGGGAATAAGATATTTTATGGGGTGATCAATGATGATGTTTGACATTTATTTTTTGTTTTCCCTCCTGGATACATATTAAGATCAAACTTTCTAGCACCATGACATGGGCATGGTTAATAACTCTTGAGTGGAAGCAACATACATCCCTTCTGGAACCTTTATTTCAGTAAAATACTGCCCAGAGCTCTATTTTTCTCTGTCAAGGCCATTGGTAATACTCCAGGTTGCACATGGCCCATCAGCCTGAGCCTGATAATAAGACAGTGACTAAGGAAACTTATTTTAAAGGTTAGAATTATGATCCGCATATTACTAAGAGGCAACTCATTTGGTAAAACTATTGTGTGTGCTTACATGGAAGGGAGATAATATCCTGTGGTAAATAGAAAAATAGGTTCCTAAATATGCCCGTGTTCTAATCCTGCATGCCCAAGAATATATTACCTTACATGGCAAAGAGGTTTTGCAGATGTGACCAAGCTAAGGTTCCTGAAGTGGAGAGATCATCTAGATACTCCCAATGTAATACAAAGGGCCCTTCCTTATAGGAGGCTCAATCTTAGAGAGGAGATAGGATGAGCGGGACAGAGGTAGAGTGATGTTTCTGGTAGACGGAGGTAGGCACTACAAAGCCAAGAGATGCAGGTAACCTCCGGAAACTGGAAAAGGCAGGGGATAGAATCTCTCCTAGGGCCTCCAGAGCAAGTCAGCCCTGATTTTATCACCAATTTTGGATTTCTGAACTCCCGATATGTAAGGTAATTTTTTTAAATTTGTGTAATCTAGTATATAACTGATTTGTTCCTCCTGAATATGATTCTAAAAGTGATGGCACATGATCCATAATTTGTTCCTCCTGAATATGATTCTAAAAGTGATGGCACATGATTCAGAAGTATTTTCCAGACCATGATGCAAATAAGTCATGAAAAGCAGATAAGAAGGAAACAGATATCAAATCCCACAGAAAATAATGCTTCTTTATTGAACATTGTAGGAAAAAAGAACTGTCGGGATAAGTGAGAGCTATGGTGTTCACTTGGTGGTTTTTTTCTGCCTTACATATGCTATGGTCTCAATGTGTCTTCCAAAATTCATATGTTGAAATCCTAACCTCCAATATGATGCCATTGATAGTGGAATCTTTATGAATGGGGTTAGTACAGTTTAAAAAGAGACTCCAGAAAACTCTCTCGTCCGTTCTGTCATGTTAGGATCTAGGGAGAAGGTGCCCTATGAATGAGAAAGCAGTCCCTCACTAGATACTGATTCTGCTGGCACCCTGATGTTTGACATTTAGCCTCTGGAACTATAAGAAATACATTTCTGTTGTTTATTAGATCCCCTGTCTGTGGTATTTTGTTATATCTGCCAAATGAATTAAGATAGCATACATTAAGAACAAAATTTAAATTGTTGAGTAGACAAGCTCCTCTGATTTTTGGATTTTGCTTTATTAATAATGGGTGTTTTTGTGTCACTGAGCACCAGGGAAAATTGTGAGGTCATAATGCTGCTTTTAGTTTGCATGTCAGAAATTATCTTCTTGAGCACACGTCCTAGGGGCAGAGGTCATCTTTGCTGGAAATTTTTAATTGATAGGATGTCCACTGTTAGCTGTTGGAGGATTATTTTTCACGGTGCAATCATGACCTCAATCATGGTAGATACAGATTTTAATGAAGATGACTATTTTTTTTTTTTTGTATGGGACTTGTGCAGTCACATCTAGAATCCACCTTTATTTTACTTGTCTAAATCTTATTCACTACTTATATGTCAGCTTACAGTTAACCTCCTGAGGCAACCTTCTTATTACATCTCTGAGAAGTCCAGAAATAAGCTATATGATTGCTATACACTGAGTGCCCAGATTATTATGATCTCTGAACACATAATAATCTGGCCACTCAGTGTATGTATGTATGTATATGTATATGTATGTATGTATATATATATATATATATATATATATATATATATATATATATATATATATATTAGAGGGCCCAGTGCATGAATTTGTGCATGGGTGGGGTCCGGCCAGCCTGGCCAGGGGGAGGAGACATGGGCAGTTGGCCGGCCTGCCTGCTGGTCGAACTCCTGGTCAAGGGGACAATTTGCATATTAGCCTTTTATTATATAGGATATACACTGAGTGGCCAGATTATTATGCATTCAGAGATCATAATAATCTGGCCACTCAATGTATAATTTAAGGGTATTTCTCACTTGTCTCTGTGTGTGTATGTGTGAGTGTGTGTGTGTGAACACCATGAGAGTTTAAGTTCTGTCTGTTTTTATTGACTGCAATTAATTTATGGAATAACCAACTTCCTTCGTTTTCAGCCATTATGGAGTATGACTGTGTGTATCCCCTTCCTACACTAACATAGCAGAGGCAAACTCATGAACCAGATCAGAACCATCAGAGCCTTATATCCTCTTAGCTATAGTCAGTGGATGAGAGATGAATGTGTGGCTTATGATGGAAAAAATAGTAATATTAAAGAACACCTTATGATACATTCTGGAATGATTATGAAAGAAGCCAAAGGAGATTATGAGCTTTGTGAATCATGTAGGCTTAGAAACCAAGAAATGCTGTGGTCATTTTGTTAACATTCTGCAGAAGAAAAAGGAAAGCAGGGAGATGCAGACAAAGAATAAATTCTGGAAGTTTGGTTTAAGTATCTGGGTCTGGATCTAGCCATGCCTGGAAGTAGAGGCACATATGCATTTTCCAGGAAAGTGAGTGGATAATTCACTTCTTACCTTTTCATCTTAAATTAATTGAGCTATATTTCTTTTACTTTCTATCAAAATAATCATAATATACTATCTTGGTATCCTCAGCACATAACTACTAGTATATGTTATATCCTGAGCACTCAGCATTTACTACATGTTGTTCAGTGAGTGTCTTAGTCAAATGGGCTGTTGTAACAAAATACCATGGACTGGGTTGGTTAAATAACATACATTTATTTATCATGATACTGGAGGATGGAAGTCTGAAATCAGGGTGCCAGCATGCTTGGTTTTGGTGAGAGTTCTCGTTATGGCTTTTAGATAGCCACCTTGTCACTGTGTACTCAAATGATGTTGGGAACAAGTGAGCAATCTCTCTGGTGCCTCTTCCTATAAGAGCAACAATCCCATTATGAGGGACCAAAGCTCATGATGTCATAGAAGATTAATTATTTCTCAAAGTCCCCATCTCCAAATACCATCACATTAGAGGTTAGGAATTCAATATATGAATTTTGGAGACACACAATTAGGTCCATAGAAGTAAGAAACTGATTAAATAAGAAAAAAGGAAGGTTTACAATATCTGTAGTAATTGTTTAAAAATAAAAAATATTAGGCTGGCCAAATTCCTGAAATAAACCTTCTAATGATGATTATAGTCACTTTATATGGTATTTCATTAATTATACCCCACACTTACTCAAAAAACAGAAATTTTAGGGTCACAACTGGAGGATGGATACTAATAAATGGTTTAAGGCTTAAATCACAGATTAAATTTATTAGGCAAAATCTAACTTCTGGTGAGTACTTGCCAGATATTTATAAGAGTTTAAAGCATAGATTAATGGTTTCCCAATTCCATATTTTGATAATATTAACATCCAATATCCATTAGACAAAGAAATTTCTTCAAGAATGAGTTCTTGAATATAAGTAATACTAGAGGCCTGATGCATGAAACACGTGCAAGAGGCTCCGCTCTTGCAGCCCCGACTTCAGCCCAAAGGTCATCTGGAAAGACTTCTGGAAGGTCGTTTGGCTTTCCAGTCTAATTAGCATATTACACTTCTAATATTGTAGATACTAGTCTAATGCTACTATGTTGGTACCATGTACTGAAAGCACAATGCTTAATGAATTATGTAAAAGAAATTTGCATGCATGAAATAATTGCATGAAGAATAGCACTCTCAAGAATGCCTGACTTCATCATTACTTGCAGCAAATGAGAACAGTATTTACAGAAGCAAATGAGAGTGAGAAGAATGTAGATTCCTGGTGGAAGGAAATAGAATTTTTGATCACTGCAAACTCCTCATGGTTCTGTAATACTAGCAATGAGCAAAGCAACCTCACAGTCATTAAAATTGCCAGTCAACAAAATCCTTACTGTGATTGCAGAAAATAAAAGGATCTATTTCAAATATTTCTGCTCTCTTATTTTCTATGTAGGAAGTAAGCCAAAACACAAATATTTTTCTACTCTTTGGTTCATTTCTATTTCTATTCAACTAAAATAATTCTCATAGTAGATAGAGCTATGAAGGACATTTTATATAGGCTAATCTGTTTCCTCTGTAAACTGACCAAAATATTAAAGAAGCAAATGCCCATGTAGAATTTAATTCATTTTCCTCTTTCAAGAGTCTTCACTGCAGAGCAGAGCCTGTGGTTACAGAGCATCAAGTGCATTTTTTATTATTCTGTTCTGAGGCTAAGCATCCTGAAGAGTTTTGACAAGATCAAACCCTACGCTCTTCCCTACTCCTACAAATTCCCTTTCACATGGATTCTGTACATGCCTATTGGTACAGTGTTTTGATAGTGTTTTCCAAAAAAAAAAAAAAAAAAATGAACTGGTCTGTGCAACATTCAAAGCTATGATTCAGCTTTAGCAATCCTTATGATAATAAATATGAGCAACTGCTCTCAGATAAAGCTGAATCACTCATGTTATCATTCCAGCTGTCAATTTTGTGATTGGTGGAATATCAATTCAGATCTTATTCTTTAGAAAATGTCATTTATTGTGTTAGCAATTAAACTGAATGGATTTGAAGCCCTGCAGAATTAGAATCTGGTTTTAGTATTAAACACTAACTGTATAGTCTTAGACAAGTTACTTTGAGGTTCAGTTTCCTTACATATATGATGAGTGTATTCATTATTGCCACATTTAAACTTCCATTTCTTGTACTATGTTAGAATATGTTTCCATAATAATCACATAAAATGATGTGCTACAAAGTATGTAAAAATATATGTATTACTAAGCAATATTTTACAAGTCCCAAACCTTATAAATATCCAAAATATTAACTAAGCTATGGCAAAATTATACCAAGAAATAGTAGGTAACTGAAAAAATAAGTTATATCTTTATTTGTCACAGTGGAATGTATTCAGATTATACTGCTGGATTAAAATCCAAGTGTATAAAGTATGTGTGAAAAACTAAAATTCATCAAAAAGAGAAGCATTTTTTTAATATTTAAATCTGTTAAAATGTCAAAAGATTATACATAAAACAAAACAAATATACCCAATAGGAAAGGGTGAATAGGATAAAGAGAACATATTTAGAAGCTGGATTTTTTTTAGAATATGCCCTTTTTTGTGTGTTTTTTTTTTAGATTTTTCTCTTTAACCTTATAAATAATTTATAAAAGTTTAGAACAAAATTAAATTCAAATTAGTGATATTTAAAACCAATGAGTGATTTTAATGGCAATGAGTACTTCTAGTTTCTAGATGATTTATGGGTTCCTTAGAGAAATGGCTGATTCTTGGTTGGAGAATGAAACATAAAATTAGCTGAGAATATCTTATAGGAACAGAATGAAAAAGAAACTATCAAAGACTATGGGGATCATGTTTAAGTCTCATGCCACCTTAAAGAAATGACGACTAGCCAGCCATGAAATAATCAGACATCAGTAAGGAAAATGTCAACAACTAGCAGAATATAAGGACAATGATAACCTCCATACAATTACACAAACCATTGTAAGATGCTAGTGAATCAACACAGCATTTTGAAAATGTCCAATAAAGATAAAGAACCAAGTATTTACACTGTATTCTCTATACGGTTTGAAAGTAAAACACCCCAAGCCAGCTTTTAACCTTGGGTGATTTTGCTGAACACAGGAGACTTCTGCCTCTATGTTGATGGCAGGATATTGTTCAAAGAATTAGAACTGAATCCTCATACCTGGCCAAGGAGGAAACTCTGAAGGGAAGGTTGGGGAAATAAAACACCCCTCTGAGAATTTATAACAACAAGCCAGCCCAAGGGCAAATTTGTAGTAAAATTTTTATGCTACCCATGTCACTGGACAAAAATTTTTTTTATAAATATTTGAGTAAGAGATACAGACAAAAAAAGAAAAAAAAATAATTTCCAAAGGACCTGCCTTAACATCTGGCCGTAAAATAGCCCACCCAAATAAATTTCTAAGAAAAATCAGCACTTCATATTAAAAAAAAAAAAAAGAAAACAAAAGAGGAAAACATGCACTGAATTGACAGCTAGATAAAATAGACAAAATCAGATATACAAGACTTCAGATGTTAAAATTTTCTGTCAAAGCATGCATGATGAGTAAGCTCACACATAGCAGCTGGAAGAATTAAGCACTGTCCATGAGACTTTACTGGGAGAGGGCAACTGCAACCGTGAACTTGGTCTTTCCTGGACTCTGTCCTAAGCATCATTTTCCTTTCCTGATTTTAACCCCTATCCTTTCACCGAAATAAACTGTAAGTGAGTATAATTTTTTTTCTGAGTTCTTCCAGCAAATCATTGAACCTGAGGGTGGTGCTGGGGACCATCAACCCAGTGACTTAGACAAGAAAACATAAAAGTGGTATGAAGAGAACAGGGAATGGTTAAAAACTTAAGTATAATTTCCATAGATAGGAAAGGGACCACATTGTCCTGTAGGGCCTAAGATTGATTTATTGTTCTACACTGATATTTCACAAGTCAGGGAAGAAATTAAGATAAGTATATAGAACAGTATAAGTCAAGTAGGACAAGGGTCAGGTGAGAACAAAAATAGCATTAACAGAGTTCTGTGGTACATCTTTGTGTTTGTAATAGAGGCTTTTATTTATTAGGCACATCTTTATCTCTGTTAGGATGTCTTCTAATGTGGAAGACCAAAAAGTAAGTAAGTAAGTAAATAAATAAATAAATGAATAAATAAATGTGATGATATCATTAATATTGGCAGTTAGTAAATTCTACAGAAATTTTTAGGAAGTAGACTGTGGGGTTACCGCATCTATCTTTCCCACCTGCTTACCTACCTCTGTGCTTAGATCCACTGAGTCTTGGACCCTTATTCTTTCTCTACAAGCTCCATTACTATCTATGTGAGCTTTGTACAAATTTTATCAACTTCTAGTTTCATTTTGCCCATACTTACAATGGAGATAATAATATTACATCATGGTGTATTATGATTCAATTTTAATACATAATGTTATATAATAATCATATGGGTTTTGGTAAATATCAAATGAGACAATGCTTGTAAATAATTTAACACAGTGATTATAGAGAGGCACATACAGGTTATTTAATTAAAGATTCTTATATTCTTTATAAGCAGTGGTGGTAGTCATAGTAGTAGTAGCAGCAGCAGTTATATGAGTGTTTTGTGATCACTAAGTCATCATAGGCCTCTAAGACATTATTCACATCCCAGCACAATGTTCATGTGAGAAAAGTTTACAGACCTTCCATGCTAGCTAGCAAACCACTTACTATCATGGTTCTCTTAGTGCTGAGCATACAGGCATCTTATATTACACTAGAGGGCCCAGCGCACAAAATTCATGTGTGGGTACGGTCCCTAGGCCTGGCCTGTGATCAGGGCCATCTTCCCCGGCTGCTGGCAGCTGGCCCAACCCCCCACCACCACCCACCCCTGGCTCCCCGTTTGCCATCAGGGTATCAGAGCTTGCTGGCTGGGGGGAGGGACTGGGAGATGGTCAGTGCACTTCATAGCGACTGGTCAAGCAGTTGTTCTGGTTTTTCCGCTGTTCAGTCAATTTGGATATTACTCTTTTATATATATAGACTAGAGGCCTGGTGCATAAATTTCTGCACTGGTGGGATCCCCCGGGTGGCCTGCAGGGATCTGGCCAAAACCTGCAGTCCACTGCTGCCTGCAGTTCCTACCTGCTGCTCCCACTCATCCCTGCCTCACTGTGCCTGCCACGGGCTTGCGCCCAATCAGTGCTGATCGGGAGATGTTTATGCCACCGCAGCAGTACTCACCAGCCACGAGCCCTGCATTGGGTGGCCTCCAAAGGGGAGTGGCCTGCTGGATCAGGCTGAAATTGGACTCCAACTTCCCTTCTAGGATCCTGGATTGCGAGAGGGTGCAGGCCAGGCTGAGGGATCCTACTGGTGCACAATCATGCCAAGGAGGGACCACAGGAGGGCTTCAGGGCATGTCCAGTCCATCTTGCTCAGTTCGATCGGCCAGACCCCAGCAGCAAGCTAACCTACAGGTCAAAGCATCTGCCCCCTGGTGGTCAGTGCACATCATAGCAACTGGTTGACCAGTTGATTGCCCCTTGGTGGTCAGTGCACGTCATAGTGAGTGGTTGAGCAGCCTTAGCATATCATTAGCATAGTATGCTTTGATTGGTTTTTCGGTTGTTCTGCCATTTGTTCTATTTGCATATTACCCTTTTAATATATAGGATAGTAGTTAATTGATGGCACTGTAGCTTAATTACAGAGATAAGCACATAAATGCAATGAACCCAGCCACACAGTATTCACAGATTTGAAGTTCTAAATTCAGGATAAAAAACAAAGTTATAACATACCACAGCAAAACAAATTCCAAAGAAAGTGGAAGGTTAATCTGCCGAAGACATTCACCACCCACTACCAATGGAGACCCAATGTCTTGACCCCTAAATGAGGAGTCAGATTGAGAAAGTGTCACTCCAGTTAGAGAATTGGAGGTCCAGTACTCTCGGGGGCCTAGAAACAAAAAGGTCAGGGACAGAAATAAGTTTAGTCTAGTCAGTACATTAGCTTTACAAAATTTGTTGACATATTTCTGGGGTTAGCAGAAACTTTCTCTGACCTACTCAGTGAATCCAAATCCAAAACTGACTCTTCTAATTTGCTGAACTTTAAACCACAAGTATATTTATTATTGCTGTCTTATTATTTCTTTTAACAGAACCTTGAATAAAATTAAAGGTTAAAAATACAGAAATACTAAGTATCAAAAATACTTGCCCTAATTTAGCCAGTGGTGATTTAGCTTCTATACTTTCTATAAAAACAATACTAGAATAAGTCTTTAAAATGCACTAATGTGAAGGAGAAGAAATGGCTTAGGCTGCTGATAAACAGGAATATTAAACTAATGATGTGTGAATGCTTCCCAGAATTCTCCGCAAATGGGTGGACACCCAGAGTGAGCAGGAGGAGAACCAGCCTTAAAAGCTAAATATCCCTTTTTCTTTATGATGTGAGGATTTCTACTCAGGGAACATTTGCTAAGCCTACTCATAATTTACTTCTAAATTTAATTTCGTTTTTAACACTTAAGGAATTTTAATTCTTTTCCTGGTTTAAAGATTCCTAAATAATATAGAAATCTTCTTAGAGTGAGGAATGGGATAGCAATTAAGTTTTCATTGAGTAAAACTTGAACAGTGATACATTTTTCAATAGTGACCTTGAACAAAAGCTAACTGCAGGGGTAATGAATATATTCTGGAAGAATAACTAGAAAAGCAGAGAGGAGGAAAGGAGTATTGACATAGAAGTTTGGAAATCAATAGTGGTAATCTTTATCTTTTTCAAAATGTCTCCTAAAACAAGTTAAAATCAATTAAAATATCAAATAATTACACTGTACACCTTAAACTTACACAATATCATGTCAATTATATCTCAATAAAAGTAGGAAAATTAATTAATTGGATTGAGCTACTTTGATTGGATAAAGAAATAAGAAGGTATGTCAGGTTATTCAGTGGGTTTGATGGCGATTACCATGAAGCTGAAAAAGCCCTCCACAGGATCTGGAAAATGTAAATAAGTAATGTTGTAATAGTGATAGTTGAGTTACTGACTCAAAATTATGAGGAAATGATTATGTTGATTAATTATGATGATACTAACATTTTTCAATGGCCAATATTAGTGTCATATAAATAAACACTGAAAAATATTATGTTTATATATGCTGATTTTAATAGGAGAAGTACCTATTAAAAAGTTTGGAGAATATTGAATCTCAGAGGCATATAGAAATACAGTTTTGTATCAGTTTTGGCATGCATTGGGTCATTAACTTTGCAAAAGACACTCTTTTTTCACATTTTTAAGGCAAGGGATTTGAATCCCAACATTTGCAAGCATTTTGTTGTTGTTGTTATTATTATTATTATTCTGGCATAGAAGAATTTCCAAGTTTGGTGTGGCCAATTAGAAAGAAATAATATTTTCCAGGGAATTGTGTGTGTGTGTGTGCACATGCACCCACTTTGCCCTTGAGATGTTAATCTCATATATATATATATATATATATATATATATATATATATGCATATATATATATATATATATATGAAATGTTTAATTCCATGTATTGAAAAAAAAGATTTTAAAATATATTTTTACATTAAGTATCTAGAGCAGGATCTAAAACAAAGACCCTAACTCTGATCCCTGAATCCTTGACAGCCTTTCCATATAAAGGTCATGTTTATAGCATATATTATAAAAAGAGAAAAAGAAGTAATAAATTGAGAAAAGCAAAGCAGTTATCTTATTTATACTAATAATTTCTTACAATGATATATCTACATTAAGTATGTTGAGGTGGTGGTTAAAATCATGGAATCTGAGATTAGATTGCTTTAGTCAAATCTGAGCTCTACAAATTGTGAACCTTGGTCAATTACTTAACCTGATAATTGCTCAGTCCCTTATTCTTTCTTTTTTTTTTTTTTTAGTCCCTCATTCTTAAATGAAGTGTAAGCTATTCAACCCAGCAATCTCATTTGTAGGTAATACTTCCCAAGACAAATAAAAACATGTCTCAATAAGTATATATCCATACAAAACATACCCGACACAAACACTTAGTGTGGCTTTATTTGCAATCACCAAGAAAAAAAAAAAAAAAAGCAAAACCCAACTGTCCACTAACTTATAAATAGACAAGCTATGTTACATCCATTCGTTGTAACACCTTTCAAAAATAAAAATAAAAAGAAATGAAGTACTCTTACACACATGGATATTTGCAACAGCATGGATGAATCTCAAATGCATTATGTAAAGTGAAAAAAGCCAGAAATAAAAGGCTGCATATTATATAATTCCATTTGTATGGTAATATGGAAAGGCAAAAGCATGAAGACACAGTATGAATCAGCAGTTATCATGAGCTGTGGGTGAGAAGAGAGTATTGACTTCAAAAGAGTAGAAAGAAACTTTTGGGAATAATAAGATTGTTAAAAGAAGTGTTATTACATGACTATATATTTATCAGAGCTCCTAGAACTGTACATTAACAAAGGGAGACTGCAAGTTATTTCACAAAACATCTTAAAAAAGAGACATGATAGAAGTACCTAGTTCATGAAGTTGCTGTGAAAATTAAGAAAACAGTATATTTTTTGACATAGTAAGCACTCAACAAATGCTAGCTATTATTATTTTCATTAACCTGATTTTTCAGAATTTTAACGATAAATATTTTTGTTATCAAAGTTATTTCTAAATAAAACATCACTCCTTATAAACTTTTGTGAAAATTTATTTACTTTTTGGGTTTACTGATAGTTTGGTTTATGTGAGGCTCACCTGATCCTAACAGGTTAACAATTACTAAAATACTCTCAGGGCTCTGTTTTGTTTTTGTTGTTTGTTTGTTTGTTGTTTTGTTTTCAATCTTTATTGTTGAAAGTATTACATATGTCCCCTTTTTTCTCTCCCATTGATCCCTTATACTCTGCTCCCATCCCCCACCCAGCCTTCACCACCTTATTGTCTGTGTCCATGGGTTCTGCATATATTCATACAAGTTCTTTGGTTGATCTCTTTTCACCCATGCCCACCTTCCCTCTGTGACTTGACAGTATGTTCCATGCTTCTATGTCTCTGGATCTATTTTGTTCAACAGTTTATTTTGTTCATTAGATTCCACATAGGAATGAGATCATGTGATACTTGTCTTTCTCTGATTGGCTTATTTCACTTAGCATAACACTCTCCTGGTCCTTCCATGCTGTCTCAAAGGGTAAGATATCTTTCTTTTTTGCTGCTGCATAGTATTCCATGGTGTAAATGTACTACAGCTTTTTATCCACTCATATGCTTATGGCCACTTGGGCTGTTTACAAATCTTGGCTATTGTAAATTGCACTGCTATGAACATAGGAGTGCATCTATTCTTTCTGATTGGTGTTTCGTGTTTCTTAGGATATATTCCTAGAAGTGGGGCTGGGTCAAATGACAGCTCCATACTTAATTTTTTGAGGAAACTCCATACTATTTTCCATAATGGCTGCACCAGTCTGCATTCCCACCAGCAGTGCACTAGGGTTCCCTTTTCTCCATAACCTTGCCAGCACTTGTCATTTGTTGATGGTAGCCATTCTGACAGGTGTGAGGTGATACCTCATTATTTTTTTTTATTTTTTAAAAATCTTGATTGTTGAAAGTATTACATATTTCCCCTTTTTTCTCCCATCGACCCCTTCTAGCCCACTCCTGCCCCATACCCCAGGCCTTTGATAGATCTTCCCTTCTCCCAACTGGTGGGCAGAGTTATGACGTAACTGGTGTCTGCTGCCAGGACATCCCAGAGACATTGAACCACCAATCAGCATGTGCCAAGTGCCCTGGGCCCCACCCCTTCCCGTTCTGCCCTGGGCCCTACCCCTTCCTGTTCCTCCCCTCAAAAGGCATGTTCACCGCTGCACGTGTTGCTGTCTTCCCAGTCTGCAAGGCAGTCCGGCTGGGTCCTCCTTCTCCTCCTCCACCTCCTCTAATCCTGGTTTTTCTACCCTCCTCCATAATGAATCTCGCTCGTTAGTGTGGAATAAACTTCCTCTTTAACATGCCTTGGTCTCCAACTCCCATTTCCTGTGCCTCGAACCTTACAGCCTTTACCACCCTATTGTTTGTGTCCATGGGTTATGCTTTATTTTTACAACAGATTTATGTATTGAGGCTTCCCATAGTTTTATTGCCAAATGAGATATAGTCATCAGCAAGAAAATTTGCTTACTTTTCAGAGCCATCAAATTTTTCTCTCAGAGTCCCCAAGCCTCCAGCCAAGAGGCCAGATCAGGATGCTTCTTCCATTTCCCCAGGGCCCTGCTCTCTTTCATGTCTACCTTCTCAGCACCTTCTCTCATCTCCCTTCTTCCATAGAGACTCATATGTGTGTGGAAAACAGGGGACCACCCATTTCTGACACGGAACTTTTAAGGGCTTCTTCCTCACCAATGTGTGAGGCCATGCAAAATCACTGACAAAATGTTGTTATCAATTTTTGTCTTAGACCATGCTGGCAAACTTCTTTAAAGAACCAGATAGTATTTTAAACTTTTTCAGGACACATAATGTCTTTTATCTCTACTCAACCCTACCATTGTAATGTGAAAGCCATCACAGACAATACATAAACTTGTGAGTATGATAATATTCTGATAAAATTTTATATATAGACATTGACATTTAAATTTTGCACAGGTTCAATGTGGCACAAAATATTATTCTTTTTTAAACTTTAAACTTTTTTCAATTATTTAAAATTCATTCTTAGCTTGCCAGCCCTTGTATTAGAACATTTGCTTAGTTACCAGTATTTATCCTCTCTTATCTTGAAATGGCTTTCCCAGCTTTTATTAACTTTAGTCAATGTATACTGTAAAGTTTTATTGCTTAAATAGGAATTTGGAAATCTGACCAATCTTTCAAAGATCACACCACCTTGACTCAAATCCTAGAACTACACTAAAATATAATAGATCATTCCCTTGGCAGAACTATCCTCCACAGAACAAATTGGATTGGCAATTGCTACTTTCTACCTGGCTTTAATAACATTAAATGTGTTACTATATACAAAAGAGTTCTGAAAAACCTAAAGTGCTATTTAAACATAAATAATGCAGTATACTGTCTTGGACATGATTTTTTACTTTGATATTAATTTCTTTAGCTAGTCATGGTTCCTTGATGCATTGAAAGTTTTGTAAGGCTGGACACTATGGCTTCTTATTCTTTTATGTATATCTGAGATCCTAGTGAAATGCCAGACAGGTAATAGACTCATCAATAACAATGGATGGCATTAATTTAGGTTATGATGAAAACGCTGATGATGATGACTGCCTTTCACATTCAAATGCACCACTGGCCAAACAACTCATTATTTTTCTCACAAAACTAGATGCACTTGATACCCTTGTGCATAGCCGATTCACCACTTTTGTATGGTTATCTATATACCAGAGTCCTTCCAATCATTTTGGAAGAACATAACTCAAAAGCCTATAGTGAAAAAGCACATCTTTTCCCCTTTATTTTCAATTTGCCCACATTGATCAGTTATCAAGTTGTGCAGGGTCAATCACTGTAGCTCTTTCTTAGCTGCACCCTCTTTCTTTTTCCAGGATGTCTATCCTGGTTTCTGGTCTTTACTATTTCCTACAAGAATACATGTAATATTCTCTTAGCTGCTTGCCTTACTTCCTATCTTCCTATTTATTTCCCTACTCAACGTTGTCCTCCTCTGCACAAATTACTTAAAATACCCTTTTCCCTCAGCATTTAACACCCTCCATCTTCATTCTTTGGCTCAGGCTCCTCCACTCATCTGGACTTTTTACCTATCACTTCTGCCCACATATCAAAATGCTATCCATCCTTGAAAGTTCATCTCAAATAGTGTCTTTCACTGAAACTGTTCCCAGTATCCCTACTCAATGTGACTACTCTCTTTGCATCTCCATAGTAATGTGTTTCTCCCCTATGCCATTTAAATGCCCTATGATCTTGGCCATAGATTTTAAACTCTCCCTTAGTGGATTTTACATTTCTGAAGGGCACAGAATATCTTTTTAAACTTCATATTTTCTTTCTTCCCCATACATAATAAATGCTCAAGAATAAATATATTGTTTTCATCAACATGTTTTCCCAATTCAATTTGATATTTCTTATCTCAGGCATTTAGCAAGATCCTTTTTGAGTGTGGACTCTTTGATGAAATAGATTTGAGATAAAATTGTAGTTTCCCTGCTATTGAAACACTTACATGCACTCTGTCTATAGATAGGGAGAATTAAAGAGTGACACTTTAATAGCTCCCAGTTTAAGGGGACAGAGTATAGCAATGAACAGAGTTAGGAGTGATCTGGGATGTCTTCTTTAAGAGCCTTCATCAGAGTCTCTCATATTCATCTAATGACTTAATTAAACTGGAGTCACAATAAGTATAATTTGTAGTTAAAAGGTTGTAAATAAAGAATTTGGTGTTAGTGGAGTTTTATTCAATCTTAAGATTATTAAGGTATAAATATTTTTTGAATTCATAAGATCCTACTGAATTAAGTACTCAAAGAATTCAAACATTAACACTATAAGCATCACTACTTAAGTTTATTCTTTTGAACTTCATTTGGAAGATGGCCCAATATTTATGCACACTGTCTCTGCTGAAGTCACCTGTCCATTATATTTGCTGTTTTCTCCATAGACTGGGCAGGTATTGTCAGACTTAATCCAGTAGATAAAGGAGTGCCACTGAGAACAATTAAAAATGGATGTGTGTTAATTTCAGTCATTTAGCTAAAGAAAGGGAAGATGTAAGGTTGAAAGACCATGTAGAGTGTGATAATGTAGTTGAACAGAAACCTCATTCTTTTTAAAGATCTCTTATTTGTCTGGATTATTCTTTTGTTTTGGGCTGAAAATTTTCAAAGAATGTAACAAAAGGCTGATTATATGCTTGACTGTACAGAGTCATGTGACTGAAGAAATAGACCTGGTATGAAGTTTCTTTTCTCTAGAGTCTGGAAATGCAATGTGATTAGTTGTGACATTTTGAAGGGTGTGAATGGATTTATAAAAACAATATAATGGACATAGATTGCATTTTGAATAAGCTGCCAAATGGTTATAAACTCAAGCACTATCAAGTGATTTATTTATCTTTTATTGTTTTAGAGGCCAAAAGGTAGAAAAACTGCCCCAATTTGTTGAAAGCTGATTTACATTAAAATTTTCAAAAGCATATTATGAAAGATATTAGAATTTTATGGAGAACTGTGACTTTTATATGATGTAGACCCAGTAACTAAAATAAGAAACGGATATTTTATTTGTCATGTAGATATGTTTTTCCTATTTCCCAAAGTTTGGAAAAGCAGATGTCATGTGTATCCAAAAAAAAAATTGATTGACTAGATGTTTGGATATTTTAAGGATCAGATTTATCTTCATCCTGAAAGTCTGATTTTGATTACATACACAGAATTAGTATGTCTTTTGACAACTCAGTTACTAAACATAGTATTAGTTGATTAAAAAGATCTAGAAATACATCCCAGAATATATACTCTTAATTATATACAAAACTAAAGCAGTTTGAAATCAGAATTTGCCTGGGCATCTGGAAGTTCCCTAAGCTGTGTTTATATTTCCTGTTTTGGTCCATGTGGACTCTCCTTAATATTAATTTTTAGGTGTGGATTGTGTTTCCTCCTTCTAATGTGACCAACTCAGAGCTGCTAGCTGGTAGTGGCCCTGGCCCTAAGAGCTTGGCTGTGCTTCTCACCACTCAACAGAAACTCACAGAACACCAATATCAGACAAGGTAATTCTGTGCTGTGATGGAACAAGACAAAGCAGAACAACTTGTTATGTGTAAGTGCAGCCAAAAACAAGCATTGTACAAACCACAAAATGAGCAAATATCTCCCTCTCCAAGCTAAGGTAACAACAGACTGCTGGTTCTTTAGTAATTATGGTATTAGCTCTACTTTGTTCCTAGTGCGCCCAGATAAAAATGATTGATGTGCCCAATCCCAGAATTACCCTCACTTTCTGACAGTACGCAAACCAGAGGAAAGACCTGCTTCTTGGATCCTTCTCAAATTTACCTAATATTGGTCCAAATTATATGAATAATCCCTCCTGACACCCTCTAAGTGAGACAGCTCTCAGCTCCTCAGGAGGCACAGTCTTCCTTTTGGAAGAAAATAATAAACTCAGATTTGTTAAAGGGTGTGGTCTTCATGGTTACGGGCAGGTAGACACTGATAATTTATTCATTGAGCATTCATTATATAAATTCCATAATCCTAGTGTTCTGTTAGATGCCATGGCAAATGAAAACTGTGAAGATCTCTAAAAAGGCAAAGTGTTTTGGAGATCAGAAAATTCTCATTGATTCCTATATGTCAGGTACTATACTATAGGTATTAACTCAGTGGTCCTTACTACAGTCCCAGAAGGATGGCTGTGCTATCATCTTTTTCTGTGTGTTTTGATTTTGAGAGAGGATGAGAGAGACACATGGATGGGTTGCCTCCAATGTGTGCCCCAACCAAGGATCAACCTGAAACCTGGACATGTGTCCTGACCAAGAATTTGACCCATGACCCTTCGGTGCATGGGACAACACTTGAATCAACTGAGCCATACTGGCCAGGGCAGTGCTATTATTTTTATTGTCCTATTAAACTGATCTTAGAAGAGTTAATGTACTGTGTCCACAGTCTCTGTGGCAGAGATAAAAATTCAGGACTCAGATCACCTGCTGAGGGGAGCACAGTGGATTGACAACCCATCTGCTATACCCTTGATCCTCCTTTATGTTGCCATCAAGACCTATGCTTTTCCTAGCTGCCCCCAGGCAAAAACACACACAGTGGGAGTACTAGTGCTGGGCCACTCCTACAGAACAGAACTCCTATAATGGACATCTGTAACTCAGAGACGCCCCATTGGCCTAGTTAAACCTTTCTGAAAACTGAACAGCAGTCTTAGATCTTCCAACTCAATCACCCTTCCTGCTCTTCTATAAGCACCAGACCTGAATCATGATCCAAAGGCTATTTTGCTGCCTCCCCTTTGTCCATCACAGGTCTTTCCCCACTACATCATTTACACATTTAATCCCATCTGGCATCTATTTCTTAGAGGACCAGAACTCATACAAGCATTCAAAGCATCAATAGAAGAGTAAAATTTCAATATCAAACAGTCTATTGCTCTCCCTAATGTTTTTAACAATCAGTGAAAGAATGAATCCACTTTAACTGTCAAATTTTGAGGGAAGACTTTGAAATGTCAAACAATCAAACTTAACTAAGATAGTGCCAAACATTTAGTCAAATGTGTCTGAGCTGTGTCATGCTTCATTTCATATGTGAGATATGAATTTCTTTATTTAGTTTCTCTCCCATTTATTCATGGGCCTTTTGCTTGCCTCTTGTCTCTGACACCTATATTTGAATTGTGGATTTCCATATTCCACTGTCTCTGACTAGAACATTCTTCCTGCAAAAAGATATTTTATCCCTCAAATTCACTCTGCATTTTGACGGAAAATCTGAAGGCTTCATCTGGGTTGTTCTTTTCCATTCACGTTGTGCTTATCATAAATGATGAAAATCACTGGTTTTCCTACTTTTTATCTCTCTTAGTGTCAACAGAAAACAATATTTCAAAAATAATTTCTGCTCCTAAAAGAGTTTCTGGTATATCACTTATTATTAAATGACTAAATAAGTGAATGGATGTATAAGCATTGATTAATTACTCTGTCTCACCTCTAAATTTCATAATTCTGTCCTAAGGACTGAAGAGTCCTGGGTTTGATTCTGGTCAAGGGCACATGTCCAGGTTGTGGGCTCAATCCCCAGTAGGGGGCAGGAGGCAGCTGATCAATGATTCTTTCATCATTGATGTTTCTATCTCTCTCTCCCTTTTTCTTTCTACCTGAAATCAATAAAAATACATTAAAAATAAAAAATAAAAATAAATATATTTCATAATGCTGCATGTACTAGATGGTCTCAGTTCTGAATCATGTGAAGTGTTTCCACTGCTGCTTGCCGACTGTAGTGACTCATAAAATGTGGGGTCATATGGTCTACTAGCTCATATCTTGGTCAGCTCTGTGTATCCTGTTTTTTTGAAAAATTACAGTATCATTGGGTATTACATCTATAATAATAAAAGTATAATATGCTAATTAGACTGGACATCCTTCTGGACGACCTTCCAGATGAAGCTGGGGCTGCAAGGGAAGCCTGGGCCCCAGGTGCCAGAGGGAAGCCGGTGCCAGCAGCCGGGGGAAAGAAGGCCTACTCTTGCATGAATTTCATGCATCGGGCCTCTAGTTATATATATGTGATAAGATGGAATGGAAGTCTCATGATGGCAGTGATCTTATCTATCCTGCCATTGTTCTATGTCTTGCATCTGACATGTGTTAGGAACTCTATGAATGAGCATACCAGAGCACACAGAATGATATAAAACATATCAGAAGAACTTGTTAAGAAGATAAAACCTAATATAGATTTCTTGAACCTTTAGAGAAGGAGCAGATGAACTTAATTGCATAGTTGACTTATTGAAAGTTCTTCAGCACTAGAGAGTTCTAACAATTCCATAAAGGCCTATCAATACCCCAACAGAAGTAGCCTCTGCTTTTCGAAAGTTTGCGGTACACCACTTTGCTTTTATGAAAGACTACATTAGTATCTACTTTTGCTAACCAAAATAAATAAATAAATAAATAAATAAATAAATAAATAAATAAATAAATCTGAAGGGAAATTTTGCTTTTACAAAAAAAGGCAAAAAGTGAAAATAGTGGTAAACATTTTTTTTTTCTGCAGCAAGCTTTTGTACAGGCAGTCTGCCCCAGGGAAGGGGTAGTGACCCACCCACGCTCCTTCCTCAGGAACTACATTAAAAAATTAAAATAAATAAATTTCATCACAGCATCAAGCACCAGAGTTTTGAACTGTGAGCATCTGGGCTTTATGTCAATTTACTTTGTGCATCTGTTAGCAAGATGTGCTCTAAAGTATCAGAAAAGACTAAGAGAGCATCTACACATAAGGGTGTTATGCTTAGCATAAAACTGGATGTAATTAAATGTTTTGGTTGTGAATGGGAAAAAAAGTCATTGCAGAGATATTGAATTTGGGGACTGGGAAAGCTCAGAAATGTTTCCCATAGAAATTAATGGTAACTGCTCCTTCATATTGTAGCATTTCAGCTTATAAAAGGTTTCCTAGAAACACTCTATTTTGGATTATGGGGGCACCTGTGCTCATCATAGGGATAACAAAGCATGACATAAGTGACCTCATCAAACTTCATCTATTTATGATTGTTCTGCAAATTAATGAAGCAGTCTCTTTAGCTCAGGCAGTAAGAGATATTTTAAGTCCAGAATCTAGACAGGGAGGCAGTAAAGCAAATACAATTTGAAATTGTTCTGTACCTCCGGTATGATATGTGGCTGAAGTTCTGGTAAGCACTATTTCACTCCAGATTACCCATGTTACGATCCACACAGAAAATATAAGAAGACTATCTAGGTCTGGTAAATGGAACAAATTGGTTTTTATATTTGGTAAAGAATGAAGTAGATATGGTCTATCACTTTAAATATAAATAACAACCTCTTCAATGTCAAGGGGTTTCTTTGCAGAGAATTAACTACTCATTTATAGGACAACAAATCTTCACTGAGATGCTGTACTTAAAGCTGGGAGACTCTCTTCCAGGTGGTAGCATTTCCTGTGATAGTCATGAGTCTATAAAGTTCCCACCAGAATATCTGGATTAGAATGGAATATGGTTGAAATGATCATATGGATGTTTATTTGCATAAGATAAAGCAAAAGATATTGTGAAATCATGAGTCAGATTTTCAATAAAATCCTTAATAACATTTCCTCTGAGTAATGATGGGATTTATTTGTGAAGGTTAGGTAGACATACAGATGGCCGTAGTTATTTCTGATGGTCCTGATGACAAATCGTGCTGACTACTGGTGGCCTGACTTAACAGGAAAACTCAACAATATTTCAGTTATGACTTGGCTATCTCATATTGACCTGAATAGATTATACAACATTTAATAAAATTCATAATCAGTTCTTGGCACAGACCTATTTCTTTATCACAAATGATCTTTGTACTGCCCCCTATTTCTGACTTATATTTTGTTAATTATTCAATTATGTGTTTGTCAAATCCTTCCTGGGGCTACAGAATTCCCTCTGGAAAGGCAGTTAGGTAAGCCTCCTCCAATTGTGAGCATGCTCCTTAGCTTACACAGACTGCTTCAGGGCGGCCCTCATAAACAAGAGCCCACTCAAGTTTCAGTGCAGGACCAAAGTGAATAGGAGAGATTGCGCAATGAGGAAAAGGACCAACCGTTTCAAATTAGAGGCACACCTTCTGTCCTCAAGTCCCCACCCACATGTTAGACAAACAATTTCCAAGTCATTTTCATCAGTGCATCTGTTTATGGGGTACAAATCAAGAGATCTACAGGAAACTTGAAGATTCTCATCTTCTGCTGTGGAATAAAACACTTAGAAATATTGCAGTTTACAACAACGTGAATGGATCTTGAGAGCATTTTGCTAAGTAAAATAAGTTAGATGGAAAAGGACCAAGCACTTTTGATTTCACTTATATGTGGCATAAACAAAAAGGAACAAAGTGAGCAAACAAAACAAATTCATCAATGTAGACAACAGAATGATGGTTGCCAGAGGAGGAGGGGGATATAGGAAAGATGAAGAGGGTCAAGGGGATGAAATACATGGTGATGGAACAAGACTAGGCATCTGATGGTGAGTAGGGTATACAAATGTCATATTATGAAGTTGTATACCTTAATTTTATATAATACTATTAACCAAATATTATCCCCAATAAATTTAATTAAAAAAAAACCTTAGGACTTTTTCCAACTAGCTATCAAATGATAATTATTAAAATAAAAACCCTTACTAAAAATCACTCCTGATTATCAATACTGGTCCACCTGCAATAGCAAGGTAAAAGAGTAAGCCCACCCCCACCTAAACCTGGACTCTTGTGCAGGGGGGCCTCCCCAGCCTGCTGGTCAGAAGGGAGGAGAGTCTGGGCTCAGCAAATGGTCCATATCTGAAGCAGACAGTAGTGCTTAGTAAGCAGACTGATCCAAATAAATTATCTACATTATGCTTTTTTATCACCACAACAACTTGGAAATCAAGTAGAACAAAGTTCAATACCTTGTCCAAGGTCATAATACCAGAAAACGGCTGACCTGGTGTCTGAAGCCAGTGTCTATATTCTTTAACCCCTACTATATCTTGTGATATTTCAAGAGAATATGAGTTAGACTGTTTGGTAAAACTTATGCAGAGATAAATTTCAATTCAAAATAAAAAGCATTTCCAGTCATTATTGTGCTGCATTAATTATACACACTGATTCTTCACATAATGACTGCATATGCTCAGGTCTTATGTCCTAGGAATATTGAAGGAGAATTTAACCCATCATCTTTCACAAATAGTTTATGTGGACCTGAACTAAGTTTCTACTCAATATAAATTATTATAGCATTTAAATGTTAAAACTTTCTTATCTTAGTGTACAGTCTTAGCTGAAAAAAACACACAAACAAACAAACCCACAAAAAAACAAAAATTCAGACCAGGTAGCTTACATATAGATTAATTTATTATAAATAAATAGAAGAATATGAAGAAAATCTAATGGAAGCCAATGGGTAGAAATAGAGAATGGTCCCAAGGTGAAGTAGGATGAAATCCAGTCTCTCTGATAAACAGAAAGAAAAATAGTTGCAAATATATACATTATAGTAAAATTGATATGCAGTTTAAATATATTTAGCATATTTAAAAATATATTTCTATTGATTTCAGAGAGGAAGAGAGAGGGAGACAGAGATAGAAACATCAATAATGAGAGAGAATCATTGTTCGGCTGCCTCCTGCACGCCCCACACTGGGGATTGAGCCTGCAACCTGGGCATGTGCCCTGACTGAAAATCAAACCATGACCTCCTGGTTCATTGTTCTAAGCTCAACTACTAAGCCAAGCAGGCCAGAGTATGTAGCATATTTTATGTCAACTTCACCTGAATAAATGTTTAAAAGGTGAATCTCAAACTTGGCTAGTCAGCTTAGTTGGTTAGAGTTGTGGTAATAAAAGGTGAATTTCTTCTATTCTGAAAAAAAACACATAGTAATAAAAATTATTTCTCTAGCTCTATGAGAGAGAGAGAGAGAGAGAGAGAGAGAGAGAGAGAGAGAGAGAGAGAGAACTGGTGGAAGAGCAAGATCACTCATGCTCACATGCTATA
Source organism: Plecotus auritus (assembly GCF_963455305.1). Taxonomy (NCBI): domain Eukaryota; kingdom Metazoa; phylum Chordata; class Mammalia; order Chiroptera; family Vespertilionidae; genus Plecotus; species Plecotus auritus. The sequence goes on from NC_137782.1 coordinate 122,297,745, forward strand.
TTTGTTGGTCTCAGACTACCAAATTGGTGCCTGAAAGGGTCTCATTCTTAACTCCTAAAATATAAACCTACAGCTAGCTTTGTGTTGCTGACACAGCAGCTCAGAGGCCAGGACAACACAGTCACATGGAGTTAGGGAAAGATATGCATCCCTTCCTCAGTTTGGGTCATGTATCCACTACTGCGAGACTATTGGTGGTTAGAGAGTAGGGTCGTCTAATACTAACCTGGCTTTCCAATATCATTACATCAACTAGGACTGAGCTGGGTGCGTGCATGTGTGTTCGGAACAGATTTCTAATTGAAGCTCAACTTGGTCAGCATCCTCACCCTTTTTATTTCCCTGCTCTGAGTCTCCTCGATAATCTATTCCCACACCAAATAAAAATCTATTAAAAATCTAAATTCTAAAAAGCTAAATTACTGAGGTAGAAAAGAAATTCAAGTGAGGTTTATTTGATTAGAAGTTGTGCCAAATTTCAATCATTCTTTCTTTCTATCCCTATTCAATTGCTACCAGCTTGGATTACAAAATTATTTCAGGATTTGGAGTCAGAGCCCCCTATGGACCTAAGTTGGGTAGAGAAAGCATTTTCATTTTATGCAAAAAATAACTTGGTATTAAACTTTTCTCTGTATATACATGTTTGCACTCATTATTTAATCTCTTGGGCCACCAACATACTCCAAACTAAGACTTCCATGTGAGCCTGCCAGATCAGAATCCTTCATAAGTGACAAATTTGGACTGTCATTTTTAAAATGACACATGAGCCATATGATCTGAATTAGTGTCCATCAATGGTCAGTGGCAGATGCCCCAAGTGAGTGATAGAGTTGGCAAAGATTTACATCAGTCCATATGTTCTAATCTGACCCAAACAAATTGAGTGTTATTCCTCCCACACAAACAGCTTATTATAGTTACCACTCCCTGCCATAGGCCTGTTTGGTGATTCCCATGCATTTCTCTACATACCTCAGAACTTGTTTTGTTTTTGTTTTTTTTTATAAATAAGATAAGGATAATTATGTTCACCTCCAGACTCCAAAGCTATCTCCAAGGGATGTTATAGAATTAAGGTAGTGAATCTGTAAAGTGTGCAAAAAACAAATGTAATCTAAAATAGTATGCAGAGCCCCAGCTTGGCTCAGTGGATAGAGCACAGGACTGTAGACCCAAGGGTCCCAGGTTCGATCCTGGTCAAGGGCATGTACCTCGGTTGCATATTTCTCTCAGGCCTGGGCCTTGGTTGGGGCGCATGTAGGAGAGGCAACCAATCGATGCACTTCTCTCACAAAACCACACTCTTAGATATGTACCCAAATAAGATTAAAACTTATCTTCACACACACAAAAATCTATAAATGAATGTTTATAGTAGTTTTATTCATAATTGGAAAAAATTGGGAAGAAATAAACTATAAAGCTTCAAAAATCATTTAAATGCTAAGTTAAAGAAGTCAGTCTGGAAAGTAACACACTATATGATTCCAACTATGTAACATTCTGGAAAAGGCAAAACTGTAGATACACTGAAATTCACTGTTTTCCAGGCGTTCAG